>NC_064811.1:185908469-186064768 GCF_023721935.1 Panthera uncia
TTCCCTTCCCTTCCCTTCCCTTCCCTTCCCTTCCCTTCCCTTCCCTTCTTCTTTGTTCTGTTTAGAATAACAGTAATAACCCACAGCTCAAAGAAATAAGAATAACATTATGTTTTCAAACTAACAAACATTAAGAAAAATCTCCCCTGGTGTTCTTTTTTTTTTTTTAATTGTAAAAATCACTGCTTTTGTTGGAAAAATGAAGTCGGAGCCTTGTCTAAGTCAGCTGAAGCGGGAATGGTAACTGGGCCGATGTGTTTCCTCTTTTGCTGCACAGTTTAGAAATGATCTCGTGACTCTACACGCAGTAGTACAGGAGAAGAGAAGGCACAAGCCGAGGGCAGGGGTGGGGGAGGCGTTTTAGAACTGACCGAGATCCGAGATCCGGGTGGCTGGTAGCTGGCTACCGTAGGTCCCTGTAAAGCTTTGCCCTGGGCCTTGCAGCGGAATCTGAGCAGTGTTGTAATGCTAATAAGAGCTAGCATTTGTTAAGCTCTTGCTATGGGCTACGCACATTTAATAAGCCTTTCCACTTAATTTTCTGCCGAGTGAAAGACCCACCCTGGGGAACCCCGGCAATCTGGATGGAGGCCTAGCCCACCTGCGCCTTGCAGCCCTTCCCTGACCTCCAGGCCAGCTTCCGAGTCCCTCCTCTGCCCAATCCTCCTTGTCATGAAGCCCACGTGGTTATATCTGCTTCTCCATCTCGGACTCTGGTCCTCCTGCTCTCTATCTCATGGCTGCTGTCTTGGGGCAGGGCTACCTCGGACCCATGTGATAGTAGCGACTCCCTGTTGTTCAACTCTGGAACTTTTTCTCTAGTTCCACAGCTCTGCTGAGCGCCACCTCCTCCTGCATATGGGTTTGAACACCAACAACTTGAAGAATACAACAATAAGCACTTTTTTATAGATGCATAGGAAAAAGGTGGCTGAGACATTCACAAGTAATTTGTTTCTAAATGCTTGCGTGACAGAGGCACTGCTGAAAAGTTCACAAATATGCCCACCTAATTTTATCATCTCTTGTTTATATACCGAATTAGGAGGTTCGTGTTCCTAAATTGTAAGCAAAAAGGGCAGTAGGAGAGTTTAAGTGGGGCAGAGACGTGGGATAGCAGCAAATTAAAAGATTGTTCTTCTCCTTGGTTCCACCCTTTGGTTAGCCCAACTGCAAAGTTAGTGTTGACTTTTGTCATCTTCTAAAATTCTACCTATCTGTGGGTGCTTGTATTTCTGGAACACTCACCCAAAACAATAATGTTGCCTTCTCTTCCCCGGTGTTTATTCTGGGTTGTTTGGGAGACCCAAAGGAGTTAGTCTCTGGTCTTTCTAGTAAAGGGTGAGCATAGATGTTTTTTAAAGGGGGTGCTGTACCTTTAAATTCTGAAAGTGAACTTGGCTCAGGAAGGCCAGCAGTCAAGGTCCAGCCCCTAGAAGAGAGAATAGCTACAGATTCTCCATCCTCAGTCTTTGCAAGGGGACGGCTGTGCCAGCCGAGCGGGCAGGCTCCTGGCAGCATGGCAGCGAAGCTCGGGGCCCTCCTGCTGGTCCTCGCGCTCAGCCTGGTGCGGCCAGCCTCGGCTGGCCGGAAGCTCCTGGTGTTTCTGCTGGATGGTTTTCGCTCGGACTACATCAGTGATGAGGCCCTGGAGTCTTTGCCCGGTTTCAAAGAGATTGTGAGCAGGGGAGTGAAAGTGGATTACTTGACCCCAGACTTTCCCAGTCTCTCTTACCCCAATTACTACACCCTAATGACTGGTGAGTACTGTGTCCTCTTCTGGCTGGTGGAGCTCGGGGGGTGGGGGGGCAGGGAGCTGGAGTCCAACAGGGAACGGTTAGCTCCTGGCATTAATGTCTTATTTAAATGTTCAGGTTTCCCTGGTCTTTTGGGACACCAAAGTTCTTGGCTGAGACTTTTTTTTTTGTTTCCACAGTAGTGTGGTTCTCCAAAAGTTATCCCAAGGACCTGTTTTGGATTCTCCATGTGGAGAACAGAGAACCACATGAATAGAGGATTTTAAAAGTAGTTGTTTGTTTTACAAACAAAAATTCTGGTTAACTCCGTACTTTCTAAGTTCAGGCTAAAAAGTCAACAGGTCCTTGTGTGTTTGTACCAAATTCCTTCTGTCCCTTTGCTTTGCAGTCATCTGTCATCCTGGAGGTATTTTAGCTTGTTTGTCATTGTGCTAGACTCTGAAAACTATACGTGGCGTTCCAGGATTACTGGGAGAGAATTTTTAGGTTGTACATTGAAGTATTACTTAGCAATGCCACTGGCCCCTCTTTTGTCTTCTTGGACCAGGTAAAATGACGTGGGGAAGAAAAAAAATGTTACTTAGTTGAGATTCCCACCTTTAACTTTTAGTATGTGTTAAAACAAAACAAAAGAAAACAACCCTAGTCAACCCAGAGTGCGCTTGGGTTTGGGAAAGCTGATTTTTGCCTAATTGGTCTTCATCTGGGACAGCCAGAACGCCCAATGTGATTCCACAAACTTGATCCTCTATGAGTGCAGTGGAACATACTTTCTGTTCACACAGTTGGATTCCCAGCCTCCAGTTTGTTTTTTAGCTAATCTTTGTAAGGGCCAGCGAGAGGCTCTCAGAAAGAATTTAGCAAACTGTCCAGGGAGGCTGTTAAGAATGCACTGTGATTGCTGCTTATGCAGGATTTAGCTATATGCTCTGAGCACAGGGAGAACTCTATAAATCATGTTCATGGGAAGGGGATGAGAACTCTTGTATCTCACTATGGATCTCCATGCAGCGGCAAACCCAACGGAGTCTGGAAGACAAACTGATATCTCTGACTTCATGCGCGGGTCCTGGATGCATGTGTATATAAAAATGCCATAAAATTAAGGTGGGAAGATACTTTGGAGAGTTAGAAATGAAAGCATGGGGAGAAAAAAAAAGCCAGATGACACACAAACAAGGAATTTATTTGCTTCTTTTTAATCCCCCCCCGCCCCGCCCCCGCCACAAACAACCAGCAAGTGTAAGATAAAAAGGATGAACAGAAGTCCTCTCGTCCTTGCTTGGCATGTGTCTCCCCTCGCAGGGAGTAGGTCTGCAGGCTGCTGGGTCACACATAGATGTTATTGTGTGCCACAGCCCGACCTCAGTTCTGTGCAGGGAGGCTCCCGCATGCAGGCCACCCCCACTCCCGTTGTCCTTCAGAGACTTGCTGGGAGGCCCAATTCATAAACTGCCACGTGCAGTTTTCTCAATCTGAGTGGAAAATGAACAAAATCCATTTGAGAAAGCCAGCCTCCAGTGAGTAAAAGGGGACCGTTACAGCCTCCCCAGAGAAACCAAGCCAAGGACATGGCCTTTTGTTTGTCAGACCCACAGTCCTGATATTGGCACGGGGACTAATGGTCGCGGGGCCTCAGTCACGCAGAGGCGAACCTTCTTTTCAAGCTCGGGGTGTTTCCACTTGTCCAGTCGTGACAGAAGAGCCGTTCCCGTGGTGGGATGGGCAGTCCCCGTTGGCGTTTGGCAAAATTCTCACCTTCAGTCTCCCCCAAGGAAGCCACAAGGGCTCCATACACATTACGCTTACAAAGTTTTAGATGTTGAATGCATTATTTCATTTGAAAGCCTACTCGATGCTTACACTGGCTTTCCCACTTTTATAGAAGTGATATCGTACACAGAACGTGTCTAGCAAGGCTCATGTTCACGTGCACATGTCTCTGGGTTTGATTTGTCTTGTACCTACCGGGTGAACGTGATGGCTTAGAGAAGGCACCTCTGGGAGGTGCCAGGCCATGAAGCTGGTATCATCTCCAGCGCCCTGGAAGCGACTCGTGGCTACATTTAGATTACTCCTCCCAATATCATGCTTATTGTCCCACCTGATGTTGAAAAATTCCTCTCTTTTCATTTAAGGAAGGATATATCCATTGGGAGTTGTACTTAAACATATGGTTTGAGCATTTGAGCATTTTATGAATCAACAAAAGAAGTATGCTGGATCCTTTTGGTACTAAAAGATATGCTGTTATAAGGTTCATCAGCATTCATAAGAGAGACTATGATCTCACTTCATTACATAAATTACTGCCCATAAGACATAAAGCCCTTGGTGTTCTTATTTTTGCATAATGAGGAATATTAGGGTATTGGCCTTGGAGCTGGAAAAAGTTGGTTGGAGTCCTCTTGGGGCAACTTCAGGCAACCCGCTGCACTGCCCTGAGCCTGTTTCCTCGGCTTCCAGGTCCGAGTCAGGTCAGGATCTCAGGGACTGCCAGATGCAGACATGCATAGGGAATTAGCCAAAGTTAAGACTGGCACCTCTTGGGAGGTCTGACTGTAAGAAATTAAGCAAATGACTAAAACTCTGTAGAGAGGAGAATTTTTTGTGAAGCCACACGGATGGTGATGGGGCATGAACAGTCACGGGATTTGTAAGCAATCTGGGAAATCATCTAGCCCAGTCACTGACACGAAGCTGCCGTGGCTGATTTTTTTCTCCTTCAAAATATATCTGCATCAGGACAAATGTGAACAACATTCAATAGTATCAGGAAGACCCATCAAGCCATTGATTGCAGGAGATACACAGAATCTTAAAACAGGGCCTTTCATCCAGGGAGCCTGCAGTCAGGTTGAGGAGAGACACATCAGGTACCTACTAATATTCCAAAATGCATGCAAAGGGCTTAACTGTTTCCCTCCAGAATTTATGTGTTGAAGTCCAATCCCTGGTAGCTCAGAATGTAAAGTATGTAAAGATACGGTCTTTGAAGAGGCGATTAAGTCGAAATGAGGCTGTTAGAGTGGGGCCCTATCCCATCTGACTTATGCCCTCTGAAAAGAGGAAGAGACACCAGGAATAAATGTACACAGAGAAAAGGCCATGTGAGGACACAATGAGAAGGCTGCCATCCGCAAGCCAAGGAGAGAGGCCTCACCAGAAGCCAAACCTGCTGACACCTTGATCTTGGATTTCCAGCCTCTAGAACTGTTGTTTGGCTGCCCAGTCTGTGATGTTTTGTTATGCAGCCCTAGCAAATGAATACACAAAGGACCAGTGCGTGCTTTTCCTACTATGCGACAGAAGGCCAGAGGGGAGGAGAATTTTCTTTCAGTTGGAGTAGGATGTGAAGCATTTTGAAAGAGGTGGGCTCTGAGCTGGAATAAACAGCCACAAGCACGGCACACATATCATTATATCTTACTCTATGCGTAAGCTCTCTTTCCAAAGAGCTGTGTCTGAATCAACTTAATCTTGGTTAAGACGCAACCACAGTGTAACTATTCTGCTTTCTGTTTTAATCTCTCTTACTGTGGATCTTTTTGGAAAGCTCTTCTCTGTGAGGTAAATCCACATTGAAGTGAAGTTTAACATAAAATCCATGGAAGAAAAGCAGTGATTTGGTCAATCCCGACCATGGGTAAGAGAAAATGCTGGGTAGTCTTAAGGCAGCATAACTTAGCATCATTTTGTCAAGGCCAATGGCAACATTTGTTTGTAATTCTTGAACACTCCTGATTAAGCACTTGGGGAAAGTAGTCCAGAAATGCTCTGAGTAGCAGGGAAACTGGTCTAGAATTTAATCTTCACTGAACATAATCTACCAAGAGACAAACATATGCTGAAATTAATTTGCTCTGCAATCTGTTATAATCAGTTCAGCATTTAAAAACTAGTAAATAAAGTACAGGGAGGTTGGGCACTTCACTCCAGACACCAAAGATTGTCAGTAGCGGGACCGAGTTCAGAGAACAGGCGTCAGGGACCAGATTCTCACACAGCAATTAGCAGGGCCCTGACCCCAGTCCTGGAGTTCCCAGGAAGTTGTGCATAGGACCTGGGACCCAGGGACTGAAGTCTCCTCAAGAGCAGTCCAGGAGGCAATAAGAGCCTCAATAAATGTGCTTTATTGATCTACTGGGATCAAAGCCAAACCAAGGATGTTAACCATTAGCATTGATATTTGTGCCAACATATTTCCTATTGCACTCCTAGAAATTACGCAGAAGCAAATTCTCCCCAGATATCAAGGATCCAACATTCTGGAGGAGGAGATGGCAGGTTAAAGCATGCTTTTCCCTGCCTTTGCGAAAACAGCTGATTTAAATCAAAACCAGCCATCATTTGGACCAACGGAAATCAATGCAGAAAGTACTTGAGAAATCATGTTTTGAGAAAAGCCCACCTCCTCAGTCTTCTGGAGAATTCAGGTTTTACTTGTTGGGCTGCCTGCAGACCCCTGCACACCCACAGCATAAGCAGCGTGGACACGGCCTCCAGGGCTCCCTCTCCTCCCCTTCTCTGAAGATCGGCATCTGCTCAGGGACAGTCACCCCAGCATGTTAGCTTCCCCAGACTGAGATGCTCCTGGAATGCATGATGTCTGGTATGCCCTCGACTTCTCCTCTCATTCTCTCCTGCTCAAAACCCAATCCCACTATTGTTTTCACCAAGGGCCTCCTCGTGGTCAAGGGTCAATCCTCAGGCTTTGATTTCTGGCCCAGGAACAGTGCTTAGCTGGACCATGCTCCTCCTCTGGACGGCTTTCTTGGGTTCCTCTTGTTTTACCCACGGCTCCTTATCCCCTCCGTTGTCCCCTTGGTCCCCTCTGTTGTTCCCCCACCTCTTCCCCACCTCCCTTTCTGCCTCAGCCCGAGTAGGCTGTACTTTCGGAAAGTTGGATGGCAAAGCCTGTCCTCCTCTACCTCCATCCCTGGAGTCTGCACCCTCTGCTGCCCAGAGCTCCCCAACAGCCCCTGCTCCCTCCAACCTCTCTGCCCTACCTTCTGCCTGTCTCCACAGACGACCAGAGTAGTCCTTCTACAGCATGTATCCGATCGTGTCTCTCCTCCATTCAGACTCTCCAGGAGACTCTGCTTTCACGCTAAGTAAAATCTGAAGTTCTCTGAGAACCCATGTGGCCACCCCGACCCTTTCCAGCCTCGTTCCTGACTCTCTACTTCACCTGTTCTGGGTACATGGCCACCTCAGGACACTTCAGCTTGCCATTTCTTCTGGCTGGAATGCTTTTAACCAGAAAGACCCAAGGTTTGCTCCACTGGTTTTTTTCAGATTTATTTCCTGAAGTCACTGTAGTGGATCTGCCTTTCTTGCCCTCTAACTGAAGAGCCCACATGATGCCGTCATTCTCTCCTTAATTTTCCATCTCTGCACCATGGTTTATTTATCCTGTCTTCTTCAAATAAAATTTATTATTGTGAAGCAGCATTATAGTAATGGTTAAGGGGCACCTGGGTGGCTCAGTTGGTTAAGCGTCAGACCTCGGCTCAGGTCACGATCTCACGGTTCATTAGTTCGAGCTCCGCCTGGTGTCTGTGCTGACAGCTCAGAACCTGGAGCCTGCTTCGGATTCTGTGTCTTCCTCTCTCTCTCTCTGCCCCTCCCTCTCTCTTTTTCTCTCTCAAAAATAAACATTTAAAAATTATTTAAAAAATGATTAAAACATTCAGAGTTTCAGGGAACTCGTTGATTATTCTTTTGGTTCCAGATACTCCTAAACCAATAAGGAGGAGAAAATACTGAAATTATGCTTTGCTTTAGGAAAGTAATTAACAGCCATTTAGGTGAACTGATTACTATTTGTTTCTAATAGTCTTAGGTATCTCAAAATATGTCTATCCATTCGGTTTTGAATTTTGACTGTAAGGTTGGGGCAGCAAGAGGGTTGAAAGGAGAGTCAGCCATGAAGAGGGGGCTGTGCCGAAGTAGGGAATCCAAGGCCTGGGGTGTTGAGAGGAGATTTAACCAGAACACTAGCCATCAGGAAAGCCCAAGGGAGAACCTAATTCTCGCCAAGATTGCTGAAGCCAAGAAAGCAGAGGCAACAGTGAAGCCTGAACAAGGCAAACGGTTCAGAACCACTAGAACATCTGTAAGAGGACTGGGAAGGCCAAATGTCGTGTGGTCCTGGCTGTCAGACCCTGGGACGGGTCTGGCAGGGCCATCCTTATGTTCTGAGCCCCCCATCCCAGATTGCTTAAGGAGCCAGGCTGTGAACACAGGCATCATGAGTCTCCTTAGATATCTGAAAACAGGAGATAGCACTGTGGGCTGAATTCCACAAATGTGTGTGTTGAAATCCTTACCCCCAATGCCTCATTTGGAGACGAGTGTCTTTAAAAAAGTAATTAAGTTAAAATGCGGTCATTCGGGTGGGCTCTAACCAGTATGACTGATGTCCTTGCAAGAAGAGATCAGGACACAGGCAGGCACAGAGGGAAGGCTATGTGAAGACACAGAGAGAAGACGGCCATCTAAAAGACAAGGAGAGGGGCGCCTGCATGGCTCAGTCGGTTAAGCGTCCGACTCCTGATCTCAGCTCGGATCATGATCTCACGGTTTGTGGGTTCGAGCCCTGCATTGGGCTCTGCACTAATGACGCGGAGCCTGCTTGGGATTCTGTCTTTTCTTCTCTCTGCCCCGCCCTAGCTTGTGCGCTCCCTCTTCTCCCCCCGCCCCTGCCCCCCCCTCAAAATAAATGAATAAACTTAAAAAAAAAAAAAAGCAGAAGAGAGAAGCCTTTAGGAGAGACCAACTCTGACAATGCCTTGATTTCAGATTTCTGGCCTCCAGAATTGTGAAAAATAAATTTCCGTTTTCTAAGCTACCTAGCCTGTGGTGCTGTGTGATGACAGCTCTTGGAAATAAATACAGATGGGATGGTGACACCAGGCTGCTGACCAGAAGAATGAAGTTATCCTTAGACAGACTTTTTCTATCTTCCACGTGCAGAGAGTTTCCGGTGGGTTCTGCCCCCAAATCGAGGTGGCCATGGTGTGCTGGTGTCCAAGGGCTGCTGTATGGGTTACAACAAACAGGGTGGCTTAAAGCAACAGTTTATTCCTTCACAACCCCGGAGGCTGGTAATCTGAAAGGAAGGTGTTGGCGAGCCTGCGCTCTCCCTAAGGGCTCTAGGGGACAGTCTCTTCCGTGCTTTTCTCTGAGCTTCTGGTGTTTCTAGCAATCCTTGGTGCTCCCTGGCTTGCATATGCATTGATGTGTCACTCTAGTCTCTGCTTCAGTCGTCACATATTGCTCTCCCTGTGTGCCTCTACGTGTGCCTCTTCTCTTCTTCCAAGGACACCGGTTATATTGGATGGGTGCCCACCCTCAGGACCTCGTCTTAACTTGAGTACATCTGTTTCCAGATAAGGTCACACTCACAGGTACCAAGGGATAGGATGTTTTGGAGGAACACAGTTCAACCCGTAAATGCATCATGGAGTGGAAAGAGCTGTCAGTTTGCTGCAGAAGACCTAGTTTCCTCTAGTCTGTCCCCTTTTAACTTTCAGAATTGGAACAGGTTCTTCTGTGTTTTAATATTATCTATCGGTAGAATGGCGAAAGTAAAACTAAGCCCGTAGGCTTGTTGGAGGACAGAAGGAGACACCTAGTGTAAAGCCACCATTACAAAAACTGTACCTGTTACACACTTTAGGACTAAGATTAAGCTAAATTATGTTGTAGTAACAAGCTGTATCAGAGGCTTACAACTAAGGTTTATCTCTCACTCATGAACATGGAGTTTAAGGATTAACTCTGCCCCACTTTCCTCTTCATTTTGAGACTCAGACAGAAAAAGCAACTTCTAGATGAGATGTGCTGTTCGTGTGGCTAAGGGAAAATGGCAGAATGACGTGGTGGTGCTTAAGACCTCTGCTCAAGGTGGCACATGTCACATCCCTCATCCCGTTGGCCAAAGCAAATTATATTGCCAGTAGGTCAAGGGTGCATAATCCTCTGACAGTGGGGGCGGGAATTATCTCGAACACTGATGCAGTGTATTCCACACACTGAATGGATACTAGTTGGATTTTATAAGAAGCTTGTGGGTCTTACTGAAAAGGAAGGGCATAGAAATAAGTGTCTGCAACTCAGGGGAGGGAAGTATTATTGGCAGTTACAATGGACTTGAACATTTCCAGGGAGAAGGTGGATCTAGAACTAAACATTGAGAGATGAGTGGAAAGATTTTTAGTAGGAGGTGAATCTTGAGCCAGATCTGAAGGAAGAAAAGAAGAAATCTATGAAGACTGTGAGATGTGAGGGCCATAGGCACAAGCAAATCAGAGAAGCACAACCAGGCAGGTGAAGAGGGGCTGAACCCATTCACCACTTGGTTGTGGGTGGAAGGACTAGACAGAGATGATTTGTTAAAAAAAAAACAAACACATGCAGTTGATGGAAAATAATTGGAAGAACCAGTAAACTCCTCCTTTCTTCCTTTTCCACTTCAAATGTTCAAGCATCTCTTCTTCGTGATGGGCTGTTAAGTGAGGAGTTGAATTTGAAGAGCATCCTGGTGGCAAGACTTGCTGGCTGGGCGATGAGAAGGCATGGAGGAACTAAAAGGAAGGGAGCCTGAATCAGCTCCACAGGCAGGAGGTATTCAGAGTCTGGGTCTCCTGTGTGCAGACATCGGGGAAAGTTTGGAGGGCTGTCTATTTGGGGAAGTAAATTTTCACCAGAATAGAGTAGGATTGGAGTAGGATATTCACTTGGAGTTGGCCCTTCAGGGGATCAGAGAAAGTGTCTTAAAGGAGAGTTCCAGAAACGTGAAGAATAACCATGGGGGTAAAAGGGAGAAATTGCTCCTGTGGATCCCAGTGGACCCACAGTAAATGGACTTCTTATCTCTCTGCCTTCCCCAAGCCTGGGGAGGATATCTCTGACAGATGCAGTTAAATCTGTCTTCCCAGCTGCATGAGCTTTGTCTACATCTCATCACTTACTTCCCGGGGACACTTAACCACATCTTCCCACGTTTCAACTTAAAGCTATGGTATGAGGGTGCTTGGGTGACTCAGTCGGTTGAGGTCTGACTCGTGATTTCAGCTCAGGTCGTGATCTCACTGTTTGTGGGATTGAGCCCCATGTTGGGCTCTGTGCTGACAGTGCAGAGCCTGCTTGCAATTCTCTCTCTCCCTCTCTCTGTGTCCCCCTCCCTCTCAAAAGAAATAAATTAACTTAAAAACAACCTACAGTCTGTATAAGGTGTCCTGATTACGCTGCCTGAAGACGCAGGGTGGCTAGGTAAAGTAGAGGGCAACAGAAGTGTGCAGAGGACTATTCGGCTCATGCTCACAGAAAAAAGTGTGTTCCAGGAATTCATAAAAATAATCTCTCCTGGCACGTCATTATTTAAGCTCCCATCAGCAGAGCTCTCTGCACCAAAGTGCCACTTTTCAAAAAGTATGTTTCTCTTGGCTTCCATGGTGATGAGAGGGAGTTCTTGTTATATGGCATTCAGCTGCTGGAACGTCACCCCCTGAAAGAAGGGAATGGTTAGGGTAGTGGGTAAAGCTTAAAAATGTGGTGAAAGCTTTTGATTAGAATAACAGCAAACCCTTTTCCAGAAGGTTCACCCACACTGAGCCACTGCGGTCTTCAAACCATGGCTGGCCTCCCCCTCCCCTCCCCCGACCCCAGTGTTGATTGATAGGACCATATGCCTCCTGCCAAGGCTTCTGGGAGTTTGGCTGAACCATGCTGCTCTCAATACCTGCTTCATCATGAATGATATGCCAAAAATGGGTTAGAGGACATTTAAAATTATTTCGGAGGGAGCCTGAGTCAGCATGTTAACATTTATTTCAAAGACACTTTAAACATACTCAAGTTTCAGAGTCCCCTTCCATGAATAGGGCCGTTGTGTCCACCATTTCCCAGGCGAGGACCTGGGGCAAGTCTGGGGCTCCTCTGGATCCCGTGTGTAGCATTTGGCTCTTGTTGGATATTGTGCTTCATCATAACCGACTCCTACCTTCAGCCATTTCCACAGCAGGAAAAAAGGGTCTGGCAGACAGGTCACGGAACCATGTGGCCCAGGACTCATTTGGACAAAGGGCTGCTCGGGCTGAGATCACAAACAGACTTTTGGTCGGGGATACTACAGATATTTTACTCTTGATGAAGTCACTTCCCCGGGGGGCCTGGCTTTAAGGGCGAGAGCTTCTGTGGCTGCCAGCTGTACAGCAGGGAGATGAGTGGGGTCACCGTGAGACTGCATGTAAGTGTCTGCAGCAAGGTGTCCCAACCTGGGTGCTGTGGGCCATGAATGTGTTGTGGCTATGCCAGGAGACCAGGTTCCCTGCCCAGTCACCGGGTACGAGCAGCCTTGTGTATTCCTCCCACGTTGCCCAGCGAAAATGCCTGATGTGAAGCAGGTTGGATGGAGAGCACTGGGAGACCAGACAGAGCTCAGAAGGGAGTCAGGGTGGCATATTTCTTCTGAGTGTGCCATGGCCCGCCGGGATGTCGGATAAGTCGTATCACCTTCCTAGTCCTGAGTTCCCACAGCTTTAAGACGACAGACCTGGGGAGAGAGGAGCCCTGGGGTCAGCTGGGCACTTAATGAGCACTGGGTATGGGCTGGGAATGTTCTAAGTGCTGTGTTCTAGGTGCTGGCAATAGTCATGAGGCTCAGAGGAGATTCTCAGGGGCCACGGTGGGGTGGAGGGAAAGGGTGACCTGAGGGGGGTCTCGATGGCATTCTGCATTCTTCCCCTGTTATGGTCACAGTGAGTCCACTTTGACCTCTTTTCACATTTGAGAAAAGTAGTCTGCAGTTCATTCACCCCTTGAGCTGCTGATGGCCCCTGACAAGGACCCTGACCTGATGGAGGTGGGAGGCAGCAGACGGAGGTCCCCACATCTATGGGTGTAGTGGGTAAGCCACCCACGGAGTTTGCCTGAGGGGTCCCTCGGCCTTGGCTCTTCTTCCGTATTCCGCACACAAGTCTAATATGTTAGCCCACTGGCTCTGCAGCATGTCTAGTCTTCCCTGAAAAATTATATGTCTGTATAAGGATTGGCTTTCTCAGGTGGGCTTGGGAAAACATTCTGCCTTAATGGTTGAGGGCAGAAACCTTAAACCATGGGTGTTTGGGAGAAAACCTCAAATATGGGGCTTCTAGTCATTCAGTAGCAGACCATAGGCCCAGCCTAGAAAATGCTTCCCATGCCCTCCAGCCCCTGCCCCTGTAGGGGGTAAAGGTAATGGGAACCTACTCAAGGGTAGCATGTCTGGTCCACCCTCATTGGCCATGCGAATTCCATTTCTAGACTTTGGTATGTTCTCATTTGTAATGGGGGTGGGCCCTCTCTAGGGTATACCCCTGGCCTGCAAAACAACCCACCAAGAGTCCACCAAAGAGGGAAGATGTGAGGCTAGGCCACGTCAGGCCACGAGGGCACTTCAGAGAGGTCACCAGGGTCTACACTCCTGAAAAAGGCCCCTAAGTCACTCACCCTGAGATGTTACCAGAGGCCAGGCCATGTACTGTGTGTGAGTGGTCAGTTATTTTATTTTTAAAGTTTATTTATGTATTTTGGCGGGGGGGGGGTGTAGAGAGAGAGAGGGAGAGAAAGAGAATGAGAGAATTCTAAGCAGGCTCTGTAGTGAGGCTCTGATGCGGGGCTCAAACTCACAAAGTGTAAGGTCACCACCTGAGCCAAAGTTGGACGCTTAACCAACTGAGCCACCTATGTGCCCCCAAGGGGTCAGTTTTTTTTAAAAAAACTCTTCACACATGTCCTCCCAGTCTCTGGTCACAGGCACTCCAAGGTGTAAAGGCAACCTCTCTCCCACCCTCTATCCAGCCAGGCTCCACCAGGAGGCAAGAGACAACAAGAAGCCTCTGATGGGAGACAGCACCATTCACTGTCATTAGGGCCCAGCCAAGGACTTTTGCCAGTTAGGGGAAAAACAGGTCTTTAAAGACACATAAGAAAATAGAACCATGGTTCCCTATTAGAGATAGATGAGAGAGAGAGACAAAGATGGGAGAGAGATGTCTTGTTGCCTTTTTGAACAATATGATTTCTCTATTAAAAATATTAAATTAAAAATATATCCATATCCAGTGGAGCTTTCTCATCTCTGGTTGAGTAATCAGACATTTTAATTTAACACTAAGCTCCCTGTTTGACTCCAGGCTGCTATAGTAAAGAACCATAGGTTGGGTAGCTTACAAGCAACAGGAATTTATTTCATGCCGTTCTGGGGGCTGGAAGTCTATGATCAGCATGGCAGCCTGGTCTGATTCTGGAGAAGGTACTCTCTGGGTTGCAAATGACCATTTTCTCATTGTACCCTCACATGGCAGAAAGAAAGAAGGTGAGAGAGTTAGCTGGAGTCTGTTTAATAAGGGCTCTAATCCCATTCATGAGGGCTCCGTCCTCATGACCTAAATCACCTCCCAAAGTCCCAGCCTCCTAATGACATCACAGTGGAAATCAGACTGCAGTGTAGGAATTTCTCAGGGAGACTAGCATTTGGCCCATTGCACTGCCCTTGTGATTTATAGAAATGTATTCACATTAAGAGAGTTTTTAAAAAGATGTCTTGCAGCCTAGTGGGCATAAAACAGTGTTGTGTGGTTTGGTCTGGTTTTCCCAGTCTGTATTGCAGGCTTACAACCACCAGCCGGGGCTCAGGGGACCCATAGTCAAGGCCACTGTCGTCATCCTTCTTTTAACACTGTTGCTGCATGGGAACTGCCATGCATCTCTGAGAACCAGGACTGAGGGCAGTCTGTCAGGCCCCACCTGTGTCTGAAGTCTTTCCATTCCCCAGGTGGGTCCCTCGAGCTGCCCCTGTAGACAAAGCCAGTCCACACAGCAGTCCACCCTGCTGTTGGTCTGCACTTGCTTGAGGGCGGTGGAGTGTGGGCAGTCCCTGCCTCTGGGCCCAGTGCTTGCTCAGAAGAGACACCCGATTCATGTTTGTTGGACCTCGCTGGTTCGGCCGGTACCTGGACTTCTGTCTGACCCCACTGCAGAAGCCTTATGTTATCTATCTTTTTGGTAGACCCTAGAGTTTCGTTGCTGAACCTCACATACTAAGGTTCCACTGTCGTCTAACAAACCACCGGCACATTCCTAGGCCTGCCTTGATCTCGCTGGATTCTGGACTCCTTCTGGCCGCTCTCCATAGGCTTCTCCATTCCCTCCTTTGCCTTCACACTGGATGTGCTTCTCCTCCCCGGGCCCAGAGCAACACCACTGCCACTGTCAGCCTGTCGTCCCGCACTCCCCAGCACCTGGGGCGCCTTTTCGCTGGGCTCTGTGGGTGCATCTGATTCCGCGTTCCCGTTACTCCCAGTCTAGCCCCCTCCCCTGCAGCTTGGCCAGCTGGCCTCGTCCCAGACCAGGACACCCCTCCCTGTACATTCACAGTCCATTTTAGCATGCATTTGTCAGTGTAAAATATAGCATGAAAACTATGTGGAATGAGCTGGGGAATATGTAACAAAACCCACTGTATCCCAATCCAAAATTTCCTCCAGAGGCATTCAGCATTACAAAATGTAAAAAGCAGAAGCAGCCGTAGAAATGCTAGTGCATTTATCGCCTCACTGCGCAGAACAGGAGACTGAGGCCTAAGCCTCAGACCCAGCTAGAAGAAGAACCTCACCAAGCACAGGTGTCCGAGGCCAGCCTCCCTCAAATTCCCAGGGACAGAAGCCCAGGCGTCCTTTGCACCCCTTCCTGCCAGCTGTCAGTCCGGTTGACGTCCCTGCCTGCATTCCCAGCTTTGCTCTGGGCCTGCCACTCACTCACCACGGGGCTTCCCTGCCTGGGGGACTTTCCCTTTTCTTCCCTCCTTGTTCACATCTCCCAGGAGGTTTCGGCGGAAATGGAAGGAGATTCAGAGAAGATTCGAATCTGTGTAGATTTCATCAAGGGTCTGATCAAGGAGGAGGTGGAACCGCCTGGAAGATGGGAGGTGGTGGTGTTCGGACTCCTCCCCACCATCCCTCCCTACTTCCCGGTGCCACGGATGATCGTGGAAGTCTGGCTCCTATTCTTTAAGCTCCTTAAATAATCTCACCAAGTTCTCATGGAACAGATAAGAGAATCACGTTCCAAAGAAATCACTTAGACTGCATCAGCATGTATTGCAACATCTAGCTACAAGCTAAAATAATCAGATAAAAACAAAAATGACTCTATTTACCCAATCCCGACTGCCTGTTTGTTCTTTTGCAATGAGTCGCCAGCTGTGTGGGTGTCTTGAAAATTCACCTCAGGGGTTTCCCTCAGTGGACATCGGACTAGTTCCTACCCTTCAAACACAGGGGATGGTCAGGGGCCTGTTGGCCAGTTGTGAAACCCCTGTTGGAATGGAATTCTGGAGAATGATCTCTTCACCTCTCCCTTGTCACCTCCCTGTTTTTATTGGAGGCCTCCCTGGGAACTGCTAGTCCTTCCCTTTGCTTATACTGCTTATTACTTCTGGAAGGGCTCTTTCATCCTCCCTGGAACCCCCAGGCCTCTGCTCCAGCCCACGTGCCAGCTTCCTTCTCATCTTTCTCTCTCCCGAGCCAAAAGATGTCTCTCTTCTTTTTTATTATTTTTATTATTTTTTAATTGTTTAAGTTATTTATTTATTTATTTATTTTGAGAGAGAGAGAGAGAGAGAGAGAGAGAGAGAATGAGCAGGGGAAGGGCAGAGAGAGAGAGGGACAGAGGATCCGAAGCAGTCTCCATACTGACAGCAGAGAGCCTGATGTGGGGCTCGAGCTCATGAACGGCGAGGTCATGCCCTGAGCCGAAGCCAAATACTTAACTGACTGAACCACCCAAGCGCCCCAAGATGTCTCCCTTCTTAAAGGCCTTGACCCAGAGATAGTAACCATTCAGAGCTGAATGATGCCTTGAGAACTTACTTTCATTCATATGCTACTCCTCTACCACTTACTGTCTGAACCACAGAATTTGCTAACTGCAACAGCTTTATATGAATATAATCTATGCAAGAATATATCGAACATTTACGATTTTAAATAAGCCACGGTTCTAAATTTCTTTAAAAAAATTTGTTTTAAATGTTTATTCATTTTTGAGAGAGAGAGAGAGAGAGAGAGAGCACGTGCGCACAAGTGGGGGAGGGGCAGAGAGAGAAGGAGACACAGAATCTGAAGCAGTGTCCAGGCCCTGAGTTGTCAGCACAGAGCCCGACGCGGGGCTCAAACTCACGAACTATGAGACCATGACCTGGCCGAAGTTGGACACTGAACTAACCGAGTCAGCCAGGCACCGTAGTAAGCTGCTGTTCTAAAGATGGCCGGGACACGGCCTCTGTCTTGGATGAGCGTCCAGTTAACTGGAGCAACCAAATATATGTTGAAATAAGTATAATCACAGGACAGAATAGAACAGGCACAGGGGATACAGAGGCCATTTCTGAAAGTGTGTAGTGAAGAGGAAAGGCTCGCTGGGGTGCTGATATTTAAGTAAAGCCTGAAGGTTTTGGACAGGTTGAAACCTGGAGGAAGGGCCTTGAAGATGGACATTATCACACAAGTCAAGGGACAGATGTGGAAATGAGGGGGAGCATGTGGAGAGCAGGACGGGGCTTTGGGATGGTTACTCTGACATTACTGAGCAGTATGAGTCTGGGGGAGGCCATCCAGGTCTGGGGTGAGAATGAGGGGGCCTGGGAGTAAGGTCCGCAGTGCCGGAAGGAACCTGGGTTCGAGGATGTGAGAGGCTCTGTGGAGAGAGAATGGGCAAGACTGGTTGCATGTGGAGGACCAGAGAGAAAAAAAGTCTCAGTATCAGACAAGAATTCAAGCTAGTCTTATGGTAACAATGAATTCATCTGTGTATAAGGTGCATCCAAGTTCACAATCATGACTGTACAAGAAATAGTGCATTTCTTTATTTTCTTTAAAAAAAATCTAAATCTATGGGTGAATCTGAATACATAATAAGTCAAGTAAGCCATAAACAAAACGACAAATGGGATGTGATTCCACTTACATGAGGTGCCTAGGGTAGTCAAATTCATGAGGCAGGAAGTAGAATGGTGGTTGCAAGGGGCTGGGAAGGATGGGAAGTTAGTGTTTAATGGGAAAGAGTTTTGGTTTGGGATGAGAAGAAGTTCTGGAGGTGGATGGTGGGGATGGTCGCACAAAAGTGAATGTACTTAATGCTGAGCTATACATTTAAAAATGATTAAAATGGTGAACTTTATATTATGTGTATTTAACCACAATTAAAAGAAAAAAACTAATTCTGACTCTGACTCCCGTCCCACTGAGCTCAGTGGATTTTCAGTCTCAGTCACTACTGGGTGGTGGGTTGTGAGATGACTTTTCTTCCTCGTCTAGGGTTATGGGCCATGGTCCTGGGCCATATGTGGTCCTGAGGCATTGGGACAGCAGCTCTTGTCATTGGTCTACCCTGGTTCCCACCACTTGCCCACATGTCAATCCATGTGGCTCCAGAGACCAGGCTCTGCTGCTTCGAGCTAGAAAACCTTGTGCCTTGACTCCAGCCTCCCCTGTTGTGCGTCTCTTGGATGTCAGTGGTCTCCATGGAGTTCTGCCACCAAGCAGTACATCATTTTCTGTTCTCACTGGACCAGCAAATCCTTCTTATCTCTCCCTGGTCTGCAGGAAACATTTCCACCAGGACTAGTTTCATGGGTATGTGACCTATAAAGTCACACTGGGCCCCATGCTTATAGGGACCTTGTGCTTGCTTTCATGCTCTACTGTCACCATGTTGAAATTCTTAACAATTTATGGACACAGGATCCCACATTGTCATGTTGTACTAGGTCCTGCAAATTAGGTAGCCCATCCTGTCTGTCTTCCTTGCTTCCCTGAGAGGCATGTATGCCTTCCTTCCTCCTCTCCCCTTCAGAGACATGTATACAGTGTGTTCAAAGGAACTCAGTTTGAGATGATAAAAAGCCCCAGAGGAAGGCGTGTGTCCAGCAAGCAGTATCAGCTATTGTTCCAGAAACACAGACCAACTCCAAGGACAAAAGGGGCCGGATGCCTGCTTGAAACACAATGGAAGGGAATATATAGGAGGAGAACAGACTAGTTAATATTTCAGTAAATATCTCAGTGCAGTATCTAAGTCAGTTGTTTATATTCTCATACGTTGGGCACTTGCAAGATCATCTATCTGGGTGGCGATTTCTTTACTAGTCATGATGGTTTAGAGATAAAGATTTCAGAGTTGTCCTCAGAGAGGTGGGGAATTATGCAAGCATACCAGGCCCCTTGGGAAGATTATGGCAAGAGAAGGAAAAGAGGTCAATTTGAAACCCTTGAGGGACCTTACTTACATTTGGGGAGCATGATGTAGACAAAGAAACACCAAAGAAAACAAGGAAGAAGTACAGACCATTCTAGCAAAGACTCAAAATGAAAATCAGGAGTCAAAGAGGGTCAAAGTAATCAAGGAAAAACTAATTTTTTCAATAGGAGGCAGTCAGTACCATCAAGCAGAAGAATTAAGAAACAAAAGTCATTGTCTTGGGATGCCTTGTACATGGCAGTAGGGTTTGGAGACCACTGGGGAGATGGAGAGGAGGGACAGTGCTTTGTAGGTGAATTCTGCATGGAGGATTTGGGGGCTGACATTTGCCTGTGTCGCTGGGAATGTGGAAGATCTAACTCAGTCTGCATATGCTGACTTACGGATCTGTCTATCTATCTAGATGTGATCTCAGTTGATCTTTTAAAATTATTACTGATGGTTTTGCTGAGGTATACTTTACATACCATAAAATCCATGCATTTATAGCGTACAGTTGAATGATTTTGGTATCTTTACAGGGATGCGCAACTATCACCACCATATAATCTTCGAGTGTTTCCATCACCCCCCAAAAAAACCTCGTACCCTGTGGTTGCTCCTCATTGCCACCTCCAGCAACCACATTAGGCAACCACTGATCTACCTTCTTTCTCTAAAGATTTGCTTTGATCTGGACATTCTATATAAATGGAACCATAGGGTGTGTGTGTCTGTGTGTGTGTGTGGCTTCTTTCACTAAGCATAATAATGATTTTGAGGTTCATCCGTGTTGTATCAGCACATCATTCCTTTTTACTGGCAAGAAGTATTCTGTTATACAGATAGACCACATTTTGTTTATCCATTCACCAGCTGATGAGCATTTGGGTTGTTTCCACTTGTTGGCTGTTGTGAGTAATGGCGCTGTAGACATTCACGTACAAAGTCTTTGTGTAGACATATGTTGTCATTTCTTCTGAGCAGGTACTTAGGGGTAGGATTGCTGAGTCATATTGTAATTCTATGTGTGACTTTTGAAGAAATGGCCAAACTGTTTTCCAAAGCGGCTGCCTCATTTTCCATTCCCACCAGCAGTGTATGAGGGTTCCCATTTCTCTACATCCTCAGTAACACTTGTCACTGTCTTTTTTCATCGAGGCCATTCTAGTGGGTGTCAAGTGGTATCTCACTGTGGTTTTGATTTGCATTTCCATAATGACTAATTAGTGGCTATTTGATAACTTCTTGGGAAGAATATCTGTTCAAATTCCATTAGCCATTTTTAAAAACTGGGTTATCTATTATTAGTTGTAGGAGTTCTTTATACATTTTGGCTGTATGTGTCTTAGAGGATATACGATTTGCAAATATTTTTCTCTTAGGAGTTGGACTGTTTTTCCACTTTCTTCTTTTAATGTTTATTTACTTTGAGAGACAGAGAGAGAAAGAGCGAGTGAGCGAGCATGCTTGGAAGGGGCGGAGAAAGAAGGAGAGAGAATCACAAGCAGGTTCTGCATTGTAAGCCCAGAGCCCAACGTGGGGCTCGATCCCACCAACCGTAAGATCATCACCTGATCTGAAATCAAGAGTCAGGTGCTTAACTGACTGAGCCATCCAGGCGCCACTTTTCACTTTCTTAATGGAGTGGCTGCAAGTGTAAAAGCATTTAATGAAGTCCTATTCATTGATTTTTTTTAATCACTTGTATTGTGTCATATGTAAGAAATAATTGCTTAAGCCAACATCATGAAGACTACTCCTGTGTTTTGTTCTGTTTTAAAAAATCTTTTTTCAAGTTTATTAGTTTTAAGAGAGAGAGAGAGTGAATGGGACAGGGACAGAGAGAGAGGGGAACAGGAGTTCTGAAGCAGGCTCTGTGTTGACAGCAGAGAACCCAACATGGGGCTTGAACTCACAAACCATGAGATCATGACCTGAGCCGAAGGCAGAAACTTAACTGACTGAGACACCCAGGCACCCAACCTGTGTTTTCTTGTAAGAATTTTGTACTTTTAGCCCTTACATTTAGGTTTGTGATCCATCTTGAGTTAATTTTTGTGTATAGTGTGAGGTAGTCAGCTCTTTGTTGAGGAGTATTCCTTTCCCACTGAATTTTCCTGACACTTTTGTTGAAAAGCAACTGACCATAAGTGTTAGAGTTTATTCCTGGGCTCTCTGTTTTATTCCATATGTCCTTCCTTAAACCAGGACCATACTGTCATGATTACTTAGCTTCGTAGTAAGTTTTGAAATCGGGATGTGTTTTTCTCCTCCACTTTGTGTTTGTTTTTGAAGATCGTTTGGGCTATTTTCAGTCACTTGTATTTCCAAATGAATTTGGGGATGAGCTTAACAACTTCTGAAAAAAGAAAAAAAAAAAAAAAAGAAAAATAAATCCAGCTAGTACTTTGTTAGGGATTGTTTTGACTTCTAGAACAATTTAGGAAACGTATCTACCCGAGCAATACATCTTCCAATTCGTAAACATGGGAGGTCTGTCCAGTTATTCGGGTTCCAAACTCTTTCAGTACTATTTTAGAGTTTTCAGTGTCTAAGTCTTGCACTTCTTTTGTTAGCTATTTCTAAGCCCTTTATTCTTTTTGATATTGTTGTGAATAGAGTTATTTTCTTAATTTCATTTTTGTGGTGTATGAAAACATGGTTGGTTTGGGGGTGTTGATCTTGCATGAATTTGTTTCATGCAACTCTGCTGAATTTGTTTATTAGTTCTAATAGTATTTGGAGATTCCATTGTATTCTATGCATACAAGAATATACAATACCATGTTTATTGCAAACAAAGACAGTTACTCTTTCTTCCTAATCTTGACGCCTTGGATTGATCTTTATAATCACCTTGCGCATTTTTGCCCAAGAGAGAACTTCGGGGTAGAGAGGGTAAGCAGCTTGTCTGAAGTCACCTAGCCAAGGAAGTGAGTAATCAGGACCAGAACAGAGGACTTCTGCCCTCCATCCGTCACTCAGCATTTTCACCACTCCGCTTCTGGTTGGTAGAGAAGACAATGGATGGCCTCTATCTCTACAGCACTCCCATTGTCTTCCAGATTCAGTCAAGCAGGGAGCAGAATGTACATTTCCCAGATGTCTGCAGTATTTGTGTGTCTGTATACCCTGTAGCACTCAGTGCTAGGTGCTTTCCAATACTAAGTCAGTCAATCCTCATAAAACCCTGTACGGTAGGCATAGTTACCCCCATTTTACAGATGAGGAAACCAAGACTGTGAGGTAGTAAAACACTTGCCCAAGATCACAAAGCCCATAAAGAGTAGAACCATTAGTACAAAGTCCTGTGCTCTCCCGTGACATCATGCTACCTCTCCTTTCCTGCTCTCAAAGAAGTGGCTCTTAGGGCAGCTCCGTCCTGTGTGGCCATTTAAGTGTCCATCCCTCAGACGGGGATCTCGTAGTTGTGTTATGTACATGGCGTATGCCTGCACACACAGACACCCATAGCGCATGAGTCACTGCCCTTCCAGGCTTCCTCCAGACTAAGCAACCTCATGGGCAACCATGTTTTTAAATCCTCCTTTGTGAGTCTCAATGGACAATGTGAACAATAAACGCTTCTGGGGTTGAGTATAAAAGAGAGGATTCAGCCTCAGACACTTAGCTACTTATCTCAAATGGCCGAGGCCGAACAGTTGTGAGGGATGGTTTAAACAGACCTCTTTTGATAAGACACATCTGGCATCCTGACCCAGACCACCAAGATGCATCTCTGGACTATTGCTTCTAATCACACTTGGTTCTGGGGGCCCGGGAGGCCGTGGCGGCCCCTCAGGGGGGAGGGAGGCCGTGTTGCCCCACATCCCGCTCACGCTCTCCGACACTCGGTAGGAACTCAGTAAATGCCCCTTTGTATCTGTTTTAAAGTTACTTGGAATCCGCTTTATCTTAAACACTGGGCCAGTTTCTCTCTTCCCCATCCCACCCCCGCTCCCAACAGAAAGGGAGGCCCTGTGGCCAGGCTGTCAAGAGGGGCGTTTTCAGTCTCACAGCAGATGAAATACCCCAACAGAAGTGGCAAAGATCGCCTCGGACAGGGCTCTACGGTTCCCTTTGCCCTCTTCTCCCCTAGGCCAGTTCACACCCAACCCAGGACAGGCCCTAGAAATACAAAGCAGAAATGCGTATCATGAAGTATCTTGCAAACTCAAATATTTTCAGAGGCGAGCAGACACCCAACTTAAAACTCTTATGGTTTGCCTTTTCAGTGAATTCCAAGTGGGTGAGTAAGGCAGTGCTGTGGTGATTTAAAACGACTGCTTTTGTATTCCCCAGAGGTCTCAGGTTTGGGAGTTTAAGCCATTTATAACAGAGAATCTGGAAAAGTTCTCAGAAACAGCAGTTCCCTCAGGCGACACGGTGTGAGGTAGAAGGTATCGTGCTTTAGCCCCGCGTCGACTTCCAGGTGGTTTTGTGGTCAGCAGGAGAATAAGAATTTGTTAATAACATGAAATAAAAAGGCAATGCTTGTGCCAAAATAGGATTGCCTTGTATTTTGCTTAGCCATATTTAATATTTTTTCAGTTCATTGCCAGATCCAACCACTTCTCCCCTCACATGAGTCCCTTCCTGTCCGCATTAATAGCCCGGTGCTGGGCGTTGGCCTAGTCACTTCTCTGTCTCTTGGAGAGATCTGTGTGGAGGGAGCCATGGGCGGGAAGCAAGGTCCTAGTCCGGGCCATGGCACTATCTTGACTTTGTGGCCTCAAAGCCTTTGTGGGTTCAAGTTTTTGTTTTGTTTTGTTTTGTTTTCTAAAGAGAGAGAGAGAGAGAGAGAGGGAAGGAGAGACTTGAGGGCTCTAAGGAAGTGAATCCCAATGCCCCAGCAAGGTGCTCTTTCTTATCTGTTGTCGGGATCACTTCCGGTGGGCTTCTCCCTAAACTTTCCAACCCTGGCTCCTGCCAAAGGAAAGGTGGTGCTCTTTGACCTTGTGTTCTCTCTTCACTGCCGTCGCTACTGAACCAATCCAGAACTGCAGCTTTGGTTAGCATTTGAAGCCATGTGTCCCTACATTTACTTTCCAAAGCATGAATTTCGTTTTTACACACACCATTCACCCTGTTAAGATTCGGCGTTACGATTTTAAGAAAAGGGAAAATGGCCTGGCTTGAGGTAGGATTTGGGGGATTAGAAACCCAGGCCAGAAATTTCTAGTTAAAATCACATCCTTCACTAGCAATTTCCCAGAGGAATGAAGTTTAATTCTTTTTGGGGAAACATCTAATGGACTCTATCCCCTTCTGATTTCACTGGAATAATCCCAAAGTCGAGTCATGGCGGTGAAAAGAGGGCAGCCAAGGGAAGAAATCCCCCGTGTGACCGTGAGGAACTACTCATTCTCTCAGCCCCCACGTACTTCCCCAGCGCAGCGTGCAGGCTGGCTCGGCACGCAGTGCTGCTGGGTTCCAAGCCTCAGCCCCCGAGACAGCCTGAAAGGCTGAGTGGCCACCCTAGTGGGTCACAGATGGAAAATCCAGGAAATTGAGTTTTGAAAGAATGGCAAATACATTTGTCTGCTGGATCACCTTATCTGTCCTTTTGATTCCTATCAATCTTTCTAGATTGATTTGGTTTCAAGTCCAAGTGATAATAAGGCCAGAGGTTGACTTCTGCATGGCGATCAGTACCTCTTCTATCACAGAAGGGAAAACATGAAATGCTAAAATGGCTTTATCAGTGGGCCCAGGGGATTTAGAGTGAATCTTGTGTTTGCAGTTTGATGGTTTTATTTTAAAACGTCTCCACCATTTAATTGGCAGTGTATTCTGAATCTTTTCTCATCATAATCGCTACTCCTCGGCGCCACATTGTTCATAAGTTTTCAGAGCTCTGGAGCTACATGGCCTCAGTTTTCACATGTGGCTTCTTTTGAACTCTTTTGCATCTTCCATGAGATGTCTGGGGTCCAATGTAGAGGATGCCTAGCGACCAGCAGCAAACACAGAGTGGCAAGACCAAGCTGAAGCTTGTATGGAAGGTTCTCGTCACGTACCTACTAATGACACCAGTAGAGCATGGGTTCCCACCTCTTTAGATAATATCGGGAAGAGCGAAAATGGCTGTGAATAAATGACCTTTTTCACTTGGGGCAAAAACCTCAGACAGTGTTTGATTTTGTTGAATAGAATTGGGTTGGTATTTTAAGAAAATGTTTGCTTTGTAAATCTCGGAATTTAGCTCACAGAAGCCAAGCTCAGTTAACGTTTTCATAAGGAGACACCACTGGGAAAGGCTTCAGGCACAAGGTAAACCAGTGCTTGACTTCTAGAATTAAAATATAAACTCCCGGATAAAAACAAAGACCGCTGGGCTTGTTCAACCCACGGGCCATGTTACATTCTTTCCTGGGATAGTCTCCTATAAAAGCATGTTCCTTTGAATTTTTTTTTTTTTTTACATTTATTTATTTTTGAGAGACAGAGAGAGACAGAGCACAAGCGGAGGAGGGGCAGAGAGAGAGGGAGGCGCAGAATCCGAAGCAGGCTCCAGGCTCCAAGCTGTCAGCACAGAGCCTGACGTGGGGCTCGAACCCACAAACCGTGAGATCGTGACCCAAGCTGAAGTCAGCCGCTTAACCGACTGAGCCACCCAGGCACCCCTAAAAGCATGTTCCTTTAAAGTTAGCCTAAAGGAATTTATGACAAGATACCTCTGCTTTGCAAATGATCTATTAGGCTCTAGCATGCAGTCATCAATCTTTTATTTTTATTAAAAAATGTATGCTCCACAACATCAGGGACTTTGTCTTGTTCAGCGCTGTATCCCCACCTTCTGGAAAGTGCCCAACTCATTCATTTATTAATAAATATTCTCAGAGCACTTGCTACGTGGACATAAGAGGTGTTCATCATGCCCTTATCGTTCATTCAGAAAATATCCAGTGCCTTCCATGAGCCCGGAGATACACTCTTCTGAGCACTGGGGACACCCATGAACAAAGCAGGGTGAAGTTTCCACCCTCATGAAACATCTGTCCCTGTGAAGTGCCACAAATAAACCAACAACTAGGTTATAAATAATGCCAGGTGGCAGCGAATCCTCTGGAAAAAGTTAAAGAAGGTTAAGGGCACTGAGAATGATGACGGTGCCATTTTTTACACAGAGTGGTCTGGAAATGCCTGCCTGATAAGACGGAATTTGAGCAGAGACCTACAGAAAGTAAGAGCGCTGGCCACGTAGATATCTGAGGGCAAAGCATTGCAGGCAGAGTGAGTAGCAAGGACAGAAGCTCTGAGGCAGGCACACCCTGGGGATATTGGAGGCAAGTGACGGGGAGAGTGCCAGATGAGGTCTGAAAAGTAACAAATGGTGCGGCAGCCTGCTCAGATTGCCAGATTTTATAGTTAACCCCCAGGCCACCACTGTGTTGGTGCCACAGGTCCACTTCTCACAGGCCAATCCTGACCAATGACTGAGCAAGGCAGGGGTTGGAGGGCAGGCCCATTCTGCTGCTGCTGACTTTGGCTGAAGGCCCCCTCATCAGCCTGGCTCAAATTTCTTAGAATTGTGAGGGCCTTTCTACCCAACCCTTTCCTTGTCCATCTCCGTTCACAAATGTCAGTCCTTCCCAAATAAAGGAGTTTCCTGCCTACTCCCATGTCTTCCCGTATGTCTGTCACAGATGCCTCCCCCGGTATGTTTTATGTGTGTCTAACCTTGGCTCACTGTCCTTCTCAAAGGATCTGAACTGATCCGAGGCCATGTCAGGTCCCTGTGGGTCATGGTGCCTGCAGACTTTGGATCTTATCCCAAGGACAGGGAATACCTGTGGATGGTTTTGAGTAGAGGAACTTTAATTTTAGAAATAATGGAGATTAGCAATCCACTAGGGTCAGAGTAGAAGCAGGGACACTGTTCGGAGGCCTCCACTCAGACCAGGGTTGGGCAAGTAGATGAATGTGGATGTCTGCTCTTCCTAAGTTCACCCAAGACCTTCTAATAGCAAGATCCAGCATCTTTCAGCATCTCTGTGGTCTTTTACCTTTTGACCTTGCCCACTTTTTAGAGATTGTCTCTGTTGGCTTCTGAGTTTCCTCTCTCCTCTCAATCTCACCTTCTAGTAACTTCCACTGACCTCTTTTTTGTCAGTTCCTTCACACCGGGGCTCCTCAGAGTATTACTTGTTCCTCTTGTCCTCTCTTCTCATCTCGGTGGTCCGATCCCTCACGCACGTTTGTTGTTCACTCCCATTTGTCACTCCCCCTGCCCCAGACACCCACTAATCTACTTTATGACTTTTTAACTTTGCTTTTTATGGATGTTTCGCATAAATGGAGTCATTCAATATATGGTCTCTTGGGTCCTGCTGCTTTTACTGAGCTGAATAATTTCGAGGTTCATTCACATTGTAGCATGGTTCATGGTTTATTCCTGTTTTTTGTATTGCTGAATAGAATTCCATCCTATGGATAGTTCTCAGATTTTTATAATAAAAAATCTTAAAGCCGAAGAAATACAGAGAGTATTATGGAGTTGGGGAGTATTCATGTGCCTTCATTTGGTTCTCTGTTCACGTTTAGAACGTTTGCTTCATTCTCACTTGAGAAATACCAGTTTCTGTTTTGTTTTGTTTTGTTTTTGAACCAGTTGGAAGTAAATTGCCAACATCGTGACACTTCACCCCTAAATAATTCAGCGTGTATAGAATCTTCTCCTATGTAACCATGATTATTTTCACATTTTCTCAATTGCCCCCCAAATATCCTTTATGACTTTTTTGAAATAAAAATTCTAATCAAGATTCAAACAGTACCTTTTGTTGCCATGATTTTTGCTCTCTATAAGACTATTATCCTTGCCTTTTCATCTTGTTTTGCTTGAATTCTCATAATGTTAACGTTCTTGAGAAGCCCAGCCAGTTATCTTATAAGCTGGCTGCATTTTGAATTTGTCTTATTTTTTTTCATGGTTAGATTCAAGTTAAACCTTTTTTGGGGAAGAATACTATTTTTTTTTTTAAATCCCAAATCAGGGCAAGGTATCATGTAAGTTGGGAGAGGGCAATGTGTTTAAAAGGGTCTGAAGGTGTTGGTATTATTCTAGAAGAAGGTCACAAGTTTTCTCCCTGTGCTGCCCAACACACATGCTGGACCATGTGGCTGTTTGTAGCATTGGTTGGGTTGTTCCCAAAGGCTTCAACCTTGAGGTCCACGGGATACTTTGTCACTTAGTTTTGCTGTAGATGCTATTTGACTTTATGGGGGGATTGGGTGACATTCAAAATCTATGCAATCAGGACACTTTGAGAATGAAAAAGGAGCTAAGAATCATTATTTTGGAACCATGGGCATAAACCATGATGATCTGGGGTAAAACTCTACCAGTGACCAATAATTCTACTCCCAGGTATATACTTTGAAGAGAGGGGTGTTCTGCATTCTCACTATGGTTTGTTTTGATATGAATGTTGGTATTACAATTTAACCTGCTTTTTTTATATGCTGTGATTACCTGAATAAATATTCATGTATTTCATCAGTTGGAAAATTATCAGCCATCATCTCTTATAATATTGATCTTTCTCCAGCCTCTCTATTCTTCCTTCTGGGTCTCTTATTAGATGTAAATTAGAACCTCTCATTCTGTTCTTCTTATCTCTTAGTCCTTGTATTGGTTTCCTAAGGTGGCCATTAAAATATTACCACAAACTAGGTGGCTTTAGCCAACAGAAATTTATTCTCTCACAGCTCTGGAGGCCAGAGTCTAAATCAAGATGTAAGCAGGGTTGGTTCCTTCTAGATGCTTCTGTGGGAAAGTCTGCCTGTGATTCGCTCCTAGCTTCTCGTGCTGCCAGAATCCCTGGGCTTGTAGATTCATCACTGATCCCTGCCATCATCTTCACTTGGACTTCTCATTTGCATGTGTCTGTGTCTTCTTCTCTTTTTAAAAAAAATTTTTTTTATGTCTGTTCACTTTTGACAGAGAGACAGAGCAGGAGTGGGGGAGGGACAGAGAGAGAGGGAGACACAGAATCCCAAGCAGGCTCGAGGCTCCCAGCTGTCAGCATAGAGCCTGATGCGGGGCTCCAACCCACAGACCGTGAGATCATGACCTGAGCCGAAGTCAGATGCTCAACCGACTGAGCCACCTAGACGCCCCTCTCCTCTTCTTATGAAGACCTGTGGGTGACCTAGGATGATCTTCTCTCAAGATCCTTAACTTAATTACACGTGTAAAGATCCTTTTCCCAAAAAAGGTCACATCCGCAGGTTCTGGGTAGACATATCTTTTGAGGAGCCACCATTCAAACCCTCTACAGCCTTTCTGTCATGTTTTAATCTCTCTTCCTTATATGCTGACTTCTGGGTCATTCAGTTATATCTTCCAATTCACTGTCTTTTCAGCTGTGTTTATTCTGCTAGTAGCTGATCACTAAAATTTTAACTTAAATGGTTCTATTTTTAATGTCCCCAATTCCTGCCTGGTTACTTTTGATAGTCTTTTGTTCCTTGACAGTTTTGATTTTCTTACATTAAACATGTCACAAATCTCATTTTATATGCTAGATATGGTAATCCCAAACTTTGAAGCTCCTGGTGCTAGATTTGAGTTTATTGTTTTTGCTGACTCTCACAAACTGATTAGTTAGTTAAGGTCAGACTAACTGCTGCCCACTTAAACTCCAAAATCTCAGTGGTTTAACATTCTAGATCCTTTTTTTCTTACTTACATCATGTCAAGTTGGTGGACTGAGGTGGGACTTTGTTCTACACAGTCATTAAGGGACCCTGACTGAGGAAGGCTATGCCGCATTTGACATGTGACCTCCAAAATCACCCTGGGCATGAACATCCCGCTAGTGGATAGGGAGAGACTGCAGAGAATCACAGGGGTAGTGTCTGTGGACCAGGCCTAGAAGTTTTTACCACTTCTGCCTTCTTCCTGTTGGCCAAAGTGCATTCGTGGCTCCATCTAAATGTAAGGGTGGCTGGAAACTGTCATTGTTGGCTGGGCATTTGCTTCCCAGCAAGAGATACTGGTTGAGAGCTACCTTCCTGTGCCACATGATTTATTTCTCTGTGTTTGGTCTTTTTTTTTTTTTTTTTTTTTTAAGCTCATATTTGATTGAACTTAGTCTGTAGGAAATCTGAGGACTTAAATTGGAACTTTCCTTGAGAGAAGATGTTCAGTTTCTTCTTCAGGAAAGGAGACATACTACTGATCTGGGACCATCTGTGAGCTTAGCAAAATTTTAAACACTGTGTGTGTGTGTGTGTGTGTGTGTGTGTGTGTTTGGTATATCTTATCTAGCATCTGGTAATATTGTATATTGTAGTTCTATTGTAGAGGGAGAGCCCTTCAGAGTATCTAACCTGCCCAACTTCCTATAGGTTTTTCCTCATATGCCTGTCAATGGAGGAAAGTATCTGTGCTCATAATATTCACGTTTAATGTCCTTCATTGGCTGTGCGATAGCTGGCAATCTAAAATTAAAAGCTATTCACTTATTTCTACATACTCAATATCTGCCTAATAAAATTGTCTATTCTGGTTACATTCCATTAGTCTGGCAATCTAGTCAGTCTAGCGCTAGGAGGAAGCATACCTCTCTCCGTGTGATAATATATACGAGCTTAACACACACATTGTACACACAAATATCACATCATGTTTCTCTAACACCTTTCTTTCATAGAGCTGTCAAATATCTTCGTATTTATTAACTCGTGCATCCTTAGGATTTCTTAACTTGCTGTTCTCATATGGTTCTCATTGGTGCAAAGGGGTGAGATTCTTTTAGTCCCATTTTAGAGAGGAGAAAGCTGAGCCTCAGGATATAGCTGAAGAGTCTCTCAGGGCCAGATTCTATCCTCTTGCCCACATTTCCCCCACAGGTGACCATCAGGACCTGGGCAGCAAAAATGGTGTGCAGACAGTATGTTTTGAGGTTTTCATAGTCTCTATGTTCATTCTCATCACGAAATTTTCTTAACTGAGTCACCTTGAAAAAGGTTCAGTAAACTCTGACAGGTTTTTCTTTAGGCCCCAGCAGCCGGAGAGTACCCAAGGTAACAACATTCATCACTCACAGATCACACGTCCGTACAGTTGGTACGTAGAGCTCTGATCCTTAGCAGAGTCCTTCCCCTCCTGCCATTCCAGGCACAAGGAGATGTGCTCCCTGTGGTCCATGGAAAGGCAGCATGGACACCGCTCAGGAGCCATAACCCAAGTGAGATGGCCTCTGTGCATGCTTAGATCCGTCCCTAGTCACCTTGAGTGGGCCACTTTACTTCTCTGGGTTTCCATCTGTTCACCTAGATAAAAAGAAGATGATGATCCATCTACTTCACAGGGTTGGGGTGAGGATTAAAAACATAATACTGGGAATGCACGTTGTATCCTATTTGACATAGACTCCGTTTTTGGTGCCTGTTAGCTGGGATGGTGAGGATGACAGTTGGCACAGCCTTGCTCGGTTGGCCCCGGGGGCTGGCTCTGGAGTCAGACTCCTGGAGTTGGATTCGAGCTCTGCCATTTAACAACCACCCAACCTTGGGGTATTGACTCAACCTTTCCTCGTCTGTTCTTGGAGCTTCCCATTTCAGAGCTGGCTTTGATTTTCCCAGTGGTGTGAGAAAATGCCCTCCTCTGCAGCGGTAGCCCCAGATGAAGGGCTTTTCTGCCATTTGCCTTTGGCATCAACTCAGTAGTGGTGTTGAAGGGAAGAGAGCAGGGCTATCATGAAACTAATAGCCGCCTTTAATTCGGTGACTGTTATGCAGTTCATTTACATGTATCTCTGTCATCCCCTGTGAGAGGAAAAAGGTAACATGTGATTTATAGTCCTCCACTGATTTTGAGGGGGGTATAGATCCTGGTTTACTCAAGCGGAGACAGGTGTGGGTTTGCAGGTTTGGAAACTGGGACTCGTAACGAGCTGAAGGCCTCTGCCCAAGGTTAAAGAGAGAATAAGAGGCCTGGGGAGCAAGGGGACGTATCTGGGTGGGAGGGAGTCAGGAACCCAAACTGAGCAGTATGGTGTCAGGGATGGGAGACAGACGGGTCCTGGGAGGTGCCAGGTGAGAAGAGAGACTGAGAAGAGAGACTAGAGCGGTACATCTGTGTCTCCTGGGGGTTTTGCATAAGTGCTGTGCACAGTGTATTGTTAGGAAATCTTCAGTAAAGGGCACATTGTTTCTTAATGCTTCTGTGGGAGTGGATTATTTCCAGTGAGTGCACAGAAGTGCAAAGTTAGCGGGGTGGGGTGCATGGACTACATCACCTTCATTTCAAAGATGAAGAAACTGGGAGGCCCCCAAGGTGACCAGCCTGGATGACTGGTGGAACTAGACTGCCGCGTGGGGCTCCGTGGACTCCAGGGCCTGTGCGGTCACATGCTAAGTGTCACCACCTTTTCCCCTTCATGCCCCCTGGGAAATTCCCATGGCACCTGAGGACAGGAGCAGTAAACTCAAGGGCATGTACTCCATTACAAAATAATATTTTTAAACACTCGTGGGTGCAAGTTAAATCTAGATTGGTTCCCATCCTGGCAGGGGAACTTACCCAACTTACTTAACTGTCTGAGCCACAGTTCTCCCATCTGTAAACTATCTGCTCTATAAGGCTAATGTGCAGCTGCGATGAGATAATTCTGGAACTCTCTGAGCACTGTGCTTGGCACACAGTAAAAGCTTCTGTTCTCATATGGTTCTCATTGGTTGTTACTAGGTATGTTGCAGGCATATAATATCTTGTATATTTCATTAGGTTGGCATAGGATTAAAGCATTAAGATCTCTCATATTATTTTGCAATCGATAGGCTGATCGACTGATACCTTTTTTTTTTTTTTTTTTTTAAGTATTTAAGGCCTCTTCTAAGAGCTTCCTCTTTCACCATCCAGTAGAGGGGTTCTTTATATCTTGCCCTTTCCTCCTAATTTGTCCTAATTTCGAACTCAATTGTAATTGCACTAGAGTCTGAGCCTCTGTCATCTCCTTTCTTCAGAGTTAAAAGAATTATAAACTGCAGTGTCCCTCAGACTTGACCAACCAATTGTGTCCCTGGGCGGATCTCCAATACTGGGATCGTGTCCTACTGATCTAGTATTCACAGCACCTAACATTGTGTCTTGAAAACAAATACTCCAGAAATGGGTATTTAAACCAGGATGTCTCTAAGACATTCTGTGTATTCCCTCTTTGTGAACCTAGATGGACCTTAGCGATAGCTTTGACCAACAGAGCACGATAGAAATGGTGCTGTGTGACTTCTGGGTCCAGGTCATAAAGATACCAGCTATTTCCGCTTTGCTGTTTCTGGTTTCTCACTCTTGGAGCCAGCAGCCACACTTTTGAAGAAGCCAAGCAGCGATGTGGAAGGGCCACACGTGGCGTGGCAGCTGACAGGCCCAGCTCAGGTCAAAGCCGACATCAATTGCCTTCAAGTATTTCCAGCCCCCAGGTGTCAGTCACCCCCAACCTTTGAACTGCCGCTGCTCATGCCGCATAGAGCAGAGGATTTGCCTTTAGAAACCCTACCCAGACTGCAGATTTGTGAGCTGAATAAATCATTGTTGTTTTTAATCACTTAAGGTTTGAGGTCATTTGTTACACAGCAGTTGATAACTGATACATCCACCCACTTGATCAGAAGGGATATGCAGGCCAAACAGAAATTCCAAAAATAACCTGTTTCCAGAAAATTGTTTCACTTAGGAAGGGAGGGATTTTGCAACCTTTTTAAAAGGAATGGGTGTAGGTGATAATCATCAGTGATTGTTGCTAAAATCAGTAGATGAAGGTTGGTGGGAAACTTGATAGTAAATGGATTAGGCTGACACCATCCAAACCCACAGATCCAGCTTATCGAAGAGTTAGATAACCAGACACTATGAGTACACAATGTGAAGTAAGAGCAAATGCCAGTCCCATCTATGTCTTGCCTTAAAAAAACCTGAACCTGAATCTAATCAGACCTCTAGATTGAAATACTAGTTTTCAAGAAATACAGGAGATAAAGGAACATGTTAATAACACCACAAGGATGTGATAGGCAAGATCTGTAATATGTGACATTTTCAGGACAAAACACCCTGTTTTCTCAATTAAAAAAAAAAAAGAATAAATAATAAATAAAATAGAGGAGAACTCTTGTAGGTTAAAGGAGACTAAAAGCCAAAACCAAAAAATGATATGTGGTTTTGTGTGGACCCTGATTCAAAGAAATCAACTGCACAGGCATTTTTTGAAATAATTGGGGAAAATTGAACATGGGCTGGGTTACAGATGATATTGAAGAATTATCATTTATTTTACTGGGCGTGAAACAATAATGTCATTTTTTAAAAAGTTCTTAACATAGGGGTGCCTGGGTGACCCAGACTTTTGAGTGTCCGGCTCTTGATTTTGGCTCAGGTCATGATCCCAGGGTCATGGGATTGCCCCACATCAGGCTCTGTGCTGACAGTGCAGAGCCTGCTTAGGATCCTCTCTGTCCCTCTCTCTCTGCCCTCCATTGCTTCTCTCTGTCTCTCTCTCTCAAAATAAATTAATTAACATTAAAAAAATTTCTTCAGTATAAGAAATAGGATACAAGTATTTGAGTTAAGATACGATGTCTGGGATTTCCTTTAAAAATATTCCAGTGGGAGAGGGAAACGTAAAACCAAGGCAGAATGTTCTTTTTGTTGTTCATCCTACTGTTTTTGTACATTTGAAAATTTCCATAGAAGAGAGCTTTTAAATTTTATCTAAGGTCTTCAGAAGAGATAAACTTATATTTGGCCCATGAACACTTTTTATTTTTTAAATATAATTTATTGTCAAGTTAGTTAACATACAGTGTGCTCTTGGTTTTGGGGTTAGATTCCCATGATTCATTGCTTACATACAACACCCAGTGCTCATCCCAACAAGTGCCCTCCTCAGTGCCCATCACCCATTTTCCCCTCCCTCAGCCCCCCCCCGCCATCAACCCTCAGTTTGTTCTCTGTATTTAAGAGTCTTTTATGGGTTTGCCTCCCTGTCTGAAACTGTTTTCCCCTTCCCTTCCCCCATGTTCTTCTATTAAGTTTCTCAAATTCCACATATGCGTGAGTGAGCACTTTTTTAGAAAAATTTTTAATGTTATTTATTTTTGAGAGAGAGAGAGAGAGAAAGAGAGAGCAGGGGAGCGTCAGAGAGAGAGGGAGACACAGAATCTGAGGCGGGCTTCAGACTCTGAGCTGTCAGCACAGAGCCCAATGCAGGGCTCAAACTCACAAACCACGAGATCATGACCTGTGCTGAAGTCAGACGCTCAACCGACTGAGCCACCCAGGTGCACCAAGTGAGCACTTTTAAATTTTTTTTTTTAACGTTTATTTATTTTTGAGACAGAGAGAGACAGAGCATGAACGGGGGAGGGGCAGAGAGAGAGGGAGACACAGAATCGGAGGCAGGCTCCAGGCTCTGAGCCATCAGCCCAGAGCCCAACGCGGGGCTCGAACTCACGGACTCACGGACCGCAAGATCTTGACCTGAGCTGAAGTCGGACGCTTAACCGACTGAGCCACCCAGGTGCCCCCCGAGTGAGCACTTTTAACGCAAACTCGACTGTGAGATTGGCCGTGGGTAAGCGGGCTTGGGGGAAGGGGCTAAGCAGCCCTGCTGGGGCCTGGTGCTCAGAGCCCGGCACCACCCAGGTCCAGGGTCTCACTCTAAAGCATCCTGAGGTGGGGCCCTCAATGGCCAGGGCCGGGGCCAGGCGCTGTGGGTTCAGAGTGAGGAGGGCCAAGTGGCCAGAAATGCACACAGAGCCTGTGTGACGACTTCAGGGAGACAATACCTGGAAATGGAAAAGGACCCAGGTGGTGGCAGTCCAAGGCTGCTGCTATAGACACAGAGAAGGCTCTGGTGGCTCCCCCTGCCCAAAGGCACATGGCAGTGGGGCTGGGAGCAGAGCTAAGGATGAAACCCTGCCAGGATTGATGTCCGCCTCCGCTGCTCCCCTCCCGTGGCCCAAACTTGCCTCTATTGCAGCCTGAGTTTCTCCTCCCAAGGAACACGTCTTTACACTGGGAACACTTCTTCCCGGCCTGGCCACCAAAAGGAATGGATTCTCCTGCACGGGAGTGCAAGGGCAGGTGTCTGATCTGCCCAGCTTGGACCTTGGAGCACCTGTTGCTGCAGTCAGGAGTGGGGTGCTCTAGCCCAGCTTGGGATAGGCGGCCACCTCCTTCCCACTCACTGTAGTCGCACATGTCTGGCCATATAAGCTCCTGCGAGGACCGCGTGTTGTGGGGAGGCGTTTCCCAAGGGCCAGGGGTAGCTGCTCCTGGCAGGACAAAGGGGTGCTGGAGAAGTTAAATGCCCACTGCAGTGACCGTTGCAAATTGGGGTTAAAAACTCCTGACCTGAATTCACCCAAAGAGAAAGGAAGAGGAGGGTGATAAAGGGTAGGATAATAAAATACAGAGTAGAAGCAAAATTCTAAAAAGCAAAGCAAAACAAAACAAGGAGGATGGGAGGCAGGGTGGGTGAGGACATGGAAGCACAACATGAGAACTAAAATGAGTAATGTTCAGACAGCGCGATCTCTCCCGGTTCTGCAGGTTCGATTTTGCTGTGCCGGCAACTGAAAGGGCTCCCCTGGGTGCATGGCCCCCGCGCCTCTGGGCTCGCTTCCTGCCTTGGCCCAGATTCTTAACATGTTCAGCATCTTCACAAGCAGCTTTAAGAATTCTGGGGTGCCTTCACATCGTGACCTGCAAAACCAAAATGAGAGGCTGGCACAGGCACGAGGCTCTTCACCCTGGTGTAGCTGTGGGTGGTGGAGTGTTTCATAACCGCCAGCAGAGGGCAGTGTTGGGCCAGGCATTCCCCTGCCCCCAGCCCCACACAGGGAAGGTGTTATCTCAGCCGTCATGAGCCCCATGGTTAGTTTCTGAATGTGAGATTCACCCCTTCCAAACTTTGCAGAGCAAGGCATCTATATGGCAGTGCTTCTTTTCTATTTCTTCTGCCTCAGACCGTGATGTGTATAAGACGAAGTAAGACTCTTCTCTGTCCAGACTCTTCTCCCTAGAAGCCATTGATAACTGCATGCTGTTTGATAGCATTGCCCTTTATTTTTGTTTACTTTTTTAAACGTTTACTTATTTTTGAGACACAGAGAGACAGAGTATGAGCAGGGGAGGAGCAGAGGGAGAGTCAGACACAGAATTGGAAGCAGGCTCCAGGTTCTGAGCTGTCAGCACAGAGACTAGGCAGGGCTTGAACTCACGAACTGTCAGATCAGGACCTGAGCGCAAGTCAGACGCTTAACCGACTGAGCCACCCAGGCGCCCCTAGATAGCATTGCCCTTTAAAGGGGGATTTAGGTGGTGTCGTGCATCTACCAAATGCCTACTATGTGCCTACTGGGTGCTAATGTTCTACCTACCCAAATTATTTAACCCTACTAGAAAGTGTGATTATCTGCATTTTTCAGATGAGGAAAATGAAGGCTCATTAAAGTTAAGTGACTTGTGGGAGCTCCCCTGGCAGGGGTAAGATCCCAGCTTTGATCTGCTGGGTTCCAAAACGCTTTCCCCTAGGCCACATGCTTCCCATAGGTCCTCAGTTCCTGCCAGTTCTCATCCTGAATGAGCTTCTGTTTTTAACTCACAAAGCTGCTCTGTTCCAGGGGTATCTACTCCTTGACCTGGGACACTATCAGTACATCAAAAAGATACTGCTCACACTTAGCCGAGGGATGAACCGCTCATGTGAGTTACTCTTTCATCAGTAAGGCAAACTCTTTCAACACATTTTATGTATGCTAGGAGCACCTGAGGAAAGTTATATACACAAATCATTAGGTGAGGCATCCAAAGCCTCCCATTTACATGCTGACTGCTAGTGCTCATTGATCAGAGCAGATAAACTATGGCTACAGCGATGATCTAAACTGTTTTTCCTCCCGTGACTTGGGAAGTCGGTCTCACTTCTCTATGGCCATACCTGGCCCAGGGTAGTGAACTTGGACAGACCAACATCATACCTCACACAGCCCAGCAATGACAAACAAAGCTAACCATGTTGACAAAAATGAGTTTTCTTCCAGCTGCTTTCTACCAAAAAAAAAAAAAAAAAAGGCAACGGTGGGGTGGGACGGGTTTTATTTTTATAGACGGGTTGGTCCACACAAGATTGAGCCATTGACACTGCTGGTTACCTCACACCCCTGAACAGCTGAATTTGATATTCTTTACCAGTTTCTGGAATTAACGGTCGATCCAATAATATTTTGATATCTGGTCCTTGGCATCAGAGGTCACCCATTGGTCATCCCGGATTCTACACCAGTTGAAAAGCTGGATTGGAGGATGTGGGCTAGATCCAAGAACTAAATGTACCTTTGTTGTTGTTTTGTTTTGTTTTGTTTTTGTTTTTGTCTTTACTGAGTTGAACTCTCCTTCCTTACCCCCCCCCCCCCCCCCCCTCCCCCCCGCCCCCACTGAAGAGCTGGAGAAACCTGATGCCCTGGCAAGAACTCCTGTCCCGGGTAAGAGGAGGGAATGCAAACAGGGGCCTCACGCTGCCTGTAGGCAGACAGTGTGAGAGGGGACTCGAGCCTGTCTTATGCCAGAGTAACCACCCCATTAGATGTGACCGATCTAATGTCACCGGGTGGGGAGACACGGAGGGCTTTATCACTAGAGAGAGGGTGGCTTCAGGATAGAGGCATTGGCTGAATTTCACTCACACATGGAAGAGTACGAGCCAGGAATGAGAAGTTTCTCCCTCCAAACACCTGCCATCTTTAGAAGTCCCTGCAAGTACTCACTAAAATGGGAATGTACCTCAAAAGAGGTTCCGTCTTAATGCGGTAATTAATTCAGGCTTATTTCCAACTTCGCACAGAGGTTAGGATAGATTTAATTGTTTGGAAATTTCTTTGAGCTTTGATAAAAAAATAGCTTTCCAAAAATAAAAAAAAAATGTTTAAAATAAAGGCTCCAAAATGTACATTTTTATCCTTACACAGGAAAAAAAAAATTATTTTCCTGTATTCTAGTTGTTAAATAATTGCACCAAGCTAGTATGTGCCAGAAAAACAAAACTGCGTTGTTGTTTTTTTTTTTTTTTGAGTCCAGTGACCTCAAAACTATGAGTGTGAATGTCTCTAATAAAAACCATCTCTCCTTTTTAACGTTTGGGGTTATTTTTGTTGCAATCCCTACATTTCACACCATAATCAAATCAAAGCCTGTTATCTTGGTCTTGCAATATCTGTGACTCAGACTCTAATCATGACTGTGTCTAGCACATATATCAGTAGATACATTTAAAAAATGTGCAAATGTTGAGCTCTTCTTTTAACTTGATCTTGCATATTTCATTTGAAGCCCCTTCTTTAACATACCAAATTCTGTCTTAGAACAAGTTAAGAAAATAAGATGTATTTCCCAACGGAAGTTATCCTTAAAACAAGTTTCAACTTGTAAGGTGCTTTGAGGAATACATTGTTGGGTATCAGGTAGTTTTTTGAAAGTTCACCCATCTAAATAGGGTCTAAACTATTCTCTAGAGCCTCCAAATGCGTAAGGAGAGGTGCTGAGAGGTGCCTAATAGTGGAAAAGTCTACATCATAACATTCTCAGGCTGCCTGGTTCTGAGTCAGGTATATAGTTACTTCTTGGAGCCACATCAATTTGAGGTGATGTATATACATTCAGTCTTTAAAATGTACCCATTAACTTGAGACCCCCAGATTTCAGACCTTTGGGAGCCTCTCTTTTCACAGCTGGACTTTTTCCAGAGGGGGAGGGAATGCATGATCCCTCTCTGCTTTGTGAGTATCTGTTGTCGGGCAGCATTCCCTTCTTTAGAGATATTTATGATAATGTTTATGCATGATAGTCGATTATAAAAGACAGCAGCGTCTGGCCTTCTGGAGATCCGTGCACCTCCATGTGGTTACCTTGGTGAGACTCTCAGAAGCCGGCCTGGATTATGAGGCAATTTCTGTTAAAACAACCAAGTCCTGGTAGGCTGGTAAGCAACCTCGTGGCTGGAGGGGAGTGGCTGCTGGGAAGCATGAGGGCACTGAATCAGCGGGGCCTGGCTTTGAACTGGGGCTCTGCCCTCTCACCAGCTGCGTTCCTACTTTGAGCCTTAGTTCTCCACCTGCGAATGAGGATAATAGTAGCCATCCCTTAGAGCTATGTGGGAGACTAAGATGAAAACATAAAGCACCTCGTTCCAGATACACAGGAGGTGGCCCAGAACTGGCAACTAGTCTCATTACTAAGCTGATCAGTCTTATTGCTGCATTTATTACCTGTCAAATGTTCAGACCTTTGGCCTTCAGGTGCTGAGCGCTCCTGAGTCTAACTTGGCCTCTAGCCCACCCATGCATTGCCCCCGTTAAAGTGTTTCCTGAATAGGCTGACCCCTGCAGCCTTATACCTGGACCGACTGGGGCCCCTGAAGCCATCCTGTGTTTGAGGGTGGAAGCTTTCCAGATTGCATAATAGCAAGCACAGCAGCAGCAGAAGCACCCTTCTCATGGACTTATTAAGTGCTGCGGATCGTACCGAGTGCTAGTTCATACGCTGGTGAACTAGCGTTAGTAGATTGTACTGATTAAGGGCGAGGACTCTGGGTCCAGGCTTCCTGAGTTGAATCCTGGCTCCACTACACTTGCTGGTGAGAGACTTCAGGAAAATTACCTCCCTGGGGCTCAGTGAATTCACCTATCAAGTGGGGTAACAATAGTACTTATCGCCTAAGTTACTGCCAGGATTAAAGGCTGTATAAGTTTCCTAGAGTGCTATAACAAAGCACCACACTCTGGGTGCCTTAGAGGAGCGTGAATTGGAAATCAAGGTGTTGGCAGGGCCACACTCGCTCTAAAAGCTCCAAGGGAGGATTCTTCCTTGCCTCTTCTAGCTTCTGGTAGCTCTTGGTGCTCCTTGGCTTGTAGACAGCCATCTTCTCCCCGTGTGTTCACAGCATCTTCTGTCTGTGTGTGTCTGAGTCCAAACTTCCCCTTAGGCCAACCCAATGACTTAATTAAAAAAATTTTTTTTAGGGGCGCCTGGGTGGCTCAGTCAGTTGAGCGTCCGACTTCAGCTCAGGTCACGATCTCGCGGTCCGTGAGTTCGAGCCACGCGTCAGGCTCTGGGCTGATGGCTCAGAGCCTGGAGCCTGCTTCCGATTCTGTGTCTCCCTCTCTCTCTGCCCCTCCCCTGTTCATGCTCTCTCTCTCTTTGTCTCAAAACATAAATAAATGTTAAAAAAAATTAAAAAAAAATTTTTTTAGTGTTTATTTTTGAGAGAGAGAGAGAGAGAGAGAGAGAGAGCATGAGCAGGGGAGGGGTAGAGAGAGAGAGGGAGACAAAGAATCTGAAGCAGGCTCCAGGCTCTGAGCTGTCAGCACAGGTCCCCCTGACTTCATTTTAATTAGAAGATTCTCTATAAAGCCCCTATTTCCAAATAAGGTCACATTTTGAGATATTAGGGGTCAGAACTTGAGCATATCTTTTGTGGGAGGACACAGTTCAACCCATAACATATGAACTTAGAACAATACTTGGAACATAGCAAGCATTGTATATGTGTTGACAGTTTTTATCTTTAATACCACAATCCAGCCAGGGAAGTACTGTTTTTCCCATTTTAGAGATGGAAAAATGAGGCTCTAGGAAGTTACGGATTAGCCTCAACTTCCACAGCTAGAAAGGGGGAAGACCCCTTAACCCAGACTCTGGTCTGTGTGAGTGACCACACACTTGTCATCTTTCTGCTGTACCCATCATTTCCCAGAGGCGGACAGACTTCCCACAGCCTGGTTCAGTGTGCCTATCATGCACGGTTGTGACACAGACTTCCAGTGGGTGGCCCCAGAGGACTGCCCACAACTCTGGACTCAGCCTCACGAGTGCTGCCTCTGGGTGAAAATGTGTATGTTTTAAAACAATCATTTCCCAGATCTGTATTAGTATTTTGTAATCTGTATTTATATTGCCACATTTCAACTAAATTGATGTGCCTAAAATGTAACTTCATTTTTCACTTTTCAATGAGCTATGTTTTTTAAACAATTTTTTTAACATTTATTTATTTATTTTTGAGAGAGTGAGAGAGAGAGAGAGACAAAGCACAAGCAGGGGAGGGGCAGAGAGAGGAGGGAGACACAGAACCCGAAGCTGACTCCAGGCTCTGAGCTGTCAGAACAGAGCCCGATGTGGGGCTCGAACCCATGAACCATAAGATCATGGCCTGAGCTGAAGTCGAACACTCAACCAGCTGAGCCACTCAGGTGCCCCGAGCTCGGTTTTTTTAATGTTTATTTATTTTTGAGAGAGAGAGAGAGAGAGAGAGAAGAAGAAGAAGAAGAAGAAGAAGAAGAAGAAGAAGAAGAAGAAGCAGAAGCAGCTGCAGCAGCAGCAGAGGGGTAGAGAGAAGGGGGAACAGAGGATCCAAAGCAGGCTCTGTGCTGTCTGTGCTGACAGCAGAAAGCCTGATGCAGGGCTCGAACTCCCGAACCATGAGGTCATGACCTGAGCCAGAGTCAGACACTTACCCTAAGACTGAGCCACCCAGGCGCCCCTCAGTGAGCTGTTTGAACATTGATTAGACATGGCCACACTCGTCTAATGAAAACACACATGGACCCCAGAAAAGTACAACGAATGACTTTAGAAATTCAAGATTAATATCACTTTGTAAAGATGATTATACATCAGAATTAAGAAAGCTTTTGTATAATAGAGAAATTCCTCTTTTGGTTCTTCATTGGCTGTGGAACCTGTGTGTTTTGTAAAGTAATAGGCTATATGGTTGTTTTCTGCCTTGTATTTATAGACATAAGTAAATGGTTAAAAAAAACACAAAAAAACCAAGAGGTCCCCCTCCTGAAATCAGCATAAATGTATGTTCTAGAATACAGATATGACCACTAACTCTATTGTAGTCATGAAGAGTGAAGAGCAAAGAACATTCTGTTGACAGACAGGTAATCAGAGTTCAAGTTGCTTTTGTTCCCTTTGCGCCTACACCCATGCACCACTTATTAGCACTGTGACCTTGAGCAAAATATTCACCCCTTACACACCTAATGCATACATAACACAGAGAGTTATTCCTTTCCTCTGAATTTGCAGGTAGAGGATTAGATCAAGAGGCCACCTGTGGCCTTATGGTCCCTTTTCTAAGCTATACGTGGAACCATAAGCACTCACAAGGCCCTGTGGTGATAACATCAGACTCAGGTGGTCCCTAATATTTAGTTAAGGGCCTACTCGAGTGGTCAATGTGATTTTCTTTTCTTTATTTTTCATTTTATTTTAAGATTTATTCTTATTTTTTAAAATTTAAATTCAAGTTAGTTAACATACCGTGTAGTCTTGGCTTCAGGAGTAGAACCCAGTGATTCATCTCTTAACATGTAACATCCAGTGCTCATCCTGAAAAGTGCCCTCCCTAATGCCATCGCCCATTTAGCACCCCCCGCCATCCAACACTTCTCCAGCAACCCTCAATTTATTTTCTGTATGTAAGAGTCGCTTACGGTTTGTCTCCCTTTCTGTTTTTTATCTTATATTTCCTTCCCTTCCCCTATGTTCACCTGTCAGTCAGAGAAAGATAACAATGTGATTTTTTACAAAAAAAAAAAAATCTGTCTCATGGTTTCCCTTGGCTGCTGTGCTGGGTCTTCTCTGTTTGTGTTTTTGTCTGACTCTACCTCCTCTAGTGCTCCTGGGACCCCAGGAGGCTGAACTTCTGGATGGCCTCAGCTGGACAGAGGGAGGAGATTGAAGTCACGAGAGTGGTCCTGATGCCCCTGCTCAGTGCTGGCCTCACTCCTCTCCTCCTTGCTCAAGCCTGGGTGGGGGTGGGGGTGGGGGTGCTGGCTCCCCGCTACAGTAATCTTGGGTTGCTTCACCGTCTCCGGTTGGTTCTCCCGAACCCTGGCCACCCCTTTGTAAATAGTCCCTCTTCGGGGGCCTGTACCATCTGTTCATTGTGCCGGGACCTTGACTGAGTCAAGCCATGACTACCTTGAGCTGTACCAGCACATCGTGTGATTAAGAGCATCTCGCCCTGTGAGGAAAGTGAACACAGAGTGATAGAAAGTGAAATTCTGCATCTGACCTAAGAAGTATCCCCTCTCATCTCTTCATCATTTTGTGCTTGCCATCACCTCGGTGTGCATGAAAAGTCCTCCCTAGCTTTCAAATCCCAGCTCCTCTAGAAGCTTGCCCTGGCTCCTCCAGGCCGACTTGGCCTGCCCTCATCCCTCCATTCCTGCTGGGCTCCACGGGTACCTCCTTTCGCGCTTCTCAGGCTTCACTGTTACTGCGAAACAGCAACAAAGAAAGGACGCCTCAGCGTGACGGTTGAGGGTTGCCAGGTAAAATATAGCGTACGCAGTTACATTTGAATTTGAGGTAAACAACAAATAATGCTTTAGCACAAGTCTGTTCCACGGAGTTTTGGGGACGTACTTACAGTAAAAAAAAAATCATTGTTGTGTGAAATTCAAATTTAACTGGGGGCCTTCCGTCTTTGTCTTTTTTTTCTTTTTTTCCCCTAAAATAAACCTGGCAACTCTAACTACGGTGGCCTTCTAAAGTGGGTGTCTCCTGTTTAAAGAAACTTTTCTTTTTTCTTTTCTTTTCTTTTCTTTTTTCTTTTCTTTTCTTTTCCTTCCTTCCTTCCAGCGTTCTATGAGCTAATGAGCCTGCAAATTTGGGAGTTGAGCAGGAGCTCTGGAGGGCTGAATTGCTTTTGAGAAAACTGAAGTCTGGAGAGAAATGTGGCCGGTAGGTGCTGTGGAGCAGAGGGTGGAGAAGAGGCGAATCAATGAGGTGGACAAGGCTGGGACCTTTATAGTGAGGGGACCGAGGAGGAAGCCTGGGTGGGGGAGCTGAGCGGGCTTAGGAGAACTTTGTGTCTGATGCTCAGTTTGAAGTTCTGCACATTGTTCTCCAGCCCCCACCCCCACTCCCCTGAATCCCCAGTAAAGTTCACCCCCTTGTGAATATTTTGTGTGTGGGGTTTCTTTGTAGAAATGTAACACAATGCACTAAAAGGCTGAGCTCCATTTCTGGGGTGTCTCGTCTCGAGGTCGAGGTGCCTGCAGTTATGTGGGGCTCCTGGGAATTTGCAAGAATCTTGGTGGAAATAGGGTTGGAACAAACCATGTGGAGAGCTCAAGAGAAAGGAGGTTCCAGCTGATCTCTAGATTACATTTGATTCTCTACCCTAACAATAACAACATAAGTTCATGTTAACAGCGCTTACTGTGCTGTGTGTGTGTGTGTGTGTGTGTGTGTGTATACACACACACACATATGTATGTGTGTGTACATATGTCCATGTATACACAAACACACCCCTCGCTTTGTTCAGTTTGAGTAAACACAAAACTCCAGTTTCCACAGTTTAGTTAAATAATACCAGCTTCCCAGAAAGAGGATTCTAACTTGAGTTGCCCCCTATATTAACTAAAATAAATATGGCAACCTTAACTGTAGCTCTCCTAACATAAAGTGTAATTCACTCTTGGCTCCTCGGTCCACAAATCACTACGTAAATAACAAATGTGCACCATGATCAGTGACCAATCGTATCACCTCTTTCAAAGTCTGTTGGTAATTGGTTGTTGGACATGTTGCTTAGTTCGTGCACAGACAGCAAAACATATCACTATTTTGCCTCCTCGCCTGCCGGTATAATTATAAACCCACATAATTTGACTTTAAATTAAATGCAACAGGTCACCCTGGTTCTCTTCCACCCTTGAATGAAGATGTGAACATTTCCTTTTGACTACAAAAACATTTTCAATAATCCAGCAAATTGATCAAGGAGCCATCTCAACTTTTAAAAACCTATTTTCTTAGACAAAGCTTTTGACCAGCCTATTGATGCTACAATGGGAGATCATGAAGTTTCTTTAGCTAAGTTTTGGAAGAAATATGACCTAAAACATGCAGCTGAAAGCATCCAAGCACGATGGAAGCAAGTAACGTGAGTGCAACGTGGCAGGAATGTCCTGAATTGTGCAAATGACTCTGCAGGATCTGAATCAAAAGTCGTTGGAGTCCTAGAGGAAATAGTTGATCGCGGGGATATTGACACCAGCATCACTGGGACCTGTCGCTGTGCAGCCGGAGGAACTTACTGAAGGTGAACTTACTGACATAAATGAAGAAAGCAGTTGTAATGAAGAGGTTGAAGCTGTCCTGACGTGACACCAGCAAAAATTTTCCCATTAAAAGAATTCTCAGAGATATTTCATAACATGGAAACTCAAAGGATAAAATGTTTGAAACCGATCCAAACTGAAAGGGTAGGACAGGGGCGCATGGGTGGCTCAGTCGGGTAAGCGTCTGACTCTTGATTTTGGCTCAGGTCATGATCACAGTTTGTGAGTTCGAGCCCTACATCGGGCTCTGCGCTGGCAGTGTAGAACCTGCTTGGGATTCTCTCTCTCCCTCTCTCTCTGCTCCACGCTCTCTCAAAACAAATAAATAAACTTAAAAAAAAAAGGGTAGGACAATTTGCTAAGGCAAGGAAAATATGCTCACTTGTATTGTGTTATATCTTGGGAAGAAGCAGCCAAACAGTGTTCAAAACATTCTGATAAGTTTTTTGTATTTACGAAGACATTAAGACTCTTTGGCTGTCGATATTTCTAATGTTTTAAATTGCAATGTGCTAGGAAGTATTAATTTTACCATTTTCTTCATTTCCCTATCGTTATTACTTACAGTAATAGTTTTTAATATTTTAAAAAAATTGTAACATTTAAATACATTAAATTTAAAAATTTTTAAATATTTTAAAAATAAATATTTAAATATTTAAAAAAAATTTAAAGGCCATGGAACAATTATAATTTTTCCCACTGATTATTAGGATAGTTTTGCATGGTTTAAGCTTGCATAGTCATTTTTAAGAATTTTAATTCCAGTTAATTAACATGCAGTGTTCTATTAGTCTCGGGTGTATGATATAGTGACTCAACAATTCTATACATTATTCAGTGCCCATCATGCTAAGTGTTTTTTTAATCCCCTTCACCTATTTCATCCCCACCCCTGTAACCATATGTTTATTAAGAGTGGTTTTTTGTTTGTGTCTTTTTTTCTTTGTTCATTTGCTTGTTTCTTAAATTCCACATATGAGTGAAATCATATGGCTTTTGTCTTTCTCTGATTGACTTATTTTGGTTAGCATTATTATACCCTCTACATCTGTCCATGTTGTTGCAAATGGCAAGATTTCATTCTTTTTATGGCTGAGTAATATTCCATTGTATACATATCCCACTTCTTCTTTATCTATTCATCAATTGATAGACATTTGGGCTGCTTCCATAGTTTGGCCTTTGTAAATAATGCTGCAATAAACATAGGGGTGCAAGTATTCCTTTGAATTAGTGTTTTCATATTCTTTGGGTAAATACCCAGTAGTGGAATTACTGGATCATATAGTAATTCTATTTTTAATATTTTGAGGAACCTCTATACTGTTTTCCACAGTGGCTGCATCCGTTTGCATTCCCATCAACAATGCACAAGTGTTCCTTTTTCTCCACATCCTCACCAGCAATTGTTGTTTCTTGTCTTTGATTTTAGCCTTTCTGACAGATGTGAGGTGATATCTCATTGTGGTTTTGGTTTGCATTTCCTTGACAACGAGTGATGTTGAACATCTTTTCATGTGTGTGTTGGCCATCTGTCTTTTTCTTTGGAGAAATGTCTATTCATGTCTTCTGCTCATTTTTAATTGGATTATTTGTGTTTTTGGTATTGAGTTGTAGAAGCTCTTTATATATTTTGAATATTAACCCTTTATTGGATATGTCATTTGCAAATATCTTCTCCCATTCAGTACATTGTCTTTTAGATTGTTGATTGTTTCCTTCACTGTGCAGAAGCTTTTAATTTTGATGTAGTCCCAATAGTTTAATTTTGCTTTTGTTTCCTTTGCCTCAGGAGACATATCTAGAAAAATGTTGCTATGGGTGATGTCAAAGAAATTACTGCCTGTGTTCTCTTCTAGGATTTTTATGGTTTCAGGTCTCACATTTAGGTCCGTAATCTATTTTGATTTTATTTTATGTGTGGTGTAAGAAAGTGCTCCAGTTTCATTCTTTTGCATGTAGCTGTACGGTTTTCCCACGCCATTTGTGGAAGACATTGTCTTTCTCCCATTGCATATTCTTTCCTCCTTTGTTGAAGATTAATTGATCATATAATTAGGGGTATATTTCTAGGCTCTTTATTCTGTTCCTTTGATCTGTGTGTCTGTTTTTGTGTCCATACCATACTGTTTTGATTATTCAGCTTTGTCGTACATCTTGAAATCTGGGAATGTGATACCTCCAGTTTTGTTTTTCTTTTTCAAGATTGCTTTGGCTATTCAGAGTTTTTCTGTAGTTCCATACAAATTTTGGGATTGTTTGTGCTAGTTCTGTAAAAAATGCTGTTGGTATTTTGATAGGGATTGCGTTAAATGTTTAGACTGCTTTGGGTAGTATGACATTTTAACAATATCTGTTCTTCCAATCCATGAGCATGGGATATCTTTCCATTTGTTTGTGTTGTCTTCCATTTCTTTCATCACTGTTTTATAGTTCTCAGACCTCCTTGGTTAAGTTTATTCCTGGGTATTTTACTCTTTTTTGTGCAATTATAAATGGGATTATTTTCTTAATTTCTCTTTCTGCTACTTCATTATTAGTATATAGAAATACAATGGATTCCTGTATATTAATTTTGTGTCCTGCAACCTTACTGAATTCATTTATCAGTTCTTATAGCATTTTGGTGGAGTCTTTAGGGTCTTCTATATATAGTATCCTGTCATCTGCAAATAGTAGAAGTTTTACCTTTTCCTTACCAGTTTGGATGCTTTTTATTTATTTTTGTTGCCTGATGGCTGTGGCTAGGATTTCCAGTATTATGTTGAATGAAAGTGGGGAGAGTGGACAGCCTTGTCTTGTTCCTGACCTTAGGGGAAAAACTCTCAGTGTTTTACCATTGAGTGTGATGTTAGCTGTGGCTCTTTCATATGTGGCCTTTATTATGTTGAGGTATGTTCCCTCTAAACCTACTTTGATGAGGCTTTTTATCATGTTTGGATGTTGTACTTTGTCAAATGCTTTTTCTGCATCTATTGAAATGCTCATAAGGTTCTTATCCTTTCTTTTATTAATGTTATGTATCACATGGACTGATTTGCAAATATTGAACCACCCTTGTATCCTCGGAATAAATCCCACTTGATAGTGGTGAATAATTTTTTTAATAAATTGTTGAGTTCGGTTTACTAATATTTTGTTGAGGATTTTGCATCTATGTTCATCAGAGATATTGGCCTGTAGTTCTCTTTTTTTGTAGTATCTTTATCTAGTTTGGGTATTAAAGAATGAATATAGAATGATTATGGAAGTGTTTCTTCCATTTCTATTTTTTGGAATAGTTTGAGAATAATAGGTATTAACTCTTCTTAAATGTTTGGTAGAATTAATCTGTGAAGCTAGCTGGTCCAGGACTTTTGTTTGTTGGGAGTTTTTTGATTACTGATTGCTGGTAATTTGTTCAAATTTTCTGTTTCTTCCTGATTCAGTTTTGGAAGGTTATATGTTTCAAGGAATTTATCCCTTTCTTTTAGGTTGTCCAATTTGTTGATTTATAGTTTTTATAATATTCTTTTATAATCCTTTGTATTTCTGTGGTATGGGTTATTCCTCCTCTTTCATTTCTGATTTTGTTTATTTGATTCCCCCCTCCCTTTTTTGATGAGTCTTGCTTAAGGCTTATCAATTTTGTTGATCTTTTTAAAGAACCAGCTCCTGATTTCATTAATCTCTTCTACTGATTATTTTAGTTTCTATTTCATCTATTTCTGCTCTAATCATTATTGTTTTCTTCCTTCTACTGGTTTTGGGTTTTGTTTGGTCTTCTTTTTCTAGCTCCTATAGATATAAATTAGGTTGTTTATTTGAGATTTTTCTTACTTCTTAAGGTAGACCTGTATTGCTATAAACTTCCCTCTTAGAACAGCTTTTGCTGCATTCCAAAGATTTTGGATCATTGTGTTTTCATTTCCATTTGTCTCCATGTATTTTTTGATTTTCTTTTTGATTTCTTGGTTGACCCATTCATTGTCTAGTAGAATGTTATTTAACCTCCCTGCATTTGTGTTCTTTCCAGAGTTTTTCTTGTGGTTGATTTCTAGTTTCATAGCATCGTGATTCAATCTTTCTGAATTTGTTGAGACTTGTTTTGTGGCCTAATCTGTGATCTGTTCTGGAGAATGTTCTATGTGCACTGGAAAAAAAAATATGTAGGGGCACCTGGGTGGCTCAGTTGGTTAAACGTCCAACTTCAGCTCAGGTCATGATCTCACAATTCGTGAGTTCAAGCCCCACATTGGGCTCTGTGCTGACAGCTCAGAGCCTGGAGCCTGCTTCGGATTTTGTGTCTCCCTCTCTCTCTGCTCCTCCCCTGCTTGCACTCTGTCACTGTCTCAAAACTGAATAAGCCTTAAAAAAATTTTTTTAAATGTGTATTCTTCTGTTTTAGGATGAAATGTTCTGAATATATTTGTTAGATCCATCTGATCCAATGTGTCATTCAAAGCCACTGTTTCCTTGTTGATTTTCTATTTGGATGGTCCATCCATTGATGTGAGTGGGGTGTTGAAGTCCACTATTATTATTGTATTACTGTCAATTACTTTCTTTATGTTTATTATTAGCACTTTATATATTTGGGTCCTGCATTGTTGGGTGCATAAATATTTATAATTGTTATATCTTTTTGTTGGATTTTTTCCCTTCATGATTATATAGTGTCCTTCTTTGTTTCTTGTTGCAGTTTTTGTTTTAAAGTCCATTTTGACCAATATAAGCATTGCTACCTCAGCTCTTTTCACTTCCATTTCCTTGATAAATGCTTTTCCATCCCTTAACATTCAATCTGCATATGCCTTCAGGTCTTAAATGGATCTCTTGTAGGCAGAAAATAGATGGGTCTTGCATTTTTATCCATTTTGTCACCCCATGTCTTTTGATTGGAGCACTTAGTACATTTACATTCAAAGTAATATTGATAGGTATGTACTTTATTGCCATTTTGTTACTTGTCTTATGGTTGTTTCCATAGTTCTTCTCTGTTCCTTTCTTCTCTTGCTCTCTTCTCTCACAGTTTGTTGACTTTCTTTAGTGATATACTTGAATTCATTTCTCTTTGTTTTTGTGCATGGTCATTTTTATGGTCCTGCACTACCTTGCAAAGGGAGAATTACATATCTATATGTATCTATCACCATAATTATTATCATGCCCATTAGATAAGAAAATTGATAAGAAAATTGATGCCTCAGAGAGTCAAAGCTACTTGTCCAAAGTCATACAGATAGTAAATAGTAGAGTTTGAATTTACACCTATGCAATCTGCCTCCAAGACTTACCCCCTTAACCATTATGCCACACTGTTGCCCCCACCAAGCTATGAGCCCTTCAAATACAGAGGCCATAATTTGTGATCTTTAAATGCCTGGCATGTAAACATTTGATGTGGCGTGAATGAAAAAAAAATGAAATAAGAAACTATAAAAGGAATTAACATTTACTGTTTGAAAATAATGAGAAAACATTAAGACTGCTTGAAGATGAAGTCGTAGCAACAACCTTATAGATGTCCTTCAGTTATAGATAAAATGGACAGATCCACAGCTATCTCATTTGATGTGAAGGCCAGCCATTTCTGGGATGTCTGGGAACATATAACAGGTGCAGAGGATTATTCGGGTATTTGCCAAGAAACTTCTGGTGATGGTCATTATGTCAGAACACACTTGACTGAGACTTTGAGGAATAAAAAATGAAGGTTTCCTATCCTGCTCCTTTCATACAACAGTTCTAGGTGTGGAAACTGTTCCACGAGTATCCTCTGAGACAGGCAGGCAGTAGCCCCCATGTTTGCCACTGGCCTGAGTAGCCACTAGCTGCTCCCAGTTAAATGCAGCAGCTCTTAAACTGAGGTGACATCTATGGATGGGCTTCAAGAGTTCACAAGTCCTTCAGGTAGCAGGTTGATTGCCACATTTTGTGTTAATAAGTTTATAAACTTTTGGGTCTTAGGGATAAAGGAGGAGAAAAGAGAAAAACATTCAACTGTATTTGGAAATTTTTCTACCAGGAGCTGCCCTCATTTTCACAGTGAGTAATACACCTTCTGGAACAAATTTTAGAGCCCTACTTAGCTGTCACTTGGGATGAGCAGAAGTAGACCTTCTTTACACCATACCCGAAAACCACCTGAGATTTGAGATTTGTGGTTTGTGTCCATGTCAGGAAAGTTTCTGTTGAAGTCTTGAGGAAAGGGTCCAAATAATGAAACTATAGCAAAGCTCTGTTTGGAAAGCCCAAACCAGAGGAAAACCAAGGAGAGTTGCAGATGTATAAAAATAGATGTGGGTCAGACAGAAATATGGAGATGAGAGCTTGTGGGCTGCAGAAGCCAGTACATTGTGTTTTGTTCTGTTCTGTTTTTATAGCCACCACATTTGCCCAGGCAATAAAAACAAAAGAGCGAGAGAGAGACAGGGTAGGTAAGGAAACCAGCTTGAGTAAGAGCGGACTCATACTGTTACAAGCACAGACTGCCAGCCTTAATATATTCATGGGAAGAAAATCAGCTCATCTGGGAGAGAAGATTCAGAGCAGACATGAGATGGGAACATACAGCCTCCTGCTGACTTCCCAGAACAAAGGGATGCCCCTGGGGACTAGCACAGCATCTATGATTGAGCCTTTGAAGAATACACCTTCTCGTTTTAACTCAAGGCCCTAAATCCACCCAAAGAATAAAACCTACTTTCTAAACAGAGGTCCGAGGATAACCTCCTTGTTGAAAGATCTCCACTGTTAACAGAAACCCATTAACTCACATAGGGAGAACTGCTGGTCCCCGGATCTTCCTTAGGTGCCCTTCACTCATAGGAAGTGAGCAAACACCTCTGTTCCAGCACATCACTCCCAGCCTTTGGAAAAATGTTGACTTCCATGGGTCCAAGTTTCCTTTAGAATGGATGAACCACTCTGGGCCAGCCTAGACCAACCAGTGTGCTAGATGGGAGCAGGAACCAAAGGCATCCTTGGGGTCCTTGTCTTAAAGATGCCTCCCTAAAGAATGCTTTAATTATAAAGTTATTGGAGCTCCCTTGAATGAGTGGGCACTACTGATTCGACTGGTGTGTAAAAGGAGTACCAAGGCTAATGCTACATCCCACATAATGGGGAGGAGAGAATATCCAACATGAAAAAAGCTAAAGGACTCAGATAACCACAGGAAACAAGATATCACATTTGAAAATTTAAAATATGCCAGAACTGTGTTACCTGCACACATAGATTCTGTCTCTCCTCAGTGAGGCGCTATACATGTTTCCAAAGAAACGTGTGTAAGAGGTAGAGAATTTAATGTAACAGACATTCTCTAGAAGAATGTTCTCTCTCTGTCTCTCCATCTCTGTGTCTCTCCTGCACAGACACCTTCCACCATCCAGTCACATGGCAGCTCTATAATCCACAGGAGGCTCCTTATAAATGTTTACCCGGAAAGCAAAAGAAAGCAAGAGAGTTTCCACCCTTTACGGTCTAGACGGTTGAGTGAGAGTGTTAAAAAAAAAAAAGAAAAATATTTTACCAAATGATATTGTGGCATTTCTGAGATATACAATAGAGGTTATAAGTACTTTTAAACATTATTTTTTTGTTGCTTCATCCTTCTCTGCAAGTAACACCTAGTGGAAACTGAATCACATGAGGCCCCTGCTTAGATTCGGGTTTCAGGCATTTCTTCTAAAATAGTCAAAACAGTTCCAAACAAAAGCAGAGATTCCTACACCCCTCCCACTTGGTACCTGTCCCCATTATTCCCATACCTGATATCCCTAGCTTTCGCAGCCCTTTCCTGTGATTCATCTAGAAACTTCTCTTGGTTTACTGACTTCAGTAACACTTTCGACACTCCTTTCCAATTTTGCACCCTTGCTCAGTGTCTGTGACACCAGCTCCAGATGAGATACCCCTGTCCTTAGGAGGGCATTAGAGGACATCTACAGGGGAAGACCAGAAAGGACACATTTCCCAATGAATATTGTCAGGATTATCTTGCCTTGTGAAAAGGATAAGTGGGCATTAGTAGGATAATAAAAAATATTTTAGGTACAGGATGCAAGTTTTGGGTGAAGAAAGCAGGTAAGAAATTATACTCGTGAGAGGGTTTCTCTTGATATTATTAAACTTTGATACACTAAAAACAAAAAAAGTAACGTGGTTAACCGATAATGCTCCTACTTTTAATGAGTTAGAACATACTAGGAATTATCCTCAGCAAAAGAGTGGGTGAGAATCCTTACGAGTCTTAAGTTGGCAGCTTGGTCCCCTTCTTAGTCCGGGCCCAAGGAAGCCTGTCTCTTTTATGCAAAAGGACCTCTGTTGAGTATTACATACAAGGCATTGGAGGATGGGGACCACATGAATTTATTTTGAATGTCTAAGCTTATCACAATGCAGAGCCCATAGGAACCCTGACTAAATGTTAGTTGAAGGAATAACTAACCATTGGAGAAATTGCTTAACCACTGGAGAAATCTTAACCATTGGAGAAATTGCTCAAAGTTTTTTACTTTATTTTTTAATTTTATCAGTCCACATGTGAAAGTTTTGGTCAGGGTCAAAAATCTAACTCTGTAGCCTTGGGTAAAAACCATTTTGTCTGGATCTCTGGGCTTTAAATTCAAAGCATGATTTGTAGAAGGCCTGGGTTTCTGTGATGAAATAAAAAGTTTTCCTTTATAATATTTTGGGTCTCCAAATTTTCAAAATTGTATTTTATGGTTTCTCCTTGCTTTCATTCAAAAACAAAGTGTGTGTGTGTGTGTGTGTGTGTGTGTGTGTGTGTGTGTGTGTGTGTGTGTGTGTGTTGGGGTGGGGTGGGGTGGGGTGGGGTGGGGTGGGGTGGGGTAGGGGTGCTCGGGAAGAAAGAACAACAGCAAACAAACAAAAAAATCCACTTGGATTAAGCGTAGTTAGTGAGCTCGGTGAAGCATATTTCATCGTGATGCCAAATGACGCTCACTGAAATTGCAGCAGTTTCTGATGCACTTGCCAATGTTTGTGTTATTTTTACTTTAAAGATGTAGCAGATTGCTCCAAAATAAATAATTTAAGCCTAACGTTTCAAAAGAGTCCAAGCGCTTGCGTCTTTCACTTCTGGCTTCTCTTCTGGGACTAAGCTGTGCCCAACAGAAGCAATCCTCATTTCTATATAACACTCCATTTGGAGGGTTGTTTTCTTGCTTTGTTTTCCAAAGTTGAATCTATTTTTCACCATTCTGTTCCAAATGTCGTAGATCCTATCAGTGCTCTGTGCTGAAGCGATAACTCCTCTTATCCAGGGAAACAAGGGAATAAACCCCCCAGCATCTAGATTCGTGACTGTGTGGGAGCAGAGCTTCGGAGGGGTGCTCTGGGGTGAAAAGCTAATCCAAGCCCTATGGGAATCTACAATTTTCATACTGATTCATATTTAGATTTCAAGCTGTGAACAATGGGTCAATTTGTGCACACAATGTCCTCAGTGTAATTTAAAATAGCTTGGCAAGTTAACTTCACAAAAAATGAACCCATCCTCAATTATTAGACTACTCATTGGATTGTCCTTGTGGTACAGTCTAAGAGAGAAGAAATATCTATGATGAAAAAATCAAAAGAAAATCTTCATGCTGTTCTGTACTTAACTAAATGTGCATGAATGGCTTTTATAAACAGAAAAGAGAAAATGGCTTTTATAAAAAGACCAGAACAATAAACTGACAGCCTTGTGTTCTCATTAACATAGGCCGCCATTGTGAGGTCCATCAGATGATTGGAAACTACATGTGGGACCCCAACACCAACAAGTCATTTGACATTGGTGTCAACACAGACAGCCTGATGCCTCTCTGGTGGAATGGATCAGAACCTCTGTGGGTCACTCTGACCAAGGCCAAAAGGAAGGTCTACATGTACTACTGGCCAGGTGAGTGTGTTGGCCTCCAGGCCCCTCTAGCCTTCCAAATCTCAAACACCATGGAGTCTCTGAAGACAAACGACGTAATTGTCATGTTCTAAGACCAAGCCAAGGTTTGGAAAGTGGGAACACTACAAGAAATATGTTTTATGGGCATGGTTTTTAAACTTTTGTTTTGAGCTCTCTAGCATTGGACCAGACCCCACGCCATTTCCTGATTTCCTTGGTTCAGCAGTACTGCTGCAGTATATCCTGCTTTTTCATGTGTAAAATTGTGGATATACAAAAGAGATAAATTAGGTGTTGCTTCTCTGCTTTACAAAAGAATCTGGCATACTGTTTCTATGGATTTTGAGCTCCCCTACAATGCTGAAAACAGGACTCAAAGCCCTTCCAACTTTTGGGTACTATAGTAAATGAAGTCTCTCTGCATTTATATTCCTCCTGTACATAGTAGATCAATGAGAAACTAAATTACTTTACTTACTGCAGTGAGGTAAGTCATTGTGCAAACTACCCTGACTCGTGTGAGAAGTCTTCAGAATACTCTTGTCTTGGCAGTCAAAACCCTTTCACTACGGATGAGAGGATTCAGTGATAATAAAATAATCAACTTACAGGTGTCTTCCCATTGGTGGGATTCGTTCTTTAGGTGAGTGGGCAAATTGACCTTCCTATGTATGTGGCTGTAGATGCTTTTTTTTCCCGAATTCTTAATGGTGTTACACTGCTGATTGCCATCATGGAAGAAGATATCAGGGGAGGCCTGGAAGAAATAAAGGGATTAATGGGGAGAGACAGCTAGGGGAGCTCACTGGCAGCAGCCTGATAAAATTGTGAGAGCACGGTGGGTTGTGGGAGACCATGGCAGGTGGAGGTGGGGGAGGACGGAGAGAAGGATGAGTAAGCCGAGGCTGAACCACAGATGGCCCACATTGAGGGCGTGGGCCTTCAGCAGGAGTTTGGAGAACGCTGGTTGGAGGTGGTCACGTGGAGAGCTGCTCGGGGCACTCAAGACTGTGCCAACTCTTAGAGGAGCATAGCACACAGACAGATGGAGACTGTGGAAAGCAGACCCACAGCCGAGCTGGGGTAAGCGCCCGGAAAGCTGCCACAGAGCAGAGACTAGCATCCGTAGGTGAGCCCGTGAAGGCCAGAGCAGACCGCATGAATCCAAACTGGGCATGAGAACCAGTATACACGGGATGGCTCTGCTGGCAGATGGAATTTCAGGGGAGTACTGGAGTTTCTTCAGAAGACACCTGGGATTCTGCCCATAGCAGCTACTCAGCTGACACGAGAAGAAGCTTTCAAGCAAGGGAAGGGTTTACGAGGACTTTATTACCTTAAATGGAGACCCAGCTTTTCTCAGAGTTGGACATGAGATGAAGGAAAGAAGTCAGTGCCTCAGCCAAGCTAATCAGAGTTGCTAGAGGATCCAAGCTCACGGGTCAGTCCAATGTGATGAGGTCTCAAGCCAGAAGACGCACTTTGAGGTCATTCTTGGAAATAATTATCAACAAATAAAAGGGCCCACATGCATAGGCCTAGGAGAGGGAACAGACTGGGCATGCGGACTTAGGGGCCACCTTCCACAATCTAAGGACAATCGAGATACATGTCGCGCCACTGCCGGAAGGGCCATCTTCCATGGTACCTGGTTAATTTAACTTCCTATGTCTTGGAACTTGAGCTTTTCATATGCTCTGAAGAGCACATCCCGCATAATCTCTCCCCAGCCCCTCCACACGGTGGCCTTTCAGGTAGCCATGTCTGGCAATGCACACGAAGATGGGGACATGTCCTGAAGGGAGACAGGACCTCTCTCTGCAGCCTTGAAGAGCATTATTCTCATCCTGGGGAATCTGGCCCCTTCATGCTAATAAACAACTTGAAGTTGTATATCCCTGAATATCAAAAAAAAAAAAAATCTCAAAGCTAACTTGCACGTAAAACGTCGTGTTGCTCCTTCAAAACAGCTCCTTAAGGGCAAGAAAGGGCCAATCACTTCCTTTGATTCATGGTTCAACAGCTAATATGATGTGACAAATATGCCTTAAGATCAGTTTATAGTGTTAACTATTAGGAGGAAAGAAGCTAAAAAGAAAGGCTCCTAGAATTTTCTCAGCAACCCAAATGAAGATTAGCTAAAGATATAGCCGTGTCGAAGCCTTGACAGAAATTGGATGTAAAGTCTCTTGTTTTTCAGACACTGTCCGGTCCTTCTAAGCCGGAAACCCAAATAAAGGCTCTCTTAACCCAAATAAAGGTGTTTCTGAAGGGCTCTTTCTCGCACCCTCCATTCTTCCCGGCCGACCGCCGAGGGATTAATGGTCACTGCCATCATTTCTCCCTCCACCTTGGTCCTCTCCAGCCCCTCCACAGCTAATAGCCCCATGAGTGTTCATTTGTCTCTGCGAGATTAAGTGAAGTGCAATGGCGTTTCTTCTGAACGTGACTTGATTTTATTTTTCTTCTCAAATCCTCCTCTTCCTTCTCCACTTCCCACAGGACATCGTACAGACCTCTGGATGAGGCCTGGAAAATCTTCATGCCTCCAGTGAGCTGTGTTATGACACTTTGAGTCTCGCCATGAAGTCAATATTTAGAAGAGCAATTTAGAAATGGCAGCAGTTCAAGCTTTCCTGTCAGGTAGATAAAGCAGCAGACGGAAAAATTCATCAGTGGTGAAGAGTCCGAAATAGCCCACCTCAAGTCTCAAAGGAATTTAATATTGTAAACAGACCCTTTATTGCCCCACCCAGTGATGCCATTGAGTTGTGCAGGGAGAAGTGCACCATGGGAAATGATCCCGGGCCCTAAATCAAACATCTCTTTGGGAAGCCCAAAGAGATCATCCAGGAACTGCATAGCTGGGGCCTAGTAATGTTCTGGAAAGGACAAGAGCTGAGCATGTGTCGTTCACTAACTGTGTCCCCTACTCCATCCCTCTAGTTTGAGATCAAAGAAATTTTATTGGGGGAAAAGGAAGAGGCTCCAATAGTCACTTCATATTAAGGGGAACCCAAAGCAGAGAAGGATTGAGGAGGAGGAGAAATGAGGTGAAAATGGCAGGATAAGTAAGATACCGTATGGAAACTGAGTTTGAGCTCCTTGGACAGTCAGTGCTGCCACACGTAGTGGCAGTGGTTTTGAAGTTTGTTCTTATGGCTCTCATGAAATACAAAAAAGGAACAAAAACTAGCAACTTTTTAGGAGTCCATGGCTAAAACTCTTTGGAGTGTTTGAAGACTCTAAGCTCTACGTCATTTATCATGCGTTTTGCAGTGTTAACTCCCTACGGCCAAGCACTCACGGGGACTTGAGAGCAATCATTCATATGGCCCTGGGCAGTGTTGGGTGTAGGTCTGGGCTCTTCCTGTCCTGTACAGGTGTTCAGATAAACAGAGTACCTTCTGTGTGGGGAAGGACACATTTCCACCTGGCCTTCCCTTCCCTACTTGCCAAAGGTGGGCTGTGTGGGGGCTTTATGGGTGGGTATCTGACTCAGCTCCTGTTGACTTTCAGTTGTTACAAGCAAGGCGATTTCATCTGCAGGGGTAAAGAGACCCGTATCGACTATGGATGGAGGATTGGGGATTATTCACAGCATCTTTCCCTTTCCTGTTGGGCTGAACTTAGATACGTACATGGCACAGGGAAAATTAGGGGCCCAGCATCAATTCTACAAATGTGTGAGTTAACATTATATATGGCTCAGTTCTTTGACTCTATGAACAGGACTCCAAATTACTGGATAAAAACTGAAATTTTTTTTCAGAAAATACTTGACATTTAAATGCAAGGGATTCAGAGTCTCACTAAATTTTCCAGTAATATCACCAATTTGGCACTACACTTTAAGATGTATGTAAGTTTGGAACCCAGAGAGGCGTTAGTATGTAGTTTGCTGATTCCTACACTTGTAAATCAAGACCACATTAGGAAAATGACCAAAACTATGGATCCCCTTTGCAGAAAAACACACCCGTGCATACCACACTGATAATTTTGTGCTCATGCAACCCAAGTGACAATGATGAGGACTGGTAAGTGCTCTTTGACATAGCAACACGTGCACATCTAATCTATATCTAATTGATTTGATTTTTTTCATGTGATAGAAACATATGTTAAACATTACCACAGTACCAAGTGAAATCTGGGGCCCTGTAATTAATCTTGTCTGGCCAGGGCGGGCTTGGGTCACAATCCCGTAAGGCTCTTCGGGTTGAATTCACCTTGAGTCATTTCCTTTGTCTGTCGTAACTTTGGTAAGGTCTGCATCACTGATGTTTCTGTCTGTGTCAGCAAGAAAAAGATTACGAATTCTCATTTCAAGTCGGAGGTTGTCTTAAGAAGTGATCTTCAAAAGCATCCTGCAGGGTTCCTAGGCGTCAACCACTTCTGCTGCAGAGAAACTGAAGAGGTGGTGTCTCTCGGGACCGCTGCCCGCAGGAGCAATTCCTCCAGTTCTCATAGCTGTCCAGCCGCATCCAGTCTCCTTCTGCAGGCTGGCGTCTCGGCCAAAAGGGCTCGTAGTTTCTCAGCAGCATCCATTATGGTAATTAGAGAGCCTGAAAGAGACATCCAGGGATGAACTTCTATTCATCACAAGTCGTGGCAAATCTGCTTCTTCATAAAACATCTTAAAAGGGTGTGACTCCAGGCCCTGGAATCAGCTCTTAGGAGACAACTATGAGGAAAACCAGATACAGGCTCTCCTTACTCCATCCTCCCCTCCCTCCAAGAACTCACCGTCCCGTGGAGGAGACAGATGATAATCTTATACTTGGCCAAATAAATGCGTATAAAAACCCACTTGTTAAAAGCGTAATAGTGAAGAGTGTATTGCACTGTGACATCATCTAATAAGAGAGGGTGACACCTTGGGTAAGTTGGGGGATCGATGGGAAGGAGCATGCAGGCTGCGGGAGCAGCAGTGTGAAGGTCTAGAAGGGACGGGAGAAGCGTGGCAGGCCCAAGAAATGGACAGGGAGGATGGGTGTGCCGTGGGTGAGGTGGAGAGAAGGCTAGGCCAGGCCAGGTTCTATGGGCCAGGCTGGAGAATTTATTCCCACCCTGAGAGGAATAAGAAGGCACTGGAAGGCTTTAAGGAGGAAGGCAGCAGTGTCATCCTTGCATTCTGGCAAGACCACTCTGCCTGCTACGTGGAGAATGGAATGTGGCACCCAGAGTGGATGGAATAGTCCGGAAGCTATTGTGTGGACCTCGGAAGGAGGTGAGAATACCTTGGACTAGCGTTACAGAGGTGGTGAGAAATGGGATGCCTGGGGACACATTTAGGAATTAAAATCACCAGGACTCGGTAATGAATTGGACTCGGGATTGAGCAGTGACAGGCATGACCCCTGCTTCTGGCTAACAGAACTGTAGGGATGGCAAGTCTTCACTTCAACGGGGGAAACTGAAAGAGCAGTGATTTGGGGGCAGAGGCCTTGGGTTGACGCTGAGACATGTGCAGTGGGCACATCTAGAGCTCAGGGAAGAGAAGCTGGAGGCACAGAGGTGTGGTTCGGGGCGGAGGCATCAGGGGTCATTGACGCTGTGGGCCTTCTGGAAGCTTACCCAGGGAGAGAGCAGGGTGAGGAGAGGAGAGGGTCCCAGACACAGCCTTGAGGAAGTTAATGATAAAATGAAGGTGGGCCTGAAAAATAAACAAAGGAGTAGCTTGAGAAGCAAGAGAAAAAACAGGAGTTGTGAAATGTCTAATAAAGAACAGTGAGGGGGCCCGGTCAGGCATCGGACTTTGGCTCAGGTCATGATCTCGTGGTTCGTGAGTTCGAGTTCCTCATCGGGCTCGCTGCTGTCAGCACAGAGCCCACTTCGGATCCTCTGTCCCCCTCTGTCTGCCCCTTCCCCCTTGCACACTCTCTCTCAAAAAGAAATCTTAAAAAAAAAAAAAGAAAGAAAAAGAATGGTGATATTCCTTTTAAAAGGTGCCTAATAAGGGACTTGATCTCGTCTGAGAAGGCAGGGAAAGGTGTCACTGAGCGAGTGACTCCAGCTGAAATCTGTTGGCACATGGAATACAATGGCTTCGAGATGGGAATGGCCATCGTCGGTGCTCACTTTGGAGGCATGATAAGTGGCCTGCAAAGAGAGCATCCAGGTTTATTATCGGGGATGTCCCTGGCAAGCTCTGAACTCTGAAGAGTTTAATCTCCTTTAATATTTTCTGATTTAGACTAATAATAATTATTAATAATGCAAGGTGTTCTTTAATTTCAGGAAGTCGGTAGTTACCATACACCAGGGATGTTGGGATTATAATAGACGTAGGGTATTGAATGATCACGTAGGCCAGATCTCTAGGAGCATTTGAGGCAGAGGAAAGGATTGCATGCTGTGGTTCAAAGGCAAAGCAAGCAAGGGCATGTCGTCCTTGCAGATCTGGAGAGCAGAACAAGGTTGCAGCTGATTGACTAAGGTGGGCGTGAAGAGATAGAAAACCAGCACTGGCCAGATCTTTAAGTACCTTATATGCTATGTAAGGCAATTTGAGTCTAAGGGACTATTAATAAGTTAGGATCAATGGCAGACAGATAAGCCCCCAAGTGTCAGTGGCTTAACCCAGTAGTTTACTCTTTGCCCACAGAAAGTCCACAATGAGTGTTCCTGATCAGCCATTGACTCACCAAATAACCATGCAGACACTGCCGGGGACTGAAATATGACACCCCCCCCATTTTGTATCTTGGATACAATCCCCAGTGTGATGGTATTTGGGGGTGGGACCTTGGGGAGGCAATTAGGTTTAGCTGAAGTCATGAGGATAGGGCTTCCGTGCTGGGGTTAGTGCCCTTACAGGAAGAAGAAGAGACCAGGGCCTCTCTCAGCCACACAGTAAGAAGGTGACCATGTACAAACCAGGAGGAGGTGCCTCACCAGACACCAAATCTCCTAACACCTCGATCTTGAATTTCCCATCTCCAGGAACTATGAGAAAACGTTTGTTGGCTAAACCACCCAGTCAATGGTATTTTGTTACATCAGCCCAAATGCACTAAAGCAGAAAGGAAGAGGGAAGATGAAAAAGACGATCAGGAAGAAAAGAAACATGAGAGACAGACATTACCCCAACATTTGTTAGACCAAGTGAGGAGGCAAACAGGCCAGAAGGCAAGCCTTCGGATTAACTGCAAATCAGAACAAGGGCGAGGGATTTTCAGGGCTCCCGTTGCTGCCGTCATTGGGACTTGTGAAGTGCGGGCGCTCATCCTCAGAGCACTTACCCTCCTTCTCCCGGGGGCTCAGGGCTGCCCGCCATACTCCACCTGGCCTGGCCTCCCAAGCGACACACCAGCCTCAAGGCTCCCTAAGCCTTCTCTGACTCACCCTGTGTCCCACCTGTCAGTGTCCCTGCTGCCAGCTGATCCCATCCAGAGATTTCAACGAAGGCTAATGATGGGGAATCTCAGGGCAGACAGCGTTTTATTCTAACATCCCCCGGTGCCTTGCTAATTTGAAGCAATGACTAATATGGGAATTGTAGCCTACAGGCTAGGAGCCAGTGAGGAAGAAAGTTTTGTTCTGTGGGATCAGAATTGCTGACCTCTCTCCGGGCTGATTTTGGCATTCTGCCAGCTCCAGAGCTTGTTCAGGGTCAAGGTTAATTCCCACTGAGAGCTCCTTCCGGCCCAGAGCTGATGCTGGCACATCAGGAGGCTCAGAAGCTCTGCAGGGCCTCACCACCTCCGTTTGCTTTCTGTATTAGTCTGGGCGCCGAACTCCCATCTCAGGCTGTCTGGGCAGGCTTGGCCTCCCTGGGGGTGGGGGGGTGGGGTGGGGAGAGCCTTCTTCCTGCCACGGTGTCATTAGAGAACTTGAGGGGAAAAGCTGCCTCCCCTCCCATTCAGGGCGATGTCTGGGTCCAGGTTCTTTCCACATTTAGTTCTTTCCACGCTCACCCGAAACACCAGTACCAGTGACCCTCTCTGCTCCCTGTTTGCATCCTCCTTTCCTGCACGTTAAGAGGCAAATTTATTGTTTTTAAGTTTATTTATGTATCTTGAGAACGAGAGCAAGCGTGTACAAGTAGAAGAGGGACAGAGGAAGAGAGAGAATCCCAAGGAGGCTCCGTGCTCAGTTTAGAGCCCACAAAGGGCTGGATCCCATGGCTCTGGGATCATGACCTGAGCCAAAATCAAGAGTTGGATGCTTAACTGAGTGAGCCATCCAGTTCCCCAGAGGTAAATTTATTTTGTAAGTTTCTGTCCTTGTTTCTCCCTCCTTAGGAGAGATTCTTCCCTCTGGATACAGGTTAAGAATCACATGAGGCTATTATAAAACACCAGTGCCCAGGCTGCCCTCTCACGGGTTCCAGCATAACTGGTTTGGGGTGAGGGCCCTGCATCAGTGTTCTTGCGAGTTACCCCCCACCCCATTGGTTCTGCTGTGCAGCTGGGTGAGAACTGCAGCCCAAACATACTTGGCCACTTGCCTGGTGCCTGTGACCCAATGTGTCGTCTCTGGCCCCTGTCACAGCCCTGAGGCTAGTTAAACTGTTGTGGGAATGCTCTTTCTCTGCCCCGGTCACTGCTGGGGAACCCCCCAGGGCCACTCTCCTCCGGCACGTTTGAAACCAAGGCACCTTAGCCTTCTCTGATGCCGACAAGGAAAAGAAACATGTGGGCCGGACACCTAAAGTGAAGTCGGCACGTCACACACATACTTTTATTTAACTGTCGGAACAATCGTGAGAAGTTACTCCTCTTATGCCCACTGTACAATGGAGGAGGGCTGGCTCAGTCGGTTGAGTGTCTGACTTCAGCTCAGGTCATGGTCTCGTAGTTCACGGGTTCTCATCGGGCTGTGTGCTGACAGCTCAGAGCCTGGAGCCTGCTTCGGATTCTGTCTCCTTCTCTCTGCCCTTGCCCCTCTTTCTCTTTCTCTCTCTCTCTCTCTCTCTCTCTCTCTCTCTCTCTCAAAAATAAGTAAGCATTAAAAAAATTAAAAATAAAATAAATAAAAAGGGATCTTCAGTTTGGACCCATTTTAATTCACCTGGAGGAAGCTCTCAGATCCAGGTCATCCTTAGCCCAAAATCAAGCTGCAAGGTCACATCAAGAATTCAAACATACAGGGGCGCCTGGGTGGCGCGGTCGGTTGGGCGTCCGACTTCAGCCAGGTCCCGATCTCGCAGTCTGTGAGTTCAAGCCCCGCGTCAGGCTCTGGGCTGACGGCTCAGAGCCTGGAGCCTGTTTCCGATTCTGTGTCTCCCTCTCTCTCTGCCCCTCCCCCGTTCATGCTCTGTCTCTCTCTGTCCCAAAAATAAATAAATGTTGAAAAAAAAATTTTTAAAAGAATTCAAACATACATTTGCAGCAAACACCATAGAGTGAAACACAAGCCCTATTTTGAATCACTAAGAGAATTCTGGGACAGGTTGTCAGGTCAGTAAGGAACAGGAGGGGAGTGTTTTCAGGAAAGGGGTAGATAGAGGGGGCTGACCACTGGGTCATCAGAGAAAGGGCAGACAGAGCCCGACTGTTTGGTGCTTCAGGGCTGGAGGCAGAAACCAGGGACAGGGTTAGCCATACACAGGACCACGTGCAGAGAAAGAGGCTAACACTGGGCCGTGTGGCCACTGGACTGGCCCCAGGCTGTTGGCCCAAGGATTGCCGAGAAGTGGTTTTGCAGAGCCCACACACACAGCACTCAGTCCTGGTCCCAGATGCTCCTAGGAGTGGCTCAGAACCACCTCAGAGGTTGGGGAGACCCATGTTCCTCCAGATACATGGGGAGAAAGGGTGGTTTGTAAGACTTGAAGATCACAGCTTGGATTTGGGGGTCGGAGGGATGAGAGGTCCTCGGATAGGTGCTAGAGTTATAGCAAACTCGCGGACAGGGCTGAGCTGTGCAGTAAAGGGCTTGTCAGCATCTTGCATCCTAAGTAGGTCCAGTCTGCTGCGATCTAAATGCCAGGAAAGTGCCTGTTCAGAGGAGGAGACTTTGTTTGGGAATGCCATGTGCTGCAGAAGTCAGATGGCTTCCTTTGGGGGGATCGTGATGTCACTGTAGTCATGTAATCATTGCAATATTTAGATCATCTTGAAGCCTGTGTCCCAGACCCAGAGCTGATAGTTTATATGAGGGGGTCCCAGGGGTGTCGTTCCAGTAGTGGTCATTCATTCCTCACCTGATCCCACTTGGGAGGAGTGCAGTCCTTGACCCTGGGCCAGAGATTTTCCCCATCTAAAGCTAACTAACAGATGCAGAGATTAAAGCTCCACCTCTGGCTTCATTATGCCTTGCTGTGGTTTCACCACCGCCTTCCTAACACGCAGACTCAGCTTGGGTTAGGCATACATTCCTTCTCACCTTGGTTTCCCATTAGTCACTTTTTATGCCCAGTGAGTCATTTTCAGTTGAGTTTTTGGAATCTTCTCTAATGGATGAGTTGTTTCTCATCTCATTTGTCTCCTGGGCTTGCTCTCTACCCCTGCACACAAAACCAGCCCACCGTCCTCTCCCTACATCAGAAGAGAATGGCCACCAGAGGTCTCCTAGCTCTGTGGGCCAGGCCAACTCTGGGCACAGGGTCTCTGAGATCAAAGGCCATGCTTTCCCTAAGGACTTGTTCCCACAAGTTCCTGTGCCTCAGATGTATTTTCCTGGAAAAGGTTACATGTTTCTAAGAGAGTTAATTGGCTTAGCTGTTTTAATAAGCTCTCTTGAGACATGTATTCAACAGTTGTACACCTGCCTCCTATCACATAAAATGCAGCTCACAAGGGTTATTGTTACAGTATGTGTCAAAGTTGGCAAAAGGAGCTGCACTTAGAAGGCGAGACCCACGCTCTTGGAAGTTGGAGAAATGTGATTTTTTTTATGGGCTCAACTTGGTGGTCCTTGGAGAGAGTTGCCAGGAAGCAAGGATCATTCTGGAAAGCAGTGTGTGTTGTAGAAATGTACCACGGCCAGGAGAGATGATTACTAGCTGGCAGGGAGACCCTGGGACATTCACTTCTCCCATCTGAGGCCCTTGTTTTCTTTGTAAAATTAAAGGGGTTTGATGTACGCCTGCCACGGACGGCTCTGAAAGCCCTGAGCTGTGCTAGGATGCCACATCCGGGGGACATCGCTCACATTCTAGACATCGTGACCTGCATATTAATTTGACAGTGTTTTGGGCCATGGCAGTCAAGTGTGATCGTGACAAAATAGGTATATTCAAATAAGTTGCTGTTGGATGGCAGTTAAGTGTTTTTAAAAAGAAATGCCTTTTTAAAGAAATCAAGCATGGGCTTAGTGGTGGCCCTCTTTGCCCTTTAAGTTCCCTTCAACTCTGTATTTTCTACTCAGGATGTTTTTCTTAGGTTGTAGAAGGAGATTCTCACCCAGCCTGAGGTGGGAATATCCAGCAGGAAGGTGGAGTCTAGGCAGAGATAAGATGAAGTCCTAGAAAATGAACCCTAATTAAGGGCAATTCCTTTCAAAGGTCCCTGGGAACAGTGAGGAAACAAGATGGAGTAAAGCCAAAACATGCCCTCAGAGCATTTGTGAAACCAAAATCTTACTCCATAGCTCCCAGTTGATCTTTCAGACTGTGAGATCCAGGCCATTGCCTTTGTTTCCCTGCATCCCAATGCAGAGATCCAGAAATCCTGCTTTCCTCAGTCACGCTGAGGCGACCTGCAGTGACTTCGGTTGCCCAGATTCCATGCTCCCCCTGAAGCCATGGAAGTGGACTGGAGGAAGCAGACTCAGAGCTGGAGCAACGTACCCACTTTCACAAATTGAGCACGTGATCGATCCGGAAAGGGCCCATAGACTCCTGATCAGAGAACCATCTCGTGGGATCCACACAGCACCCCCCACCACCAGTCTGCTGATTTCCATCCGATAAAGACTAACGAAAACAAAACAAAGTACCTACACTACTTCACCTAGGAATAATGAGCCTTGCTCTCCTGAAACCTACAAGCGTCACCAATTTCACGTTACATACACTGCATTGTGGCTGTCCTTTCTTGCTAGCGGTTTCCTTTGCCAGTCGTTTATTCATTCTGGGTTATGAGATTAGAAGTAGGGTGAATGTGTCTGCCTTTTGAGATCTCACCAAGAAGAGACCATTCTGGATGGAGAGGGCAGAAGGATTACACTCGTCCCTGTTTCTGTCCACCTGGGTGCTAGTTTAATCCCTTCTCAGGGGCACATGAAGGTACATAGCTTCTATCGAAATGTACTGTGTTTGCAGGACTTGGATTCAGGGTATCTCTGATGGGTTGAGCTATGATCCTTTCACCCCATCATTTGGCTCTCTCATTACCTGAACAGATAGCAAATTGTAATGCCCCATTTGCTCTGCTTATGACAGTTCTTCCTCTCCCTCTGCTCACAGAGCTTCAGTTGTGGGGCAACCCAAAAGAGAATAAATTATACAACCGTCAGTCATACTCCCCACACCGCTTTATGCCCAGCTGCTTTCAGAACATTACAGTTTCCTTAGAGCAGAGCTACTGCTGCCTGGTTTCCTAGTTCAGGGTTCTTCACGTCGGGTTCCTAGGGGTTTACAAGGACAAGGTTGCTTTTAAGGAAATCAGTTCTAAGATCCTAAACTTCCAAGTGCATTGAAAATACTGGCTTGATGAAAAACATGCCCTTTCCATACTTTACCTAAGAAAGGAATATCCCTCAGCCATCCAGAACCTTACTAAGGTGCATTGCTCTGGCACATGAAAACCTCCAGGTACCAGATAAAGGGACAGTTCAAAATATGGGTGTCGGTGTTGAGAAAGTGAATACATCTAGTGATAAAACAATAAAACTTAAAAAAAATCAAGTATTTTCCTCTGCGTGCTTTAAAATTATTTAGGAAAAACTTAATTGAGTTGTCAGATGAGACGTTATTTCAAAATTCATGATGGTAGGTCACTATGTGAAGGTTGGCATTCAAGCAAGGCAGCAGTTCAAAGAATTAAATGACATGGGTACAACAGACTATGTCTATTTCCATCTACTTATTTACGTGAACAACTCTCTTAGTACTTCGACTTAACAAATGAGAATAGAATGGATTCTGAACTTGTCTTATTCTAGAGATCAGTCATATTCATCCATGGATATATAAATTGATTTTTTAAAAGCATCCCTATTCCTTTCATTGTGAGGTGCATTTCTAATAAAATGGAACTTTTTATGTTTAAAAACTATTTATTGAAATTTGGTGTTTCACTTGGCACGATGACAGGCTGAGTTGCATTTGAAATAACTCTTATCTCCAGCAGGGATTAGAAAAGCCGCTGGACTGTGGGTGTATGTGTACGTGCATAATGTATCAGACACATATCAAGACCTAGAGAAGGAGGTATATCTGGCAATTGGTACCATGTCTCCTCTCTAGTGAAATACTGATCTCAAAAGCAGTTGAGAGGCTAGTAAACGGAACTGAGCTTTTGACAGATTCACAGGATGAGGGATGTGACAAAAATTGGAGTTCATAGCCCACCAAGGAGAAGAGACATAGTAAATGTCCCAGAACTTTAGTTGGACGATAAAAGGCAACAGTTCAGCAATAAGAATGAGCTAGACATGGGCAAGGGTGTAGACTTTTTGAGGACTGAAGCTTTCATAAAGACAGAGGTGAGGTTTGAATCATCTTTACCCACTGTGGATTGAAATGGTCTGCCCATAGCCTAGGTGGCCATCACAAGCAAAGCATTTACTCTCTAGAAGAAGATGACAACATATGGAGGGTCAAGTAAATTAATAATAGTAATAATAATAATAATAACAACATTTGGATTAAAAATCCATAGAGAATTAAAATATATGACAACAAAAAAACACAGAAGGCGGGAGAAATGTAAATTCAAAGTATTCAAATGTCTTTGTATTTTCTGGGAAGTTACAGAAGTACAAATTTGTATTAGACTTCAATAAATCAATATTCCCATTTTTTGGTCATATTTAGGGCCCTATGCCAGGAAGAGATTAATTAAAATGTGTAAATAGTGGGGCACCTGAGTGGCTCAGTCAGTTAAGTGTCTGACTCTAGATTTTGACTCAGGTCATGATCTCATAGTTTGTGAGAAAAAGCCCCACATCAGGCTCTGCACTGACAGCAGAGTCTGCTTGGGATTCTCTCTCTCCCTCTCTCTGTGTTCTTCCCCCACTCACCCTCTCACTCTCAAAATAAATAAACTTAAATATATATATATATATATATATATATATATATATATATATCAAGCTAATAAAGGCAGAGAAATCAAACAACGATAATCCATACTTAGTCGAAAAGAAATCAAGAAAGGGGAGAAAAACTATCAAATGTATAGTGAATACATGACAGTTAGATGGCTGATTGAAACACAAAGATATCAGTAAATACATTACATGTAAAAGTTTACTTTTTTACTAATATTTTACAATTCCAATTACTCTGAGTTTTTCTGGTTACATAAAGTTCAAAAGCAGGTGAAACTAAGCCACAATGTTAGAATAGTGTTTACACTTGGGAGAATAAGGACAAGAAGGTGCCGGTGTGTGACAGTAATGTTCTGTCTCCTGGTCCGTGTGCTGGTTACACAGCTGCATTCACTTCATAGGAATTCATTGACCTGTATAATTATGATTTTTTTCATTTTTTGTCTATGTGAAACTTTAGATATTTACATTAAAAAAACTACCATCAGACAAGACAAAAACCAAAACTGATATATGCTGCTTATAAAAGACCTACATTAAATGTAAGTATGTGGAAGAGTTTAAAGTAATAGCATTTTTAAAAGATGAGTTTAAAAAACTAACCAAGAGAGAGCTGGTGCATCTATACTACTATGAGTCAACGTAGACTAAAAACCTAGACTATCTTTATTTTATTTTAATGTTCATTTATTTTTGAGAGAGAGAGAGAGAGACAGAGTGTAAGCAGGGGAGGGGCAGAGAGAGGGAGACCCAGAATCTGAAGCAGGCTCCAGGCCTTAAGCTGTCCCCACAGAGCCTGATGCAAGACTTGAACTCATGAACCATGAGATCATGACCTGAGCTAAAGCCGGATGCTTAACTGACTGAGCCACCCAGGCTCCTCTAGACTATTTTTTTTTTATTTTTATTTTTTTAACGATTATTTATTTTTGAGACAGAGAGAGACAGAGCATGAATGGGGGAGGGGCAGAGAGAGAGGGAGACACAGAATCTGAAACAGGCTCCAGGCTCTGAGCTGTCAGCCCAGAGCCCGACGCGGGGCTCGAACTCACGGACCGTGAGATCATGACCTGAGCCGAAGTCGGACGCTTAACCGACCAAGCCACCCAGGCACCCCTAGACTATTTTTTAAATAAAGAACACGTCAGGGGACCCCTGGGTGGCTCGGTCAGTTAAGCGTCCGACTTCAGCTCAGGTCATGATCTCAGTTTGTGAGTTTGAGCCCTGCGTCGGGCTCTGTGCTGAGAACTCAGAGCCTGGAGCCTGCTTCGGGTTCTGTGTCTCCCTCTCTCTCTGCCCCTCCCTCACTCGTGCTCTGTCTCTCTGTCTCTCAAAAAATGGATAAACATTAAAAAAAAAAAAACTAAAAAAAAATAAAGGACACTTCATGTTGATATAAGGCTCAATCCACCAGGAAACTGTAACAGTTCTAAATTGTAATGCTACTAATTGTACAGTCTCAAAATAAATATAGCAAAAATTGACAGAACCAAAGGAGAATTGGTAAATTCATGATATTAAAAGATTTTAAGACCTCTTTTTCAGTAACTGATAAAATAAGAGAACAAAAAATTAGAAGGGTATAGAAAATTTATACAACAAATTGACATATTTACCTACTTGATATATTACCAGAACACTGCACCCGACAACTGATGAATGCACATTATTCTCAAGTGCACATGGAACATTTGTAAAAAATGACCATATGTTAGTCATAAAGCATTTCTCAACAAATCGGAAAAGTGTGAAATCATACAGAATGTGTTCTCTAACTACAGTATAATTAAAGTATAGTCAATAACAGAAAGAAAATTTTAAATCTTCATATATTTGGAAAACAATCAGAGACTTCTAAATAATTCATGATTCGGAGAAGAAGGTACTGTGGAAATATATAGGAAATACCTTGAATGGAAGGTTAGTGAAAATACTGCATATAATGTAGCAGGATAAATGGAATGCAACTAAACTCATGCCTTAAAGGAAATTAATACTCGTATATGCATGTATTAGATAAAAATATTGCCTGAAAATCAATAGTCTAAGTTTCCATCTCAAAGAAAATTAAATTCCATCACATGGAGTAAAAGAAATAAGAGCAGGAGTGAAGTAGAAACCAAACATACAAGAGAGAGAATTGATAAAGCCACATTTGTTCTTATAAGAAAAACCTAATAATACCCTCCAGTTCCATTATGCTAAGTGAAATTAGTCAGAGAAAGACAAAAATCATATGACTTCACTCATATGAGGACTTTAAGAGGCAAAACAGATGAACATAAGGGAAGGGAAACAAAAACAGTATAAAAACAGGGATGGGGACAAAACAGAAGAGACTCATAAATATGAAGAAAAAACTGAGGGTTACTGGAGGGGTTGTGGGAGGGGGGATGGGCTAAATGGATAAGGGGCACTAAGGAATCTACTCCTGAAATCATTGTTGCACTATATGCTAACTAATTGGGATGTAAATTTAAAAAATGTTTTTAATTAAATTAAAAACTAATAAAATGTATGAAATCTTGACAAGGCTTATCAAGAAATAAAAAAGAGGAGACAAAATAACCAGTAATAAAATGGAAAAGGGGGCATCAACTTAGAACCTACAGACATTAAAAAGCCAGTAAAATAATGTTATGAAAAATGTTATGCCGATGTATTTGAAAATGTAAATGAAATAGACAGATTGCTGGAGAAAAATTACCAAAACTGACAAAAAGAAATTGAAAGTTGGAATACTTCTATATCTATTTTTAAGTTAAATCTTTAAAAACCTTCCTTAGCAGAATGCCCCAGTATTAGATGCTTCCACTAGTGAAGTTTTCAAACATGTAAGGGAAAAGTAACACCAATCTTACACAAACTCTTTCAGAGAATATATAATGATAAATCACATCCATAACAAAGTCAGCATAAGCTTGATACTAAAATGTGGCAAGGATATTAAAAGAAAGTCAAGGGGCGCCTGAGTGACTCAATTAGTTAAGAGTCTGACACTTGATTTTGGCTCAGGTCATGAGTTAATGGTTCATGAGATCAGGCCCCATGACCAGCTCATGCTGACAACATGGAACCTGTTTAGGATTCTCTCCCCCCCCCCCCCTCAAAATAAATAAACTTAAAAAAATTTTTTAAGTCAAATTACAGGATAACCTTTTTCAGGAACATAGATATAAAAATTCTAAACAAGAAATTTATACACTGAATCAATCAATACATAAATAGAATAATACATGTCAAGCAAATTGGGTTTATTACAGGAATAACAGATAGGTTTAATATTTTAAAATCTCTCAATGTTATTCACAGCAGCAACAGAATAAAAGTAAAAAAACACATTTGATCATCTCAGTAGATAAATAAAAACTATTTGATAAATATCAACAATTCATAAAAAATTCTTAGTAAACTGAACTGGAATTTATTAGAATAAACCTGGGAAACTAGTAAAATACCTCCTTAATCTGATCAAGACTATCTACCAAAAACCTTATAGCAAAGATCATAGTTGCTGGTAAATGAGTTCAGTAATGAGATAAGGATGCCTTCTACCATGACTTCTATTCAAAATTATATTTAGAGGCCCAATCCAGTTAGGAGATGTGGTGGGGAGGTCAGGGGTAAAAGTTTTAAAACAAAAAGAAAAAGAAATTGTAATTATTCACAGATGACAGCTGCTGCAAAAATCCAAAAGCACTCACTTTTAGAGTTAATGAGATAAGTCTTTTGATATAAGGTCAATATTTAAAAATTATTGTATTTATATATGTTAGGAAAAAAAATTACAAAATGCCATTTAAAAGCCAATATCATTTCCAATAGAATCAAAAACACAAAAAATAAAGGAATGAATCTAACAAAAATGGCTTGAGAACTTTACATAGAAAATTATTTAGAAAAATATAAAAAGACCTTAAAAAGTGGAGGAATATGTTATGTAAATGAATTGGAAGCCTTAATATGATATCAGTTTTCCCAAAGTTGATCTATAGATTCAGTGTAGTTGCCATCAAAATTCTAACAGTTTGTGTGTATGCATTTGTGTGAATTGACAGGTCAATTCTGAAATTTATATGGAAATGCAGAATCAGGAATAGCAAAAACAATCTTAAGTCAGATGAACAATACTGGAGGATTTACTCTATTAAATATAGACATTTAAAACTATAAAAATGAACACAAAATGGTATTTACTTGAGTAGACAAATAGACTAAAGGCTAGATATTCTTGAAACAGCCCCACAAATATACAGTCAATATCTGATTTATGACAAGGGAGACACTTTAGAGAAGTAACAAAAAATGATCTTTTCAACAAATTTTGAAAGATCTATTGAATATGTACATATATATTCATATACATATATATCCAGACTCCTATCTAACACTATCCATTAAATTAATTCTAGGTAATTCCAGGTGGATTTTAGATCTAACTGTAAAATGTAAAACATAAAACTTCTAGAAGAAAACATAAGTGAATATCCTCATGGCCTTGGGTAAGAAAAGTATTCCTTAAACAGGAAAAAAATAGCATAACAGGGTATTCCAGTGGTCACTAAACATAGGTAAAGTTACTCAACATCATTGTTTTTTAGAAAAATGCAAAATAAAACTGCAACGAGATAACTCTGCGTAACTGCCAAAATGGAAAATGGTTAATTAAAAAAAACTGACAAATCCAAGTGGTGACACGGATGGGGCAACCGGAAGTCTCATAATGAGCTGATGGGAGCCAACTAATAAAAGAGCTTTGAAAAACTCTTTGGCATTCATACCCCAAATCTAGCAATTCTACTCATACACGTATTCCAACAGAAATGCAGGCCTAAGTGCATCAAAGAACATGCACATGAATGTTTATAATTTTTTAAAACTGGATAGGGAGACAATAGAATTTTTGTGTCCTAATCTGTATATTAGAAGGACTGTATATATATAGTCCTGATCTGTAAATTGGAAGTTATCAGTAAAAAATTCATTGTTTGGTTTCCTATTACAAAAAATAACATATTTATTTTAATAAACTTGGTTCAGTTCAGTAAACAATAATAATTTAATGTCAACCACAATCCTTCTGAATGAGTCAGGAATTGTCTGCTGTAAGTAATAGAAAATCTAGCTAACTGAACAATGGACACACACATGGGAATTCATTTGTATCATGTTACAAGAAATACTTTGTGTGGTTCATCTGCTTAACCTCATTTTAATTATTTATTTTAATGTTTATTTGTTTTGAGAGAGAGAGAGAGAGAGAATGCATGCAAGTGGGGGAGGGGCAGAGAGCTAGGGAAAGAGAATCCTAAGCAGGCTCTGCACTGTCAGCCCAGAACCCAACTTGGGGCTTGAACTCATGAACTATGAGATCATGACCCAAGCTGAAATCAAGAGTCAGATGCTTAACCGACTAAGCTACCGAGGCACCCCAACAACCTCATTTAAAAAACCCAGGATTGTTATATCCTTTGGCTACATTTTCGCATATTTACTTTTTAACGAAATACATGTTGCCTCATAGTTTCAAGATGGCTTCTGTGACTCAAGGATTGTGTCATCACAACCTGCATTCCAAACTGAAAAAGACAGAGGCAGTGCCAGCAAAGCACTTTATCTTTCATCTGGAAGCAAAGCTTCCCACCCTCAGCTCCTCAGCAGATCTCAGTTTTCTGAGATACTGGTCACATGACCATTCCTAGCCACAAAGGGCTCTGGGGAAATAAGAAGGCTTTCCTCCTTCTACCGTAAAGTGATGGAAAGTGAGAAAGGAGTTCAGAATGACTTCAATTAGCCCACAAAAGTCTACCAAACCAGCCACCAAATTTACCTTTTCTTATACTCAATTTATTTTCTTATTTTAATTTCCCACATTCATATTACATTCATTGCCTCTCTTTTTTTGGACACAAATATGCTTTAAATATTTTCAAAAATGAGATCATCCATTTACATACTATTTACTAGCCTTTCACCTAAAATATTATGCTAGTAAATACAAATGACATAATGATTTTAATGCCTGCATGGTACTTCATTATATGGATATACTATAATTTGACCACATCTCTACTTTCAAATATTTAAATTGCTTTATTTATTTATTTTTAATTTTTTTTTTTTACATTTATTTATTTTTGAGAGACAGAGACAGAACACAGAGACAGAACAGGGGGGAGGGACAGAGAGAGAGAGAAGGAGACACAGAATCTGAAGCAGGCTCCAGGCTCCGAGCTGTCAGCACAGACCCTGACGCGGGGCTCGAACTCACAAACTGTGAGATCATGACCTGAGCCGAAGTCAGACACTTAACCGACTGAGCCACCCAGGCGCCCCTAAATTGCTTTTTAACTTATATTATAAATAACAGCATAATATAGATGCTTATATATACAACTTTCTTAGAATATGTTCCAAGAAGTGGTTTGGTAGGCGAAGCATGCATACAATAAATATTGTGTGAATATTGCCTAACAAACTTCTTCTCAAAGGACAGGAGGGATTCAGGAATACTCAGGTACATGGCTCATATCTTGTGTTTTCCAAACACAAGTCTTGATCCATAGTGGACAGTAAAATCAATTTATGGATTGCTAATCAGTATTAAAAAAAAAAAAACACCCAGAATAGAATAGAACAAGAAAGTATTAGTGTGCGTTGTTCATAGTTGGGTGAAACTTCTGTTTCTGCCGTGAGTCTGTTTTTTGTACTGTATCATGAAGAAATATGAGTATTTTGCCACAAGTTGCAAACAAAAAGTTTTAAAAATGTTCCCATAGATGAACCCTTCACGCATGCCTTCTGATTTGTAGTACTCCTTATTTATTTCTATTTCTTGTTAATTGCCTTGCTAAGAAGTTTTCTAACAGTAATAAATTGCAGCGGTGACGGCAACATTCCTGATCTGCTTCTGACCTAAATGAAAACGCATCCCATGAAGCTTTGAAATGTAGAATTTTCACTGTGGTTAATATCTAGCGTGAAGGTTCAGTGAAGGTTTCATTTCCTCTTTATGTCAAGTTACATAAGGCTTTTCTTTTTCATTCACAAGGAGTTGGATTTATTTTTAGTTAACTGTTATGATTAATTCCTAATTTCATTACCTCTGGTCAGATAATATGCATGGTGGCCTATAAAATTTCTGCTGTTTGGAAATTATTGAGATTTTCTTTGCGGACCAAAATACAGTCAGTTTTTCTGTTAGGTTTGATAATAATGAATATTCTACAACAAGAAAATAAAATTTTCATTGTCTGTTGAATCCAGCTTATTGATATTAACATTCAAATCTTCTATGTCTTTATATAGCTATATCTTAGATATCATTCATTCTTTCTTTCTTGAGCTGTCATTGAAATCTTCAACCAAGATTTCAATTTTGCACTTTATTTTCCCAAGACTAGTTACTGTGTGTGTGTTGTGTATATTAATGATATATAAACAATCATGCCCATTCTTTTTTATGTTTATTTATTTTTTATTGAGATATCATTGACATGTAAAATTTCGAGTTTCAGGTATACAACAGAATGATTTGATACATATATAGTGAAATGATTATCACAATCAGTCTAGCTAACATCCATCACCACACATAGTTACAAATTATATTTTTCTTATGGGAACTTTTATGATCTCCCCTCTTTTTTTTTTTTTATTTTTTTATTTTTTAATATATGAAATTTACTGTCAAATTGGTTTCCATATAACACCCAGTGCTCATCCCAAAAGGTGCCCTCCTCAATACCCATCACCCACCCTGCCCTCCCTCCCACCCCCCATCAACCCTCAGTTTGTTCTCAGTTTTTAACAGTCTCTTATGCTTTGGCTCTCTCCCACTCTAACCTCTTTTTTTTTTTTTTTTTTTTTTTTTTTTTCCCTCCCCCATGGGTTTCTGTTATGTTTCTCAGGATCCACATAAGAGTGAAACCATATGGTATCTGTCTTTCTCTGTATGGCTTATTTCACTTAGCATCACACTCTCCAGTTCCATCCATGTTGCTACAAAAGGCCATATTTCATTTTTTCTCATTGCCACGTAGTATTCCATTGTGTATATAAACCACAATTTCTTTATCCATTCATCAGTTGATGGACATTTAGGCTCTTTCCATAATTTGGCTATTGTTGAGAGTGCCGCTATAAACATTGGGGTACAGGTGCCCCTATGCTATGATCTCCCCTCTTAACAAACATACATTCTTTTTTTTTTTTTTTAAGTTTGTTTATTTTGAGAGAGAGAGAGTGAGAGAGGTTGTACCTGTGAGCTGGGGAAGGGCACACAGAGAAAGGGAGATAACCGCTTGAGCCATCCAGGGGCCCCAAGCATACACACTCTTAACTGTTAATGAAGATTTGTAGCTATTTCAGGGTTTTGAGACCTACCTTTGGGGTGTTAATTTTTGGGTTGGGGGTTGGGTTTTGTTCACTCTTTTATATCTAACCTTTCTGTGCCATTTTATTTCAAGTGTAAATTTTTAAGTAGTTTATAGTTGGATTTTGTTTCTTGCTTCAATCTTCACAATCTTTCAGAGTTTAATCCATTCGGGGCACCTGGGTGGCTCAGTCAGTTAAACTTTCGACTTCAGCTTGGGTCATGATCTCATGGTTCGTGGGTTCGGGCCCCACATTGGGCTCTGCCCTGACAAGTTGGAGCCTGGAGCCTGCTTCAGATTCTGTGTCTCCCTCTCTCTCTGACCCTTCCCTGCTTGCACTCTCTCTCTCTCAAAAATAAATAAACATTACAAAAATTTTTTAAAAAGTGTTTATCCATTCACATTTATTTTGAAGCTAATATATTTGTTTTTCTCTTTTATTATGCTTTCTGTATTAGTGCTTCCTGGATATTTCCTTTTTTAAATCTTTTTCATGTTTCATCTATTTTGATATTAGATTATTTTTATATGCTTCTTTTTTATTCCTTTAGTGATTTGGAAGTTATGCACATACAACTTCCAACCTTTTTTTAAAATGTTTTATTTATTTTTGAGAGAGAGAGGAGAGAGAGAGGAGGGGCAGAGAGAGAGGGAAACACAGAATCCGAAGAAGGCTCCACGCTCTGAGCTGTCAGCACAGAGCCCAAAGTGGGGTTTGAACTCATAAACCACGATATTATGACCTGAGCCAAAGTTGGATGCTTCACAAACTGAGCCACCCAGGTGCCCCCAGCTTCCAAGCTTTATATTCCAATCTTTAGATCAGTGTCTAGAATGAAACATTATAAATTGCCTGTCCCTTCCTTCCAACAACAATGAAAATGCTTTGCCTTCCTTCCCTGGAACTCTCCCCCAATTTTTGTTGACATAATTTAGAACTTTAGATCCAGATTATTACATTAACTTAAAAAAATATGCACTTCCTTTTCCAATAAAATATTTTCACATAGCTACATTAGTAAATATTTATTACTTAGATTTAACTGTATTTTGCCATTTCATTGTTTACTGCTATTTATTTTAAAACCACATCTTCATTCTTGAAGAATTTCATTCTATTGAAATTTAAACTGTACGTGGTCCCTTCAAGCAGAAAGGGATCAAATGTGACTCAGGGTGTTATGTTAGCCTAAAATTTACAACATTATGAAGTATTAAAATATAAATGTTTATTTATTTATTTTGACTTATTTCTCAGCAAGCTTCAGTAAATCTTAATAATAAGGAAAGCATGGAACCACAAAAGATCCTGAATAGCCAAAGTAATTTTGAAGAAGAAGACCAAAGCAGGAGGCATCACAATCCCAGACTTTAGCCTCTAGTACAAAGCTGTAATCATCAAGACAGCATGGTGTTGGCACAAAAACAGACACATAGACCAATGGAATAGAACAGAGACTCCAGAATTGGACGCACAAAAGTATGGCCAACTAATCTTTGACAAAGCAGGAAAGAATATCCAGTGGAAAAAGTCTCTTTAACAAATGGTGCTGGGAGAACTGGACAGCAACATGCAGAAGAGTGAAACTAGACCACTTTCTTATACCATTCACAAAAATAAACTCAAAATGGATAAAGGACCTGAGTGTGAGACAGGAAACCATCAAAACCCTAGAGGAGAAAGCAGGAAAAAACCTCAGTGACCTTAGCTGCAGCAATTTCTTACTTGATAAAATAAGTACTTTACTTAATAAAAATTCCCTTCCCAAAGGCAAGGGAATTAAAAGCCAAAATGAACTATTGGGACCTCATGAAGATAAAAACCTTCTGCACTGCAAAGGAAACAATCAACAAAACTAAAAGGCAACCAACGGAATGAGAAAAGATCTTTGTAAATGACATATCAGACAAAGGGCTAGTATCCAAAATCTATAAAGAACTCACCAAACTCCACACCCGAAAAACAAATAATCCAGTGAAGAAATGGGCAGAAAACATGAATAGACAGTTTTCTAAAGAAGACATCCAGATGGGCCAACAGGCACATGAAAAGATGCTCAACGTCGCTCCTCATCAGGGAAATAACAAATCAAAATCACACTGAAATACCACCAGGCCAGTCAGAGTGGCTAAAATAAACAAAGCAGGAGACTATAGATGCTGGAGACGATGTGGAACCCTCTTGCACTGTTGGTGGGAATGCAAACTGGTGCTGCCGCTCTGGAAAACAGTGTGGAGGTTCCTCAAAAAATTAAAAATAGATCTACTCTATGACCCAGCAATAGCACTGCTAGGAATTGACCCAAGGGATACAGGAGTGCTGATGCATAGGGGCACTTGTACCCCAATGTTTATAGCAGCACTTTCAACAATAGCCAAATTATGGAAAGGGCCTAAATGTCCATCAACTGACGAATGGATAAAGAAATTGTGGTTTATATACACAATGGAGTACTACGTGGCAATGAGAAAGAATGAAATATGGCCCTTTGTAGCAACGTGGATGGAAATGGAGAGTGTTATGCTAAGTGAAATAAGTCATACAGAGAATGACTTATGTTTTCACTCTTATGTGGACCCCGAGAAACTTAACAGAAGACCATGGGGGAGGGGAAGGAAAAAAAAAGGTTAGAGAGGGAGGGAGCCAAAACATAAGAGACTCTTAAAAACTGAGAGTGTACTGAGGGTTGATGGGGGGTGGGAGGGAGGGGAGGGTGAGTGATGGGTATTGAGGAGGGCACCTGTTGGGATGAGCACTGGGTGTTGTATGGAAACCAATTTGACAATAAATTTCTTATTTAAAAAAAATAAATAAATAAATAAATAAATAAATTTTATTTATTTTTTTTTCAAACGTTTTTATTTTATTTTTGGGACAGAGAGAGACAGAGCATGAACAGGGGAGGGGCAGAGAGAGAGGGAGACACAGAATCGGAAACAGGCTCCAGGCTCTGAGCTGTCAGCACAGAGCCCGACTCGAGGCTCGAACTCACTGGCCGCGAGATCATGACCTGAGCCGAAGTCGGACACTCAACCGACTGAGCCACTCAGGCGCCCCGAAAATAGAGTTTTTAAATTTTATAATGCCATTGGTCCACTTATACACTCTTTGTATTCTTATTGTCATCTATTTTACTTAAACATATATTGTAAACCCCGTAATATATTGTTTTTAATTTTGCTTTATATAGTCAATAATCTCTTAAAGAAATTTCTTTTATGTTTACCCTTTCTGGCCAACATTTGTGACATCTATAGATCTGGTTCTGTTGAATATTTTTCTCTTAATTAGGACACACATTTTACTGCTTCTTAGTACATCTCATGCTTGTTTTATTATATGCCAAGCATTGTGTGAGAAAGAACAATAGCAAATGATATTTTCCCTGAAAAAGTTCGTGCCTCTTCCTATGTCAGGCCTTTAGAGTGGAGGCTAAGTCATTCTAATCTGTAGTTGAGCTGGATCTGGGCGTTTTTGAAGCTTTAGATTTAATTTGCCACTAGTTACAAGTGTCATGAGGGAAGATAAGGATTATCTCTTTAGCAGGCTTTGGAATTTGTCCAGTGTATAGCTCTCTGTTCTTTACATAGAAAGTTTATGTTGCCTACTTTTTTTTTTTAACATTTAAATGTTTCTTTATTTCTGAGAGAGCGAGCACAAGCAGGGGAGGAGCAAAGAGAGAAAGAGAACATAAGTGGGGGAGGGGCAGAGAAGGAGACAGAATCGGAAGCAGGCTCCAGGCTCTGAGCCATCAGCAAAGAGCCCCACGCGGGGCTCAAACACAGGAACTATGAGATCATGACCTGAGCCGAAGTCGGGCACTTAACCGACTGAGCCACCCAGTGTCCCAATGCTGCCTACTTTTTGAATCACTGAGTTCTTTTTCTCTCCAGCATTGTCCTCAGCTTTCTGCAGCTTGGAGCTCTCTCCACCCGGATGTTCTGTCTTTAGCCTTTGATGAGCTGTTCTTTGCACTTGATGAAGGGTTTGTGTACTTGGAGGGAGTTTCTCTCAGGTCTCCTGTCCTACCCTTGGCCTTTGGTAGATGCTGCTATGGTTCTGGACTAAGTTAAAATTCATTGTAATTTTTAAGAATAAAAAATAAAAATAAAAAACAGACCTACTTTTCCATATATTCTATCTTTACTATAGAATTCTACATGTAACTAATCAATAAAAAGTTGTCTGTATCCTCCTTTAACTTAAAGCAAGTGTCAGTTTCTCAGGTGAACTATAATACTACACCAATGTCGAGTCTAGATTCATTTTAATCCAATAAAATGATTGATAATATTAACAAACATAATTCTTATTGATTATACAAAAATGCTTATTGTTTAATATTAATGTGTGCAGTTTTTTATCTGCCAAAACCATGATCAAAATTCCATTACTTGCAAACTCATAACACCCATGTATTAGATGTGCCAGAAGCAGGTACCTGACCACACTGTATAAGGCTGTTACAGCTTTGAAGGGTAGGTGGTGTCTAATTTGCTTCTGAGTGCTGACACTGAGCACATAGCAGGTACAAACAATGGCCCTCGCACATTGTTGAATAAACAGCTTTGAGAGAACAATAGACACTAACAAATAGCCTTCAACAGATGAAACACAGATATCTGAAGGGCTATGACCAGTTAAGATCCCACTGGCTTTTCTTTCTTGAACTTTTTTCAAGAACCCATGGACAGGATTTACTCTTGTAAATCCAGGAGTTAGCTTATTCACCTTACTCAACAATGAAGGGGAGCTGTAACCAACCATCAGATATACCCAGGAGTGGGGTTATTTCCTGACAGAGACAGTCCTTTCCCCAACACTCCCAACTTGTCCCACTTTTACTTACCTCTACCTTGAAAATCATTTTCCCTGGGCTACAAGAATGTTCACCATCTTGTCTCTGGACACCCCTTGTCTGGAACTTTCTTTTGCATACAGGTCTCCACGCATACCTTACTGTTATTCATCTCTGAACTTTTGCCTCTGCTACTCTCTTTGCTTGGGATGTCCCTTTCTTCCCTACCTCCATCCCCGGACACACTGGCCAAATGGGACCGAGCCCAACCTGGAGATTCAAGGAAGGCTTCCAGGAAGAAATAATCCCTGAAGTAAATGCCCTGCACCAGCAAGTGTATGTCATTTTAGACTTCACAAATTACGCTGTTTTCCTGTATGCCTCCTCCCGCTAGACTCTGGGATGCTCCAGGATGGAGACGCTGACTGACCCATTTTTGTTTCTGCTATGTGTTTCTGAACCAGAAACACAAACGAGAGCACATGTGCGCTCTGTGTTTCTGACCAGTTCAGAGTAGGTACCCAATAGTACTCAACTAAAACTGAGGCTGGCTCACTCCTCTCCTGCCCTGTATTTTGATAATAAGGTTCGTATCTCTCTCTCAGAGCAACTACTTCTATTTGTCCTAGGGACCGGGGCAGTGAAGCTAAGGCCATCGCAGCTTCCAACGTCTGAATGCCCTTAATCCTTTTACTTCATTTTGGAAGAGGCAAGGTCATGTCTCAGAATCCTTGCTTTGACCTACTGATTTTTAGGCCTTGCTAATTTAGTGCAGTATCTATCTCTAAGTCCAGTTGGACTAGTGAAGTATTTATTTTATTATTCCTGGACTAATCAGATACTACCTACAACTTGACTCTAGAATGGACAAAGACACACTAGAAGGCTTAGTAGTTATGAAAAACCTGTAGAAAATTTTAATTAAGACCTTTCTGTGTACTAATTAACTTTTTGTTTCAAGTCGGGAAAGACAAACATTAATGAAATTTTACTAGTCCTTGTCATGGGACACGAGTGTTGGGAATGCATTTTGAGACCCTCTGCTCCAGTTAAACAAGATTTAACTATAATTTTATAATTTTATTTATATATATATATATACACCAACTGTCAACAATAGTTTCTTCTATTTCATGAAAATGAACAAAATTTATATTTTGACTAATGGTGTTTGCTTCCTGAAATAGGCTCATAACCCTACCTTAATTATTGAAGAAGGTAACCATTTGCCATCTTTTTCCTTCTTAGGCTGTGAGGTTGAGATTCTTGGTGTCAGACCTACTTACTGCCTAGAATATAAAAATGTCCCAACGGATATCAATTTTGCCAATGCAGTGAGCGATGCTCTTGACTCCTTCAAGTAAGTGTCCCAAAGTCTTAGTCATACCATTGTTCTTCATGGTTTTCAGGACTGGTAATGAATGCTAAAGTGAATTAAGAAGGTTTGGCATGGGTGGAATAATGTCTTAGAAATGTGGTGAGCCTCTTGCATGGTGAGTGTTAATTACTACCAGAGAATAATTGTGAGTGAGTCATTTCAGGTAGGGGCACTCCATGTAAATGTTGAATTGGGAGCAAGAAAGTCCCCGAGGGTTTGGGACTTTCTTTTTTATGTTGATGGACAAGAGAGAAGCAAAATGAATGTCAACATCTAATTAAGATTTAAGGGACTACTTGTATTTCAGAAAATATCAATAATTATTTGGCCAAAAGGAAGGATCTGTGGTGGGATAAATTTGGAAAAATTGCCTACTCTACCCTCTTCTTGGTAATGTATGAAACACATTAGCATATTAGCACATAGAACCTTTTCTTCCGCTCCCACATGGAACAATGACACAGAACTTTAAAAGTGTAGAAATAAGTAATGTTGTCCTGAATAGCACATAAGAGTCCGTCAGAGAAAGGGCAGGCACCATCAGAAAAGGGGCACCTGGGTGGCTCAATGGCTTAAGCATCCTACTCTTGATTTCAGCTCAGGTCATGATCTCATGATTCGTGAGTTTGAGCCCTGCATTGAACTCTGCGCTGACAGCACGGAGCCTGCTTGGGATTCTCTCTCTCCCTTTCTCTGCCCCTCCCCTGCTCAGGCGCTCTCTCTCTCTCTCTCTCTCTCTCTCTCTCTCTCTCTCAAAAATAAATAAATAAACTTAAAAAAAAGAAAAGAAACTGATCAACAGGAAAGGTCAGGAGAAAGCTTCAAGTCAGTCTCAGAAGCTACTAGAAGTGAAAGTCAACTTCACTTCTACTTGAGAAATCAGCAACCAAGAGGCTAAAGATGCTGGGGGCTCTCGGACTTCTAGGGTTGGATTTGAGATCCCCTTGGCTGTTGAATGAGTCTCCTGGGTGGGATCAAGGCAGAGGGCCCGTAGTAATCAGCGTGGAGACCAGGGAGGGACGTTTATTCTCCCAGGAGGAAGAGCCAGGTTCCAAGCTTGCAGACCCCGCGAGCCAGCATATCCTAGGTGCTGTGTACAGCTCACTGGCACTAACTCCATGAATTGGCCCAGAGCTGAGATTGCCCAGGTGTAGAGTTGACCGATCAGGAATCCCATTCTTGCCATCACCACCTAACCATGGCAGAGAGGAGCAGTCACCCCCACGGAACTACACGGGGAGAAAACAACACCCCTGCCTTCGTTGCTTCTTCGAATAATTCCACGTCCGTGAAACCCGTCAAGACGGTCTTTTGAGGCACAGGAAGTTCCAAGCTCTGACAGGTTGGAGAGGAAATCGGTTTGAAATGCTTTAAAACTGAGATGTAACAAGTTTAAAAGTTTAGATTTTTTTTCTGGAGGGAAGAGGGAAAGGGCAGGGTCTGGGAACTTTAAATAAATATTATGAAATATTAAATAAATATTCTTCAACATATGGCTTATAAATCATATGTGTTATATGATTCTGCCTCCTACCTACTCTGCTTTCTTTCCCTTGCCCACAAGGGCTGGAAACCACACACATGATGAACTGGAATATCAAGTTGCAACCCAGTTTGTGCAAAGCCGAACAGCACCACCCGCCCAGCGGCTGAGCGGAGCTAGAACTCTGGAACAGCTCTGTGTCTATACCGTGCTATTTCCAACACATCCGAAATGCTAGCCACGCCCCACCCACCCCTCACAGCCTGTTGCTGTGCTGAATGTGAACATGCGAAGACCTCCAAATAACCCAACACTCTATACGGGAGCGTAATCTTTTACACATTCGTTTTGCTTTGACAGCTGAATGGTCCCAACTGCATACAACCCAGTGACTCACAGGTAGAGAGTCGCACAGTCACGAGAGACTCAGATTAGCCCCGGCCTGCAAGCTGGCCCCTCAAGCAAAGTGTCTTGTCCCGAGGCACACCAGAATGCAGGACTAGTCGGTCCTGCACTCTGTTTCCCAGAGAAGTTTCTGTTCCTGTTTCTCTGTTTCTAGAGAAGTTTTTCTTCATGACATGACATGACATGACATGACATGACAAAGCCATGACAAAGCCATGGAATGCTGGGGAGTAACATCGTTACCTTAGAGCACAGCATTTAGAGAGGGGAAAGATGGGGGTGGGGGTGGTTGTGTGTGTGTGTGTGTGTGTGTGTGTGTGTGTGTGTGTATGTGTGTTTAGCAAAGGCACTGGGCTCCCCTAGAGACAAGAGGCTGCAAAGAACTGGAGTCTAGGAAAGTGGCCCCAGGCTCAGCCTCTACCTGGTGTGACCTGCTGCTACCACATTGCTCATCTTGGCACCACTCACACCGTAGTCCGCGTAAATGGCCTTGAGCTGCAGGGGGTGGCATTCGCATAGTCTATAATGTGAAGGGTGCTTCTGGAGTTGGGCAGTGGAGGCCCGGGCAGGATGGACTCAGGCCAGTGCGGTTTTCTTGTGGGTTCTTCACACTGCCAAAGTTAACAGGGCCACCAGAAACCCTCCTGGGAATAGTGGTTGGAAAGGTGGAGATCCACAACTTCTAAAACTAGTCAGGGCTTGAAATGAGAGGGGGCGGGAAGAGAAGAAAAATAATATTCCAGACGTTGCTTATTGCCTGTGGAAGGCAGTGAGATGATTTAGACTGTCTTGCAAAGAAAAAGAAGGTGCCTCCTTCCGCCAACCTGTGCGTTTTGAGAACGTGTCTCGTTACTTTCTTACAAAGTAGACTAAAGGAGTGACATTTGTGGACCAGTAGTTGTCCAGCCTGGAACAGTCTGGAACAGTTAAGACCATCTTGCGTGTAGCAGCTTATTCATAGAAGAGTGTGACTCAAAGGAATTATGAATTTCTCATGGTATGTGTGTTTAGGCAAAGATGTATTATTATTTACCTTTCCATCAGCCCCCAGAGAAGGAGTAGGTTTAGGCTCCCTAGCTCACCTCTTGGTTTCTGCTCAGTTCTATCTCAAATTCCTAGCTATAATTGGAAGAGTACTTAGAGTTCTCACACGTAAGTGTGCAAACACAGGCACACACGTTTCTCCTGATCAGCACTGCTGGTAGAGTGCCTTCGTCTTCTCTGCTGTTTAGTCTGAGAAGCAGAAAGAAAGGGATACAAGATAGATAGGCTTTCACAGAAGGCGGTTAATTAAGATGGACCCAGGGACAGCATTTCAGCAAAGGGTCCCGCTCAGCCAAGAAGCTGCATGTTTCTGTAGGGAGGGCTAATCCAACTTCCGTGCTTGACCTGGGCGTTGCCATCCAGTGCTCATGAGGCTCTAGGGATCCAAGTCGTATCCGTGGGAGACGCCACCTTAGCACCTGGAGAACTTCCAGTGTGGAGGAAAAGAGAAGAGGATTATTTGTCCTCAACAGCCAACTGCTAGCACTGTGTCAAAGGGCTCATTGCCATCGGCTCATTTTGCCACCTCTACTGTGTTACGTAGATGTCATTCTCCCCCCGCCCCCCCCCCCCTTAAGAGGAGGCCAGTGACTCTCCCAGAGTTACGCACCTTGCCCCGGGGTCGCACACAGCTAGCAGGTGGTGGAGCCCGAGCCCAGTTCTTCATGAGAAGTGCCTGAACGCTTCGGAGTCGACTTCACAGCTGTCCTCCTGGTCTACACCCTTACCTGCAAGGTGCGCTGAAACCGCATCAGATGGAGAGGATGTAGGGGGTGGTCCCCTTGCAAGCCACCCCTGCGTGGCTGCGCCGGGCCTGGGGCTCACGAAGGCCTGAGGCGGGGTGGCGGCCTCGGCCTTCTGTTCGCCATGTGACACGTTCAGCAGCACGCAGCCCCCATCACGAGCGACTTCTGCACCACGCACCGCACCTGGGGCCTGCGAGGCCGCACCCCTGCCCCGCAGCCACCACAGGAAGCGGTTTGTGACCGCATCACTGAATCCATGGCGGAAGCTCTCATGGCGGCACAGGCACGCTCCCGCGGACAGAAAAGAGGGGCGTGAAGAGCTCGTCCAGGGGGCAGGGGGCAGGGCAGCACCGTGAGAGCCCTGGCAGCCGGAGGCGGCCTTGACGGCTCCCGGGCTGGTCCCGGCAGACTGCCTGATGCGGCCTCTCCGAAGGGCTGGTCAAGCGACAACCGGGCCGTGGGAGCGGTGCACGCGGCTGCCGTCCGTTGTCAAGCTCCAGGCTGTGCAAGACAGCTCCAAGGGAATCCTTTTGGGATCCCGGGACCTCAGTGCCTGCTGGTGCCTAGAAAGGAGCGGACGGATGACCAGATGTTCTTTCCACAGGCCACCAGGCGGCTGGTCCAAATGTCCCGGCCTTCGGCCCTCCTCCTCGTGGACTCTGAGGGAAGGGGCTCAGCACACAGGGAAAAGCCATCCGGGGGCATCTGGAAGGAAGAGAGGCATTTCTCGCCCTTTGGCCAGGCGTCAAGCACTTTACAAACCTCAGCTCATTTAAAACTCGGTGCAGCCCTTTGTGGAGGTTTTTCACATGGCAAACTGAAGCTTGCAGATGCTTTTGCTTTTCTTCTGAGACCTCCAGGTTAGCGAGGTTCACATCTTTGAACCCAGATTTGTCTAATTCCAATTCCCTATCAAAGTATAATTTTCAAACCTAAGCCTCTGTCATGTGCTCAGTACATACGAATGCGAGAATTATGCCAGAGTTCAAATTACTTTATTGCTGAGGGAATCAGGAGATGACAGGGCTGGTTAACTGCAGAATATGAGAAACGCACACACTCGAAGAAAATGAATGATGGAGGGTGATGGGATGTGATTATCGTTAGATGCAGAAATGCTTAATAACTTAGAGGACAGTCCAACCATGATCTTTGGGACTGTTTTCTCCATCAGGCAAATGGAACCTTCATCTTGCTGCTTTCCTACAGGTTAACAGCTAAGTTTACACAGTCCGGGCTCTAGTTGGTCATAAAGTCTGGTGACCTGTAAGCAAGTTTACTAGACCCCATTCTTGTAGGACACAGGAAAGACAGGTAGCTGGCTTGGGGGGCCTAATTTCTAAGTTTTGGATCATTTTTCTTAACTGTTGATAACTCCAACCATTCCTTTGAATTGCCCCCCCCCCCCACCCCTGTTTCTGTCTCCCTGATTCTTCTCTTTCCAACTCACTTCAGTAAGGAAAATGGATGTGAGATTATGAACTTTTACACGGAGGAGAGATCTGGACAGCATCCTGAGATGATAGGGGATCTGAGTGTCCCTGAAACTCCAAGGCTGGGAGCCCCTTGCAGTTCTCAAGTACTGGGCTGACAGCCACATGTCCTTTTGGCTCCGTTCCTGGACCCCTGAGCTGTAAATTATAAATGGCCAACAACAGGTCTGCAGGCATTTCCAACCATCACTCCTCACCCAACTGCTCCGTTACAAATGAGCCGACCTGTGATGGAGACCAGATCCATGTGGAAAACAGCTGGCGACCAAGAATTTGTCCGCTAAACTCCAAACAGGCGAGAGCTCTCAGCCCTTGAAGACCCAGGTCCCTAATGAATTGATGAAACTCCAACCTAGAAATCTTTCCCAAAGGCACATTTATAATCCCTGAATTGCCAGCATCCCAAATCCGGTGTTCCTGGCACCTGGGGTTGACAGCTCCCTGACACAAAGCCATCAGCTAAATCTGTGATACTTACCGGCTTTCTGGTCACATACTGATTTGTGAATCCGGTGAAAAGCCTGAAAGAAATAAGCCAAGTAGCTGCGGTATTAAGGGAGAGATCCAAAATGCAGTGACCTAAAAGCATTCCGTTGAACTTTAATGCAACGGTCAACCTTGTTTGTGAAATTTCCCCCACCACGCAACCCACACCTTGGAAGTGTGTCCACTTGAACACAGGATATACGGCATGAATCTGCACATTTGGGAAGCTACAGATGCAAGAGCATAAAGCAGCTAAAGGCTGAGGCTTAGCTGAGGGAATGACTTTATGGAAGTTTCCATTCTGTTCATTATTTCATCAGTATAATGAACACAGGCCTCAAACAAGTTTAGGGATGTGTATGAAAATGCCATTACCTAGTGAGAACTTTCACACACTGCCCACACACTTATAGGACCCTGAAGTGACTTTTAAAAAAATGTTTTTTTTTTTACTGTTTACTTACTTTTGAAAGAGAGAGAGAGAGAGAGAGAGACAAAGCACAAGCCGGGGAGGGGCAGAGAGAGAGGGACACAGAATCTGAAACAGGTTCCAGGCTCTGAGCAGTCAGCACAGAGCCCGACGCAGGGCTTGAACCCACGAACCACTAGATCATGACCTGAGCCGAGGTCAGACGTTTAAGTTATTGAGCCACCTAGGCGCCCCCGAAGTGAGTTTCTGTTCTCTGCTGTCTATAGATGGATTAGTCGTTCACACATTAGCGAGTCTGAATAATGATAATATCACTTGTGAAAAACACCTAACCCAATCCCCATTGTGGAGGAGCATGGTAATGGTATTTGTTAAAGAAGGTCCAGTTTGCTTTGTTCTAAAAAGAGAAAACAACACTTAACTAACAATTTCGCTTAACTTGAAACCAATTTGCCCTCAAAATCATAAATGAAATGCTCCTGAGGGCACGTAGTAGCCCAGGACGGCATCATTAAAGAGCGTGCCCTCTTGGCAAGTATGACCATAATGAAGGAAGACGCCAGGCAGAGCATCCTCTGAAAACTGCCCCCCAGGGTGGCAAACGGAGGAGATGCAGACTTCCAAAAGGCCAGGCTGGTAGAATGTTCTGTCCTTGGAGGCGGAAGGCTCACATTTCCATTACTAGCTATGTCTCTGTGAGGCCTTGAGTAAGTTCTAGAATCCTTCCTGGCCTATCTCCTCATCTGCAAAATGTGCAAAGACTTTTCTGTAGGGACGTTCTGCACAGAATTCAGGGGCACACCAACCCACAGGCGCGCAGGGCCGTAGCTCAAGAAGGGACTCGGTTTCACAGTGCTGCCTCACACTCGGCTGTCCTGGGGTTGGCGAGATTCTTACACGAGAATAAGGACCATTTTCACAAGAAGTCTGAGCAGCACTCTGCCCCATTGGCATAGGCTGTCGAAGTCTTCCAGAGTCCTCGGTGGTTGTGGTCAGGGTCTTGGAGTCAGCCCGGTGTGGGTTCGAGTCCTGGCCCCGTCTTCCACTGGCTGTGTGATGCGGGCGACTGTATGGAGCCCTCTGTTCGGCGTATTCCTCTCCGAAGGGTTGCTGTGAGGGTTAACTAACACAATGCAGGAAAAGCCTTGAACTTAGTGCCGCAGAGCAACTGCCATTTCTTGAGCACCTACTGTTCGTAGACATCCAGCTGGCAGTTACAGAGCGCCTCCTGAATGCCAGAGACAGTAGGCTAGAACTGAGCCATGGGGCGGGATGACTGGCCACCCCCCTGAAAGAACTTCACAGCTCAGAAAGGGAGAAGGAACATCGACATATAGCACAGCATGGAACAGCCTCCCCAGGAGATGAGCCCGGAGCGCTACGGGAGCACCTGGAGGGCCGCCCAGCTGAGCCTGGCGCATCGGAGCCAGCTTCCCGGAAGGGACGACATCTCGTCCGAGGCCTGGCAGGTGGGCAGGAGCCGTGTAACTCCGGTGGTGCAGACCATGCTCTCCAACTTCCGACGGGATTCTCCCTCCTCCGTGGATTGCAAGACCCGCGACACGGCTGGCTCTGAGGACACACCTTCTCCCGCTCATGTTTCCAAGTGTTGGGGCAGCCACATCAGGAGGCACCGTGCCAGCTCATTTGTGCGGGTGCATTTAAAGTACGGTTTTTCAACAGACACAAGGCAACCCACCAAGAGTATTATCAGCCCCTGTAAGGTCTAAGGAAAAGAATTCGCTTTAATTTCTTTCGCATTTGCTTCCACTTTTGACAGTTTCGATTACCGCCCACCGCCACCACCATCATCATCATCATTGGCAACGAAGATTGTTGTTCTGTTCAGCTGCTTCGGGGCACTTGTAGGCAAAGCCCGAGCTGGGGAGGGAGAGGTGGCAGAAGGCACTGTGTGGAGGAGGGAGTGCATTCCCTGGCATTTTCTCCCCTCCCTGACTCCATAGGCCTCCGACTCCAATTTGGATCACTAGTTCCTGGTCATTCTTAGCCCAGCATCAAGGGCTCGGATAATTGGTACTCTGTCATTATTACTATTATCAGCACTCTGGCCAAGACGGTTTTTCCAGAACCAGCATCTTCCTGGGACCCACAGAAGTGTGGTCACTGTTAGAATTCACTCTATATCCACACTGGAGCTGACCCTTCATAGGGTAAATGTCCCTACAGGGTAAGTGGCTACCGATGTCAGGCCCTGAACACTAACCTGTTTGCATCCCACAGGGTTGCCCTATAAACCTTGTTCTTATTCTTGCCAGTCAGTTAAACACACAGTCTGGTGTTATATGCAGACATTTCCCTAAAGTCTAGCAATAATCGAACAGTCATTATTTATTTATTTATTTATTTATTTTTAAATGTTTGTTTTGAGAGAGAGAGAGAGAGCGCGCACGTGAGCTGGGGGGTGGGAAGCAGAGAGAGAGGGAGAGAAAGAATCCTAAGCAGGCTCCACACTCAGACAGAGCCCCATGCGGGGCTGAGATCAGGACCTGAGCTGAGAGTTGAACACCCAGGCTCCCCTGGAAGGAACAGTCATTGTTTAAATGATTGCCTCTAGTTGTTCTGATCTTCCAATGGCAGCAGGTGGTGGGGCGGAGCTATGCGAACTGTCCCCTTCCTGTTACCACACCTTCCAGCTCCTGGGGCGTGGTGAGCAATGCCACAGCAGCCCGGAGGGGAGACAACTCACAGACGTGCTCTCTGACTGTTGCGCTGAGGTGCTCAGGACTGGCCTGTGTGTTTTGTTTTGTTTTGTTTTTTAACGTTTATTCATTTTTGAGAGGCAGAGAGAGAGCACGAATGGGGGAGGGGCAGAGACAGAAGGAGATAGAATCCGAAGCAGGCTCCAGGCTCTGAGCGGTCAGCACAGAGCCCGACGCGGGGCTCGAATGCACAAACCGTGAGATCATGACCTGAGCTGAAGTCGGACACTTAACCGACTGAGCCACCCAGGCGCCCCATGGCATGTCTCGATGCAGTAACTGTGTCTCTCCCTTGGAGATCACCTCGTTCATTCTAAGGTGTCGGCTTTGCCGGGCCCACAGGTCAGGGTTTGGGGGATATACCAGTGTCGCCGCTGCTGGGCGAAGGGGGAGGAAGCTGGTGGGCGTCCCCCTTGACTTCACCTCTCTCCCCCTGCTCCCTCCAGGAGTGGCCGGGCCGACCTGGCAGCCATCTATTATGAGCGCATCGATGTGGAAGGCCACCACTACGGCCCCTCCTCACCGCAGAGGAAAGACGCCCTGAAGGCCGTAGACAGCATCCTGAGGCACATGACCAAGTGGATCCAGGTAAGGCCGAACCGGGCCCACTAGGCCGGTCTTCCCTCTCGTCACTTTCTTTCTGTTTGCTTGGCTGTCATAGCCCTCAGCATCTTCCTTCTTACTGTTGTTAGCTGGCGAGGCCGGCACAAGGCTGCGACGGGTCTCTTTTCTTCACACGACCCCTCTTCAGACACCAAGAGATCCCTTGTTTCACCGCCAGGCCCGCAGGACTGGAACGACCAGATTTGCATTATTACCTGGAGCTGGTGAGATGGCCCAGTCCTTTATCAGACCTAACAGGCCTGGTAACCGGGTTCAAGTGGGCATGGAAAACAGACCTGGGTTCTGTGCCTGATTCTGCCACCCCCTTGCTGGATGACTTTAAGCAAGGTATTATTTGTTAAAACCTTCTGAGCTTTATTTTCCACATTTGTAAAAATGGGTAAGTGACAGTCCCCACAGTACCACACAAGCTTGTTGAAAGAGCCAAAAGGAAATGAAAACAGAAAGGGTACCTGGAGAGGCAAAAGCCCAGTAGGAGTGGGGAGCGTGTTCTCACAGTCCCCCTCCTCAAAGTGCTTCTGTGGTGATTCTGAACTGCCCTCATCAGGGCAGAAAAGTACACGATTCAGTTTACAACTGAGGACCTCTCCTTTCCCCTGTAACTTACAGTTTAAAACACTTCTTTAGGGGCCGTCTGGGTGGCTCAGTCGGTTAAGCATCTGACTCTTGATCTCGTATCAGGTCTGGATCTCAAGTTCATGGGCTCATGGGATCGAAACCCGGTGTCAGGCTCTGTGCTTGGGATTCTCTCTCCCGCCCTCCCCCCCCCCCAATAAATAAATAAACTTTAAAAAGCCCACTTCTTTACACGATTTCCGGAGTGAGAGCGTCCTCGGCCTTTCCGTGGGCCGAGGGCGCTGTCCTGACGGCCTTTGTCCGCCCACAGGAGCTGGAGCTGCAGGACAACCTGGACGTTATCATCTTCTCGGACCATGGGATGACTGACATTTTCTGGATGGACAGAGTGATCGAGCTGGACAAGTACGTGAGCCTGAGCGACCTGCAGCGAGTGAAGGACCGAGGGCCCGTCGTGAGCCTCTGGCCAGCCCCCGGGAAGCACTCCGAGGCAAGGAAGCGCCGGCCGTGGGCGGAAGGCGGGGGGGGGGGGGGGGGGCGTGGGCGGAAGGACGGGCGGGTCCCATGAGGGGAAGGGAGAGCTCCACGCCCTTCTTCACCGTCGCTCTGGGCCCCACCTTCGCCCCGTGGCCCTCGTGCTGAGGTAGAGCCGAGCCAGGAGCTGGGCCTCCGGTGGCCGTGCCACTCACTTGACCTCTGCCCAGTGGCTCGCCCTCCTGCGTCTGCCTTCTCTGAAGCGGGCACGATGGCACGTGCCGCACGCCACCTCGGTGGAAATTCAAGGAGGCGAGGGGGGTGTGCAGTGCTTAGCGCGTTAAGCCCTCCGCCCTCCGCCAGGGCTGTTTTATGACCGGCCAAGATGCAGCACTTCCCAGGCCACCCTGGGGGACAGCGGATGCGTGCAGAGAACGCTCTTTCTCTGGAACAAAGCTGCCAGTCTGATCTGTTTTCACCAGGGACGTGGACATAAGGATGTGATGAACGAGCAGAGGCCGAGGCCCTGTGTGCCACGGGTCAGCTCCTTATCCAAGGAGCCACACCGCTTGGGTGCAAATCCCAGCCCTGGCGCGGACTGCTGTCCCGCGGCCCCCCTGACCTGGCCCCGCTGCTGCCTCTGTGCCCGGGCCCATGGTGGTGTCGTCACAGCCGCCTCCCGGGCTGCTGCGAAACACACGGAAGCAGGCTGCACCCACCCCAGGGACGACGTACATGTCCCTTGTTACGGCGATCACCATCGCGAGGGGTCGTTCTCAGGGGGGCGTGTTGAGGCCCCACAGCGTGCTCCCCACAGGCACCGCCCTCCAGGAGCTCAGCACCCAGAGAGGACTGGACCTCTCCTTACCCTGCTCCGCAGTCATTATCTGGCAGTTCTTGCTAAATCACGACGAGAAAGTGAGGAGCAAGCGGAACCGTTGGCCGACCGCTTCGCCCCACGTCGCCCTAGTCCCCTTAAGTGTACGCGTTGGGGCTTCTGCCCGCTCCCAGGGAGAACTTCCTGCTCTGGACCCGGCAGCGGATCTCCTCCTCCAGGGAGGCTGGGGCCGCTGCCGGTGGAGGTGCCAGGAACAGGCATTGGGCGGCCCGGTGCCTCCGCCCACGGCAGGGACGTACTCGGCGACGGACGGTCGTCGGTATCGATGGAGCACTTCGCACAGCGGGCCGGGGTCTCTCCGCTGGGCCCCGTGGCCCCCTGCCACATACACGCCCACGATCTGTCTGTCTGGGGGTTGCCAACACCGTCCCCAACAACGCCACCCCCCTCCAGCCTTGTCCCGTTTCCTAGGTGGACGCCCCGTTTTGTCAAGTTCCGTGCGCAGGGGGCGGAGGTGCCGAGCCGGTTTGCCGTGTCCGCACGAGCTCCCTCGGTCTGAAGCTGTGACGCGTGCTCCACACACTGGCAGGTCCCACAGTAAACGGCTTCTTGCGAGGAAGTTCTGCTTTCTTGGCAAGGAAGAGCATCCGTAGCTCCCATCTGGCGCCCAGGGACGCGCCGCCCCCAGAACGCTTGCGCGCCGGCAGCTTGCGGGCCGGGAACAGCTTCTTCCAGCGCGGCGTTCGAGCCAGGCGGTGCGAGCCGCCTGAAGCAGTTGGTGGGTCGTTTGCGAGTGGGGGCTGTGTTTGGGTGACGGCTTGTCACGTGACGGACACAACAGTTTGCGAGTTCTGCTGTATGTCATCAGATTTTTCGTTTATCCCAAATCTGTGTGCAAACGCATCCGCTTTCCTTAAGAACCGTGGCTTTTCTCCCGTAGGAAGTCAAGTGGGGTCATCAGAAACCCTCTGCTAAACAGCCTGAAGGCTAATTATACTCCAGATTTGCGTCGATAAACTCAATTCTATGTTCAGTTCTGCCCAGGAATATATGCCCGACTTGGCAAAGGGCCAACAAGTCCGGCTCAACCAGTTGATTTGGATGTTGGCCATAAGCGTTTCAGCTGCTGCTAAATATTGGAAATAAGTACAGAGTTTACACCCTCATCATGAAATGAGTAGCGTAGTGAATGGCAGACAGTCACTAGAACTTTCAAGATTCAGGTGGAGGTAAGACGTGCTCTAGGTCAAGTCAAAGAACAAATCCTCTTTCTTTGATCTTAGTGGTATTTAACATCAAGCAGACCAACTCCTCACTTGCCTTTTAATTTTACTATAGAGTTTTGGACATACACAAGTTTTGTAATTTGTGTATTAACTATTGAGTAGACAAATTATAAAATTATTATAAAATATCAGAGTATAAAGGGGCATCTTATGTTCACATGACCACTGCTCATGGTATCTCCTGTATGTCTTCCCAAACCCCATCACCCTTTTTTTGCCCCCTCGGAGGAAACTACTCTCTTAAATTATAAGGTATCATTTCCTTAATTCTCTTTATGGTTTTACCATAGATGTCTTTAGTTTTATAGTTATTCGGAGCTCAGGTAATAATAACAGTCCTGTCTGTATTCGCCTGCAGCTTGCTTTCTTTTCTCAAACTGAGATCCCCGAGGCGTCTCCAGGTGTTCTATGTAGCTACAATCCATCCATCTTCGTTGCTGTATAGTATTCCACTGCAGACCCCCACCTCCATTCATTTTCTCCCTTCTGCTGCCGCTGGGCATTTGGGCCGTTCCAGTCTGCAGCATAAATCCCTCTTCCTGTCTACAGGTGCACAATTATGAAGCGTTGTCACTAGATCTCTAGAGCTAACTTGGCAGGTGGGGGGTATGTGATCTTCAGCCTTACTAAATAAAGTCACCTTGTTTTCTGAGACGGACGGAAGTTTCTCATTTTTATGCAGTCAGACCTGTCAGGTGTTTTGGTAGTTTCTTTCTCCGGTCTATAAAGTTCTCCCTCTCCCCCAGGTCCAGTAAATACTCACATGGAGTTAAGAGAGAGAATGCAAAACTGGCCATTCTTGTTATCTTTGCAGGTATATAACAAGCTGAGAGCAGTGGAACACATGACCGTCTACGAGAAAGAAGCCATACCCAGCAGGTTCTATTACAAGAAAGGGAAATTCGTCTCTCCTTTGACCTTAGTGGCTGATGAAGGGTGGTTCATAACTGAGGTAATTATAAAATTATGGCACTATGTTCACTAGACAAATTCTATCAAACAGCTGACGGTAAATAATTACGCAGCTTTTGCACTTAAAATGTTTTGTTTTCACTTAAGTGTCCTTCATGGCATTACTTTAGAGACTCCAAAGTCTTGGTCAGGTGACTTTGTGGACACAAACCGTAGACTCAGCCCCAGAGGCACATTTAGACTTCCTGGCTCCAGACTTGCTATATTTTAACAAACTAGCCTTAACTCGATTACCCAGGCTTGCACTGTAACCTATTCGGTTTAAAGCAGAACGATTACCGTGAACCAAAGCAATCGCTTTAGGGCGATGAAGCCCAAGGAGGGGCTCAGCTTTGCTTTCTCCTTGAAGGGAAATGTTCGGCAAACAAAACTCCACAGATCCAGGTCCCCAGTTGGCCCACTTGATTTTACCGAGGAGATGACCTTGCCTTTGGGGTCCAAACTCTGATTGCCTCGTGCACGAATGACTTCAGCAGTTCCTGCTCGCTGGCCTGGACTGCAAGCTCTCCAGGCTCTGGGATCAGCTTCTGATCTCGGGCCAGTGTGGGAAGGCTCTGGCCTTCAGGGAAACCAAGGTCAAGACGTGTCTAGAATCGGTTCGTGAAGAGGGTGTGCGTGGGTTACCACAGACATTGAGTTTGAGGATGGCTTGCAGACAGCCCAGACTACAGGGCAAAAGAGAATGGCAGGTGTTGGCACATGGGAGCCGTTGGTCGACATCAGTGAAGTATGAGGACGCACGACTAGAGTTATCTGCCGGAGAGAGGGCAGGCGGTGATCAGCAGAAACACCGGTCAGGCAAATGGGTGGAGGTCTAGGGACCTAGGTGTGGGAAAATGGGGGTTCCCTGGCATGAAAATCGGTGACTCAGGAGGACCGAGTCATTCCTGTGTGCTCTCAAAGAGAAGCATCTGGTCACCGAGGAAACAAAACAGACCCAGTTAGAGATGTCAGTCTGCACGGTCCTGAGGCCAAGCTGGGCTGTCTAATCACACTTTGGCTTCCACACCATGTGATTGTAGAAGTTTCCAACAAGGTCCCTCTACCTCCTCCTGCTCCCCTCCTCTGGGAACCAAAATGCTTCTTTCTTCACTTTATCACGCCGTTTGACATTTACCTGGAGCGCGATTCTTCTAGGCTCCTGGCATTTTCATTTGTAATGATTTTCTCGCAGCTTTGCATTGAACACACATGCAGCCAATCGGGTCAGCTGGGTGGGTGCCTGCACGACTTTATTCCGTAAAGCCAACTTGGCAAGCCACTCACAAGAGCTTACAGTTTGAAACTCTCTCAATTTAGGAAATTCTGGTGGAATTGCTGAGTTTCTCAAACAAAGAGATGATGACGGTCCATCTGGTTATCTGTCACACGTGTCTTTGCATGATTATTTGCATCTGTTGTTTACCTTCTCATAGTTAGCTGAAGGCAAGGGCACTGAGAAGCTGGCTCATGGTAGGGAGGGATTACCGAGGTGATCTGGAGTAATTTACGGGAAGACAGTCTTAGTGGGAAGAGTGGGGAAGCCGGAGACACTGCCCAACTGCCGAGGTACCGTCTCAGTTCCAATGGGGGAGGCCCTGAGCCCCTCCAGTAGGGTAGGATGGGCAACAGTGAAGCTGCTCTAGCTGTAAGTGCTTTCTAGAAGGTGCGCATCGTGGCAGTAGCACATCCAGCAGGGAGATGCACGTTGCTTCAGTGAGTGACTAAAACATAGCGATGGGGGGACCTGGAGGTATCGGCACGATGCTCTTGGTTATAAGCCACAGACCGCTTGAATAACTGTGCCTTAACTAGTAAAGACTTCCTACTTCACATAACGGGAAGTCTGGAGGTAGGCGGTTCTAGGGTTGGCTCATCCAGCAGCTCAATCACGTCCATCATATCAAGGCCCCGAGTCAGCTCTTCTGTGGTTCTTTTGGCTTTCCCTTCAGGGTCACAAGACGGCTGCCGCAGCCCCGAGCATCACATCCCCGCAGGTTCTCCCAAAGCAGGAAAGAAGGGGTGTAGCTTCTCGTATGTCTCCTACTTTTATTAGGGAGCAAAAAATACATCCCAGAATCAGGGGCAAATACTGGTTTCATGGGACTCTCACAGTTATAAAATTTGGGGGGGGGGGGTGTCTCTCTTTAAGAAAAGAATACATAATTATAAATATAAAATTAGGTGTAGGGACTTGGAAGAAACCCACGAGAGTGAGAAGCCTTGATGCATAAGCTTCTTTAACTGCACTGTACATCCGCTTCTGCCCAGACCCCACTAGCAAGCCTCCCCCTGGGTCTCATCCATCAACTCAGCAGCGTGGCTAGAAAATTCCTGCCTTGAGTCCGCTTTGGTCCTGAGATCTAACATACGCTGTAGCGTGGACCAGGGCACCACAGTCGCAAGACAGAAGTGATACAGAGGCTCTGGAATGAGGCACATGAGTCCCTGAAACTTAGATCACAAGGAAGAGGAGGTGAGAGGAGAATGAGGACAAACTTGGTGACTAGCTGGCGGTGGCCCGCTCACAAAGCCCGGTGACAAATCTGATGCGGCCTCATCACCGCCTCCCCGACCTCCCAACACCCCTCCCCTCTGCGCTGAGGGTCCAGGTATCTGCTCTTCTGCAGGAAGCCAGTCAAATCACGTGTCTTCTGAGGGCGAGCCACATGGTAATTATGCACCATATTGCATACTGTGTTACATTATATTATATTTTGTACATATCACATGATTACACACATACGCATACATATGTTTGTGTAAATCAGAACTAAATCAGTTAACAGGGGCCGCCCAGTGTTTCACTGTATGCTTTTAAGAAGTGGGGGAAGAAGCCACAAGAACAGAAAGGAAGAATGTTGAACGATGGACAATCGCTTGAAAACCTTTTTGAAAAATATAGAATTATTTCCAAAAGGAAATTTGAGATGATTTTTTAAATATTTTGAAGCAGAGAGTTTTTTTGTTTTGTTTTGTTTTTTAAGAATGAAATCAGAAGTAAGATAAACAGGATGTGAAAAAATAAGATTCTGGAAAGATTAGTGTTGACCCACCAAATACAGGGACCATCACTGTTAACTCACCCAGCTTTAATTAGTACTGACCGGTGCTATTAAAAGGAATCGACGTTGACCACGCCTGGTTCACTAGAAACTTTACAACGACTCCTCCCCCACAGTTTCAAGGACACGAATACAGTCATTGCACCTTTTGCAGGTAATAAACCCATGAAGAAACATTTCTTCTTAAAATTTTGGTCAACAACAATAATAACAGTTATCCTGAATGAAGTACCTCCTGGCTACTGCGTCTGTCCCTCCCGATGAGTCTGCGTAGAGGATATTGTTAGTCCTGACAGTAACGCACCACAACGTAACGTGGGACACTAACGTCACTCTAGCTTCCTAGCAGCCAGCTCAGAGATGGTGGCACACTCAGTTACCTTAGTGTGACTTACAGTGTCTGTGAGTAACATAAAACCATGAAATGTTTCCCTGGCAAATCATGGTCGTCCCTGAGTCCTGAAAGAAATTAGGTGTCTTTCAGTGACTCCTTTTTGTACCTCAGTTTCCTAGATTGAATGAATACCTTCATTTTACTCCCCTCCTTGAATTTATGGATTTTTGTCCCAAGACTCACAGGTGAAAATTAGAATTTCTGATTCTCCCTTGATAGAACATAGGGTTTTATCTCTTTGTTTTCTGAAAAACCCTAAAGACGCATGTCCATCCGTTTCCCTGCTGTCTTAGACGTTCTTCTGTTACACCTTTCTGTTGTTCGTTATACTTCCTTGACTGCAGAGAATCGAAAAACTCCATTCTGTATCTTTGCTCCTGCTCAGAGCTGGGCTGTCGCTCTCCCCACGTGGTAAAAGAACATTGTGTTTTGCTCTGTCACCTGCACGGCAGTGCGGGGCACAGGTGATGACGTTTCTGAGCTAAACCCCACTTGGCGTCTGCAGCAGGACCAGCTTCTCAGCCCGGAAAGCCGTCTCCCTGGCTCTGGGTGTGGATAGCAGAGGAGTCTTTTTTCTGGTTTAGACACGATTAGAAAAACAGCTGAGTCAGGACGATTTGGTGCTGGTTGGGGCCAATAAAATAGAGCCGCATCTCCCCATCCTGCCTGTCTTTGGCCGCCATGCCGCAACATGCAAGATTTGGCTTCCCTGGCGACACTGCCCCTCCCATGTAAACACCAACTTTTTGCTACCGATGTAAGCCTTGCAGACTCTAAGGCAGCTGCTCTAACGGGAAGACTTAACTGAGCTCATTTTTTTAACGGTCACTTAGAGAGCTGTCACTGAAAAAGATAAAGACGGGGAAACAGATTTAATTTGTCACCTAGAATTGCACAATTACCCAGTGTGACTGCTGTTGCTGCCGCCAAAAAAGCAAGCTCCCTGGCCAGTGGCTCCCCACAGCTTGCTTCTGCTCCTGCATTCTTCAATATCTGGACTGGATTTCCGACTACAGCCAGTCCTTTCCCCGGCTCTCCTCCTGCAAGGGCGGCAGAGGACTAAACACGAAGAGGAGAAAAATCCAGGCCACCTGCCGAGGTCCAGCCCTGGGCTGTCACACCTGCCAGGCTCCTTTCTTCAAGAGCTTCCTAACTGATGTCCCCACCCCCTCTGCTCCCTAAGACCTGGTCACTGTCCCCTGGAAACCTCTTGGCTTGTGCTTGCCAGGGGTCAAAGGCCATAACCCTTCAGGAACCCCCCCCCCCCACTGTCCAGTCCCCAGGTTTCACTTACCCATGCTCCACCCCCCTCTGTCCTCCAGGGGGCGCCCGCACGCAACGGATTTGGTCAGACAGGGTCGTCCCACTGCCTTCAGGAGGCAGGTCCAGTGATGCTGCATGTCCTTGGCATATGGGAACGTCAGGAACAACACGGGAAAAGGCAAAGTGGGGAGGTACTGAGGGTAATTTCCGCCGAACTCAAGTGCATCCATCCACCCTCTGCGTCCGTTCCTCCGTCCACATGCAGCTTTGCCCCGCTATCCGGAAGCGGAGCGTTCCTGTGACAGCTTCCGTAAGCAGAAACGGCGCAAAGCAAAGAAGCAATTACCATTAATTTATTTGGAAAAACTTATGAGCTTTCCCAGGCCCCCCCAAAATGACCTCTCTCAGGCTTTTCTGATACCTTAGGTCACCTCTTGCTAATGGACGCACAAAGCAAATCGACACAAAGCCCAGATGCTCACAGGAGGGGTTCAAAGCTCTGGTGGTTTCCAGGGAAGGAGCTGTTCAGGTACGCGCTGCCTCTTGTAAAGGCTTACTGCAAAACCGATACTGAACACTGTGTTCACTTTCCGTCTTTTTTTTTTTTTTTCTTCCCAAAACAGAAATCCTCCTTGAATATCTTTCAGTCAGCAAAAGCAGGTTATTAATGCAGCTCTTTTCGTAAAAGAAAAGTTGTGTAACTCGAACTTACAAAAAGCAGGGGATACCTGTACCTAAAGGATCAGCCTGTGCTCAGCAGGCCCCGGTAGCATCAGTCAGAGCCCCTGGGGTGCCCTCTCCTCCTTGACTCCCACCTGTCCGTAAGCTCAGACACCGGCTGTCCTGTGAAACACCCGGCTCCCCCCTAACTTCCTCCAGCGTGGAATTCTCATAAAAGCCGGACTCTCTCCCCTGCCTGCTACATTCATTTGTCTGCTTTCGGACTCTTCCTTCCTGGAGTATAAGCTCCTCGCAGGCAGGCCTGTGGCATCCTCACCTCCCTTTTCCTCCATGGAACCCGGTACATGACAGAGGCTCAGTACGTGTTTGTGGAATATGAATTGACAGATGAATTACTAAATACGAAGACCGTTGATTCCGGGCTGCTTATCAACAGGCTGTTCACTTCTTAGGTAACCAAGTAAGCAGAGAGGAAGGCTGAGTCAGGAAAGCCTTTCCTTTTCGCTCTTTATTAGCTGCCCCAGGAGAGACTTCAACAGGGAAAGAGCGTTTAAACCAGTGATGGCTGTTCTGCTGGCTTCAGCTAGCCCACAGCTGGAGCCCAAGTGTGGGACACAGCAGCTCTCGCCAACCCCTCCCCTTCAGGGCTAAGTCCTGTGGCCTGTCCTGGACAGCGTCCACCTCATGCCATGGTGCTCAGAAAGGGGGGGCGGCCCCAGCCTGGTGAGGGACCGTAAAACATGGCACTTTGTTGCCGATCTTCTGGACTCACTCCTGTCCGCGTGGAGAGAAATACAGGTAATCCGGGCCCGAGTGTCTAAGGGAGGCCAAGATTTGTCTCCAGAGGAAAGATTTATTTTGAAAACTGGCAAAGGATGTGAAATGCCAGGTTCAATTCTAAGGTCTTCGGTCGAATGGCAGTTAGGCACAGCCCCAAAATATGTTGGGAAATCAAGACAATCTGGAAAACGTGGTTTCTGAGTTTTAGTGGCAGCTAAGAGTGGTGTTGTCCAGGCCCGACTAATTGGGCTTCAGGAAGTCGGCTGTCGAGCGCCGGGAGCTGCTTACTTTCTGGTGGGGATTCGGGTCATCTGGGGGCACACGCACACCCTCCTCACCCTTGGCACACTTCAGTAAACACGGCCCTGGGGGGAAAGGAAAGGAAAAAAGGAGCCTGATCCGCTCTGTGCTGTCCACCCCTTCCCTGTCCTCCAGGGAATTCTGCTTCTCTTGATCCCTGCTGGTTTTGCTCCCTGACATTTTCTGTTCAAAGGATTAGGCTGGGTGTGGCAACAGGGCTTCCCAGGGTCAGAGCAGGGCCCGGGGCCTGAGCAATTAAATTCTGTTTTAGGAAGAGGCAGCCTCCTAAGATGCAGGGAGAGAAACTGGTAGGGAGACCTCTTTGCACTGCTGTGTTCCCGACCTCCACTCCCACAGGCCTCCAAGGAGTCAGGCCAACAGGAAGCCTCTTGGGAGAGCCACGGGGGAAACCCAAGAAACGGGTCCATAGTGGAAACCGTCGCTCAGAGTTAACCCTAGCAACGAAACCACCCGAGCCAGCCAACCTGCTGTCGCTGCCACAAGAGTTTTAAGTGAAGCCGCCCCTGACTTGGACACCATCGGGTGCCTCTTTCAGCCTGAGATGATGTCAGAAGTTTCTAGTCTTTTCTGGCACATGGGAGGTTCCTCTTACAATTGGATAATAAACATAAAGTAGATTTATGTTTATTAAGCCATTCACACACTTCGGATAGGTGTTCACATTTTACTTATTTTCATCTGACCAGATTTCAGTTGTGTTCCCCCAGAGCCCCGGAGATTCAGTGAGGTGCCTCATCGGGGAGAAACTTGGGTGTCCAACCCCGCTTCACTGGAAGAATTACACTTTTAGCGGTTGAGAGGAGGGGTGGTAGTCAAAAAGTTTAACCACCGGTACCCCACAGGCCCCGGCCAATGAGACTGGATGCCGGATGAAATCAGCCGGTAAGGCCCCACTGGTTCCTGCAGTCCTCTGTGAGCAGATTGCGTGACTGATTCTTTTCGCCCTGAGACCCTGCATTCCCTCCAGGAGGGGGGCCCTAGGCTGCTAGGCTCAGAGGGCCTGAGACACAGACTCGGACCTCAGCATGGTAATCCAGTATAAACAAGAAGTGTCCTTAGAAAGGAACGGGTAATTTAACGTAGCACAAGACAGGTGCCGGGAGAATGGGTTTCCAGACCTGACTATGTGTCCCAACCACGTGGGGAGAGATTATTAAATAGAGATATTCCCTGCCTCACCCTGACCTACTGAATGCAAATACCCCAAAGTAGGTCCCCACAGAAGCTCAGGGCGGTCTCTGCAGAGCCAGGCTTGGGATCCAGCAGTGTAGACAGTGAGCGCTCCCAAGTTTCAAGGTAGGAGGGTCCACTGTGGCCTCCAGTGGGGGAAGACTGGACAGGAAGTCAAACAGAGCAGGAGGAGCCGACAAGGCCCTCAAATGGTCCCCTGGCCTTGGGGGAAATCTTCTGCGTCCTCTGCCTCCCCACACAGTCATTTTGGGGTGCATGGCAAGAGCTAGGGCCCAGATGCTGTCCCAGCAGCTGGTGGCCCTCCTGCCTCCTTAGGAGTATTTTTCTGTGTGGTTTAGCAACCATTTTCTGGTCTATACCGAGGGGAAGTCGGAAGGAAGAGGTGAGAGGTATACACGCTAACGTATTCCGAAAATGCAACGATAAAACACGAGTAAATGCCTTGAGATTTTGCCAAAGCAAGTACCTTGGCCATGTGCAAACAGAAGCTAATGATACAGATTGTCCAGGCTGCTCCTTGCTTCTTCTTGTCCTTCTATCCCTCCTTCTACCTTCACCCTCATTCCCAACCCTACCCCCATTTCTGATTGTGCTCCCTGTACCTCCCAGCTCAGCACCATAAAGGACTGAACTCGCCATGAAATGGCAAATTCAGAGATGCCTCCGGGCGTGTGTTGAACAAATTTCATTAACTGGTTTGCTGATTTGGGAGTAAACAGAGCACATTACTTTTTTTTTTTTTTTCTTTTTTAATTCTAAGGATGATTGAGACAAAGATGTAGTCTAGAGACTATAACTCTTATCTCATAAACACTCCCCTGGCTTCCCGAATTCAAGCAAGCTGATGACAGGCATTTTCCCGGTGAGCCGGCAGCAGAGTGCAGGCGCCCAAATAAAAGAATACAAGTCTGCAAACATAATAACCATTTCTCCCGGTGTTTCCCCATGTGGGGCTACTTCTGGCGCCTTCCTGTTAGAAATGATTAACTAGTTTAATGGCTCATCAGAGAGGGTCCCCTCCCTGCTACCTACCCATGTATAGAGGAGGGGTCCCGTAAAGCTCTGGAATGTTCTGAACAAATCACACATAGTGAAGATTTTATTTAAATTTCCAAGATAGTGTTCACTGTAGAATGGCCAGCATATGTCGGTTTGCCAAGGACCGTCCTGGTTTTAAAACTGAAAGTCTTGGGGTGTCTGGGTGGCTCCGTCGGTGAAGCATCAGACTCTTGGTTTTGGCTCAGGTCACGATCTCACGGTTCACGGGTTCGAATGCCCTGTCTGGCTCCGTGTGGACAGTGGGGAGCCTACTTGGGATTCTCTCTCCCTCTTTCTCTGCCCCTCCCCTGCTTGCACACTCTCTCTCTCTCTCCAGATAAATACATTAAAAAGTAAATAAGTAAAATGAAAGTCTGGCAGCCCTGGTGCTGGGCGAACCGCAATGACTGGCACAAGCTGTCAGCACTGAGAGCAGAGAACTCCGGGTCCTCTCTCCTCCTCGCTCCTGCCAACACTTCTCCCATGGCCGCTTCCCTCTCCTGCTCCTCCCATCACAGGCTGTCTGAGCTCTCCCAGCCGGCGACCACGGCCTTCCCCGCTCCCGGAGCTCCCGGGGGGGGGGGGGGGGGACGGGGCGGGGGGGCATGTGGCCGTGCTCCCGCGGGAACCCCGCGCCCACACTGTCAGAGCCACCCGTGGCCGTCACCGAGGCTCCTGTGCTACACGCACCCCGCGCCCCCACGGACAGGAGTCCCAGGGCGGGCTCCTCCTGCCTCCGCTCAGGCCAAAGGCGCCCCGGGGCCGGATCCGCCTCACCGCCTGTCCCTGTAGGCGCGGCCATCGGGACAGAAGCCATAGCCCCTCTCCTTTCCTCGCTGAAGAGGAGCTCCTTCAGGTGAAGGAAGGCGTTTCACCCAAAAGCCTAGCAGGGTGGCCGGAGCTCCCCGCCCGTCCGTCGAATTGCAGGACGGAACGAACAGCCTCTTAAGTCACTGCCTTCTCCCACGTGCGTGGGGACAGGGACGTGCCCACCCTTCCCTGCGGCTGCCCTCACCAACAGTACCCTGTTCCTCCGTGGCCTTCGTAGAGCGGATTCCCTCCCTCACCTGTTCATTAGGGGGAACTACCCTGTCCGGGCAGGCGCCTTATTTGGGCCCTCCCGCCACCCGCTGCCGTGGGACCGGTGTTCCCCGCAGCCCTGGGAATGGGCTGCCCACCCTGCCCTGGGCCCAGCTCCCTTAGTGACCCACACTTAGCAGTGCTCCCCTCCTTCTTCCACACGGGGACACACACACACACACACACACACCACTCCTCTACTCCTGTCTCAGCTTTGACCAGGTCTGGAGGGCCTGGGCACCTCCCCAGGACGTCACTAGGTGGTACTATGTGGCAGTCCCTGGGCCTGGTAGAATCAGGATGAGGTCAGCTCTCCTCAAGCAGGACCTTGAGGACGTGCAGCCTGGGGGTTTCTGCTCTGGAGGCGCAGAGGCCCGTGACACGCATTTGTCAGCGTGACCTCATATGTATGCCTCTAGGATGAGGAAGTGGAACAGAGACAGGGAACAGAGACAGGGAAAGCCACCAGGGAAGGGAAGGGAGAAGATCATCCACATGCCATTTTGAAGTCAAGGGCGCGTGCGGAGCGTAATCCGTCCCGTCACTTAAGGGACATGGTCAGCTTCTCTCATAAGCTGCCAGTTTGTTCTTACTTTTTCAAATCGGTAAGAAGAGGTGTTTCACTGGACAACTTTGTCACTTTAATAAAAAAGAACGCACTCAACCTGTGATCAGACAGAGCCCCGGTGACCTTCAGGCCAAGGCTTTCGCGGCTGTATGTTTGTACTTGTGCAATTTGGACTGGAATATTCTGAAATCAGGTGATGGGTCTGCATCTCCCTTTCATCGGTCCCTTGGTCATGGGGCACACATGTCCTGCGGGGGTCATCAACCGTGACGTCCTTAGTAATGAAATGTGCTACCCGGGGCTGCAGGAATCACTGCCTGGTAGCCTGACGGGGAAGCGACACCTCACTCACATCAGCTGACGGAGCTACGCTGGACGTGCTGCGGTCGTCGCTGCAGACCAAGAACAAACAGCACAACATCTTAGAAGTGCACAAGTTAATAAAAACATTCCCATGGAAAAATACAAGCTACAGCTGGAGAAGGAGGCGGAGGGGTGATGGAAATTCAGGAAACGGAGAGTCAGTGATCTAGTGTGATTTGGAAAGCGGTCATGCCAGGGAGCGATTGATGGGGTGAGACTGGATGTGTGCGCAGGGCGGTATGACAGCTAAATAGGCAGAGGGGACTTCGGGGCTCGCAGCCATCACTGTCCGGCCGCACAGGACCAGAGCGCCTCGCCCCGCAGCCAGCGACATCTGGCGACCATCCTGTGGCTACTTACTGAGCATCTATTATGTGTCAGGCATGTGGCACAGTCATGACCTCCTCCCAGAACTCTGTGAGGCAGGTATTATCACATCCAGCAGGGAGCCTGAAGCTGAGAAAAGTAGCTCGCCCAGGGTCACGGAGGCAGAACGTTGGCAAACTGGAATCCCCTCTTAAAACCTCTTTTCTATACTTTGGCCACTACTCGGTGAAGAGGCAAGGGACAGGGGCCACCTCCTTGTCAGTGCTGGCAGGAGCACCGCCGCGGTCTCTGGCTGTGGGGTGGTGGGAGAAGCACAAGGACCAGGAGACAGATGACCTGGGTTTGATCCCAGCCCTGGCTCTCAACAGCTGTGTGACTTTAAGAGTGACCCTTACCCTCTCTGTGCCTTAGTTCCTTCAACTCTACGGTGGGGAAAATGACATCATCCAACACCGGGATGTGGCGACAATGAAGTGAATGTCACTTGATTAAGTAAACAGATGGTACTGTTACAGGTCTTTAATTTTTTTTTTAATGTTTATTTCTGGGAGAGGGTGCGGAGCAGGGGAGGGGCAGAGAGAGAGAGGGAGACACAGAATCCGGAGCAGGCTCCAGGCTCCGAGCTGTCCGCACAGAGCCCGATGCGGGGCTCAAGCCCACAAACCTCAAGATCACGACCTGAACTGAAGTCAGATGCTCAACCGAGCCACGTAGGCGCCCCCAAGAGGGTACTATCACCAGTCTGACGCACCAACCTATAAATTGCTGGTACTGTTGGGTCCAAGCGTCCTTTGTGACCAGTCGGTCTACTTCCTGCATTTGCAATGTCTGTGGTATCGAACCCTGTTCCACGGAAGGCGACTGGAATATCAGGAAAGAATGTTTAGTCTGCAGTGGAGGGCTAGGGTTCTGTCCCGCTGGCCGCAGCCTCCTCAGGCCCCACAGAACCTTCTTTAAGCCGTTGTCTCACAAGTAAGCGTCTGTGTCCAAGAAAATTTGAGTTCTGAAGGGAAGAAGGGTGACAGACAAGTGATGGCTCTGCAGCCCATCCCAGATGAAGACTGTTGGAGGAAACGTAAGAGCCCTGGCTAAGAGGAACAGAAGTGTCATCTTCAAGTGTTTGAGGGGAGGGGGTGAATTTATCCCAAGTTGCTCCCAAGGGTGGAGCTAGAAAAACAGAAAGATGGGGGTGGTGTGTGGGGTGGAAAGGCCTCTGGGTTTTGTCAGGTTTGCTAGAGAAATGAGGTGATTAGATTAGACTCTGTATTTTCCAGCAATTCTCTGACAGCAGTCGGATGTCCTGCAATTCAGCCCAGTCCTGACACTGTCTGGGGTTGGAGCGGCCCCCTGCACCAGGGGGCTCAGTCCCACCGGGCCGCCCCCTCTTCGCACCCCACACGCCCCCCGGGGCCCTGGGTCCCCGGGCCACCATACTTACGTGCGATTGGCAGGTTCTCACAGCCCTTTTCAGGTTTGATAATTGAGTGGAATGAATCACAGAGCTCAGAAATGTGCTCTGTTTATGATTAGTTTCAGTACAGAGGATACAACTCAGGAACAGCCAATCGGAAGAGAGGCATGGGGCCGAGTCCGGGGGGGGGGGGGGGGTGAGGCATAAGGCCTCCATGCTCTCTTTGGGGTCACTGCCCTCCCAGCACATCAATTTGTTCAATTACCCAGAAGCCCCCTAGGCCACAGCCCTCCAGGGTTTTTACACAGGTTTCTCGGCACAGGCACGTGTGACCATCGTTGGCCACAAGCCTGAATGCAGCCTTAGCGCGCAGGGGACGGGCTGAAATTTTTAACCCCCCCAATCACGTGGTTGGTTCCTCCAGTGACCTCCTGAAGCTGCCCAGCCCCCCACCGCAGTGAGCCATCCCATTACTATGTACTCGGCTATAGGAGAAAGGGACTCATTATGAATTCCTGTCACTCAGGACATGCCCAGGGTTTTGGGAGTTCTGGGTCAGGAACATGGGACCAAAGCCAAATATACCTTTTACTATACCACAGATACACTTTAACATCCCTTCCGTCTCTAACATGATATATTTAGTGGCTCTAAAACTGATCACAAGGTACAGTTCAGCTCCGTGTAAGAAAATACTTTTATAACTAGAGCTCTCTGGCAATTTACCGGCGTGCCTCCAGTGGTCTGAGCTACCTGGAGAAGGAAGTGATCCAGCTGAGGCTGGATGACCCCAGTGGAGAATGTTGAGAAGGAAATCCCCACACTGGGTGGTAGTCTGGGCCAGATGCTCACTCATCATGATGGTTGGGACAAAGGGTAATGTAACTGCTTTGCTTGGTTTCAGAATCGAGAGTCACTTCCATTTTGGATGAACAGCACTGGCAGGAGAGAAGGCTGGCAGCATGGGTGGCATGGCTATGACAATGAACTCATGGACATGAGGGGCATCTTCCTGGCCTTTGGACCCGGTAGGCAAGAGCTGACCAAATTCTTTTAGTCCTCCATTCCCAAGGAAGTGTCTCCAGTAGGGGCTGATAGAACAGTAAAGGCTGAAGCGATTTCTTTATGGACCCTCTTTATGAGCAAAGCTGAGCAAACCCAGCTGGTCTCCATGAAACATCTTTTGCTGGCTTGCTTTCAAATGCTTCTTAGGTTTGGCAAATGTGGCCAAATACTTTTCCTTGTAAATTTTAAATCTTGAGTGCAGTGAAGAAAATGTATTCCACATGTTTGTCATTCGTTTTTTACTTAATTCATCAAAACGTTATTTCACAGTTATCTGATGTCCAGGAAAGCTTATCAGACACCAGGTTGCTGACAGCTGTGAGTCTCAGAGTTGATGTGATCACTTCACAGGGTCTGAGCCTTCCAGGGTTCCTCCCTGTCTAGAGCACCCACCCCTGTGGGGGTCATTCGGTTTAGGGCCCAACCAGAAGCTGGGATGTGCTCAAGGCCAGGCTAGGAAATGACCTTGAGACTGACTTTGAGAATGAGCCAGAATGACTTTCTCTTCCTTGATGTCTCTTCCTTGACCAGATAAATTCCTAGGGCTGGAAGAGAGGGGAGATGGAGAGGGTCTATTTGGTCATTTGCTTTAACTGACAGAGGACTGTAAATTCACATTTGGGGAAAGTTTATCACACACTCTGGAGATCATACTACGACCCAAACATCCCCTTCTTTCTTAAAACAAAACAAAACAAAACAAAAAGCAGAGGGAGAGAAGCATTCTACAGCCATCAGCCATCAGTTGACTGGCTCATAAGCTAGTCTTTCTTACTACTGTCCACTTTCCTTATTAAATATAATAAACCTACCCTGGTATCATATTCCAAATGCTGTTTTCTAGATATAGATCAGAATGTTTCAGCCCATGAAAGTCCACGCTTCCCTTTCAAATTATAGGTTAGAGGTGTTGCCTAGAAGGTCTGCTCTTCTTCTTGTAGCAAGACGAAGATGTTATGTCAACCCAACTCATTTCATCTGCCTTGGGCCACTCTACTTACCACAAAAGAGAACGATGAGACATCAGTTTCTACATCCGTCACAGGAGCCCCTGGCCTCCTGACCTTAGGGAACACATCGGTCCAGATCCTTTCCCACATGTGACCCAAGTTCCCACATCCTGAAGCATCAGAACTAGGAGCAGCAAACATTCATAGAGGGCCAACCGGGTTCACGACATTGGCCTAAAAGAGTTCAGAGCATGCCCATGCAGGTTGCCATCAACCAGTGGTAGCTGGTGGGTGTTCTGGTCGGCCAAGCCTCACGTCAGATGTAACCTCTTATACGAAATTCAACATTAATTCTCTAAAAAGCTTGAAAACATAGCAAATGAGGGATGGAGCCTTAAGGACTTGGTTGAGGTCAACTGTTAGATTAGGTTGGAGACATTCCAGGGTCATAGCCTTTATACAGGAGAACATTAAACATCAGGGCTTTCATTCAAAAGCATCTCCTTCTTCTTCCCTAGAAGATAGAAATAAGATCGGGAATGCAAAAGCAGTTGTCAGTTGAAGGAGTGTTTATAAGCAAGGGTCTCAGGCATATTTTAAAGCAGAAGCAAATCTAGCCTCAAACCAAAATTTTAAAACAAAGTACTCAAAGCTGCATTAGCTTAAAGTTAAATTCAGTGGGGAGAGTTTGTCCATCAACAAAGGCCTCCATCATATGCTCCTTTAAAACTAAAAGCCTAAGTCTTTTATAGACAGATAGATGACCCTGATGAAAATGGACTGGGCCAATTGCAAAAATGTTTCCAGGCAGATACAGCCTTGAGAGCCGCCCGCAAACCATCACGTTTCTGGCTCCAATTCTCATGAAAGATTGAACAGCTTTACACACTGTTTACTCAGAAGAAAATTTAAGAGTGAGGCCTTTAATAGCTATCTAGCTGCACATTGAGATAGAGGTACATCCCTCCTGATTAATTGTATGCGCTTCTCGCTTAGGGAGGAAGCTGGGCATCATTGCGGCTGCCCAGATTCAGCTTTAGAAGTCAGTAAGTCTGGTCCAGCAAAAAGAAAAGGAAATAATTCTGGAAGATAGCCTCTCTCTGGTTAATCCCAGTTTTCTAATTTGAACAACCTAATCTTGCCCCGGAGAGCTCCACGTTTCAAGATAAGACAGCAGGAGTGTGATTCAGTGAGCTGCCCGTGAGCTAGCAAGCCTCACCCGGAAAGCAGCCCCAAGGTGGCCAGGCGTGGCGTGGGCCTGCAGAACCTCTGTCTTCAGGAGAAACAGTTTTAGTATCAACAAAATTTAAATTCTTGGGACTACCTTGGATTCCCAATCCAGGTTCAAAGTGCCACCTTGAGTTAGTGGAGCTTGGCCCCCACGTCCTCCCCAGCTGGATCTGGTTTTGCTATTTCGGAATTTTCTAGAAGCTCTCATGCTAGCCTAGATCATCTCTTCATCGGGTCCAAAGTCCCAGCACTGCAGAATAGGAAGCCATGAACCAGATGGAATGGAAAAGAAAACCCAATACTCCTTCCTGCTTATGTGCATAGGATTTAATTTTGTACTTTTGATGTAAAAAGGTAATCCTTTCTAATATTTCTTTGTCAGTAGAGCTTGATCTCAGTTTTTCCTGCCACGTGTTAAAGATGCGGATGTTTGGAAAGGGAAGGCTAGGGAAAGAGAAGTTGGGTCTACTGATGTCTGACACCCACACACGTGGAAAGGATACGGGTACCATGTGGTGGGGCAGTGTGGCCATCACATCCAGGCCCCTGGCAAGCCGGAAGGAGGGAGTTGTTTCCACATCACTGGGACAACCTTTCCATTGATTTCTCATACTTCAGCTGATTCTTCTCTGGGGACGTCTGACCAGACACCTACCTGTAATTGCCTTGATACTAAGAAGGGCTGGGATTCTGGGGCAGTCCTGATCCTGGAGCCTCTGGATTTTAACTAGTTTTTACCAGGAGGTGATGCTACCTTATCCCTTATCCTTTCTGCCCCCAAAGTAAAGTGAACTCTCCAAGTAATGTACTGGGTGCTTATTTTCAATCCATAGCTTGCCCTTGCCGGGTGTTTACTCTACATGTTTACCAATAGTAACGACTACCATTTATTTAGCATACAGAACGTTCCTGGAACAATGGTTTACATACCATTTCCACACCCATTTCCAGAGCTTCTCCAGCTAGTAAGTGGCTGTGGGCTGATTGTAGAGCCTATTAACCTTATATACCAAAGTCAACATTAATTCTCCCAAGTGAGCAAAAGCCATCACAGGGGAAGTTGCCCTGGCTCTAGCATACTCTGTGGCAGAGTTTTCTGAATAGAACTTCTTTCTGTATCTGTAATTTCAGGGTTAACATAAGAGCAGGATTTGCTGTTGGCACTTCTGGACTATGTTGCCATTGGTGTTTGTTCGCTTTTTAAATAAAGTATGTGGGATCCTTTTAGCACAGCAATTATAAAGAACTATTTTCTAAGGTAGCAAACTTGGCTTCACAGCCCCTGTACTACCCATTTCTTTTCCAAGTCTTGCGTGGTTTAAAAGCTCATGCAGAGAGGCCTTTACTGATGGATGAAATCTCCTTCTTGAATTCAACATCAGTGTAGCTCTGGTTTGGGGCCCAAAAGGGAAACTGCTCTGTACATTACTGAACTCATACGCTTACTGTTTGAACATTCAGCATCCTGTTTGCCTCCTGTGGAGGAGAAGGTGCACTCTCCACTGAAATCCCTCTGTACTTACCATGCTGCGAAGGGCCAGCCCTACCCTTCACATTCCCGTGTCCCTGCTGGAGTTTGATGCCGCCTCTGGGTGGAAGCACAATAACTCTTCTCCATTAGTGCTCTCGGAGGCTTCGCGTGGGTCCCGAACCCCAATACCAGTTTGCTTGCTTTCCACTCAGCTAAGGTATTTTATCTGCCGGGGAAAGGCTCCCACGGAATGTTGAGTTGATCTTCCGAGCTTTTTAAGAAACCATTGCTTAAGAAACTGTTGCTTCTGAGTTAGCTAGCACAGAGGAAACCGTACAGTTTCACATTCCATTAAGCCCTGGGACCTCAGTGGGGCAGGAAAATGAGAAACAAAAATTCTTGAGTGGCTATGGGGCCCCCTGTCCAACCAGTCCCTGCTAGATAGATGTTCTGGAAGATAAGCATACCGTGTAATTGGGTTTGGGGAGCTCAGCAAGACAGTCAACCTTCTGCGACCACACCTGCTCTCCAGTGCTCTGCAGAAATGAGCAGCAAAAATGGAGATGCCCCGCTGCCCCCCCAGGATGGCTCTTGTCAGAAAGGCACCACAGTTACGCACAAGGACAGTCTGCTGACTTGTCTTTTAAAGAAACTCATCTCCATGAGCCATAGGAAGCAGCATCCTCTTGTAAGCTCTACCCCTTCCACATCTCCTTCCAAGGTCACAGTGACTTGGCCACGCCCCATTGGCAGAGCTGATTTCCGGTCCCAAAGCTGCCTGGAGCCTGAGTGTCATTCCTCCGTATTGTGACTCAGCCCCTTTCTGCCCAGGGAGCGGCTGTGACAACCTGTTTGCTTGCCTTTCTCTTTCAGATTTCAAATCCAACTTCAGAGCCGCTCCAATCAGGTCCGTGGATGTCTACAACATCATGTGCAACGTGGCAGGCATTGCTCCCCTGCCCAACAATGGGTCCTGGTCCAGGGTGATGTGCATGCTGAAGGGAGAGGCTGACTCAGCTCCGTCTGTCCGGCCGAGCAGCTGTGTTCTGGTCTTGATTCTACTCCGACTGTTTGCATAGACGCTGCTATCGTTGTCCCCAAACACTCGGCCAAGTGTGCTCCACGGTGCAATGGTTTTCATTTTCTATTTGAATAACAGCTTCATTAACACAATCGAGGCCACAAAAATTGTAAATATACTGCTCTTGGATGATTCCATACATAAAAGTCCCTACTTCTTAAAAAAAAATTTTTTTTCTTTAATGTTAATTTTTGAGAGAGAGATAGAGCGTGAGCAGGGGAGGGGCAGAGAGAGGGAGACACAGAATCCAAAGCAGGTTGTGGCTGTCAGCACAGAGCCCGACACGGGGCTGGAACCCACAAACCGCGGGATACGACCTGAGCCGAAACAAAGAATTGGACGCTTAACTGAGCCACCTAGGTGCCCCAAAAGTCCCTACTTACTTAAAAAAACCACCCAAAACCCCAAACTTTATTTCTTCTGGAGATAAGGAAAACCCCAGCTTTTCACTGGCTCAACGGTCTGTCCCTTTCTGCATTGTTCTCATGCAGCTACTCGGATGAAGTGAGCAGGAGCCTGCCCCCGCGGCAGACAGTGGATATTGCATGGAGTCTTGGACCTTCCTGTGTCCTGCCTTGCACAAAGCAGGGCCTTGTCTGTGTCGTGTCCACACCCAGGAGCCATCCTTGGGGTCTATGGCCACAACGCTGTACTGCTTCTTCCATCCCAGAAAAAGGAAATCCCCATAAAATCAATAGCTGTCTTCTGTTTGTGACTCTTTTTCATTCTATGCCAAGTCCCGGGGAGGGCATATCTTAGCTTGGATCGCCAATCAAAATTACTAAGGATTGAAGAACTCATAGAACAAGGTGGAAGATGTGGGTGCCCTCCCAAGGTCTTGAGTGCACAAAAACGTCTCCCTCGCCTTGAGGAGGAAAGCCTGCTGTAGCCCTGGGCTTCTGTGAGATTTCTCCCAGTCGGTCACAACATGGAGCCTTGCACATGGCAGGCCCTGCGTATGTGGGTGGCCTGATGGATCACCTGCCAGGCTCTGGATCCCCAGAGCGTTGGCTGCGGCAGTACCTGACACATCATCACAGTCTGATACAGTCATTACGCATCTTGCTGAGGACATGTGGACATGTTTGCAGAAATCTCGGTTCACTACTTGGAATGGTAGCACATTAAGCATAAGTTCTATGCACAGTAGTTCTGGAGCAAGTCTGGTTGAGCACCAGCAAAGTGGACCCCGAGTGACCCAGAATCCTGAGGAAAATCCCAAGCTGGGGTAGGGACCCAAGCTGGGACCAAATCCCAGTCACTAACCAATTAGCCATTTAATCAGGAAACAGTTTGGTCAAAGTGCCACCTCAGGGGCCTACGTTCTTCGGAAACTCCTAAGAAGAGCCACTGGGCCTGAGTTGAAATGTTCTTAGTCTTCTAGATTTGCTGTAGGAAATCTTGTGAGACAAAGGATCAATGCGCTTTCAAATGACTGGAGTCACGTGCACATATGATTGCATTAACAGTGAATTGGGACACATCTACAAAAGAGACTTCTGTCCGGGAGAGACCGCACATCGAGTCTCAGGATGATGAAGCCCTTATATATATATAGTGTTTGCCTTGAGAAGTGAGTGTCAACACTCACTGTGATTCAAGAAGGCTGGCAGCATCTCTGTGCCTGGAACCACCAGAGCAAAAGATCACTACTTACCATCACAAAAGATGTCTGAGGATTGACGTAATGTGTTTTAAAAGTGCCAGCAAGCCATCGAATCAATTAGAAAGAAGGCAAATCGGCCTTTGTTATATGGCTGAAAGTAAATTGGTGCTTTCAGAACATTGGCAGTGGCTGTTGAAACAGGCATCCGTTGTTCAAAAGTTTCCTTTCTCCTGAAAGGATGGCGATCTAATGAACTGAGTGACGCCCACCTTCCTGAAGGAGGGATCCCTAAAAGATAGATATGCCTAGAAGATTAAGTTAAAAGTGGGTCATCAAAATCAAGAGAGTGAAAACATGTACACAGTCTTAACACTTGCCTTTCCTGCTCTACCATTATTTCCCTCACTTATCCTTAAATTCTTCAAGTTGCAGAATAAAACTTCAGTTATTTGCCTGACAAAGTGTAGTTAATAAATAATCTTGAATAGATGAATGAGAGTAAGATACTTTTGGAGTCGTGAGTGTTGGTGAATAATAAAGAAATTTCACTAAATGGAGAAAAAAACTTTTCCCCAAAATAATGCATACATTTTAGTGGCTTAATTATTTGGCTACAATTTTTTCCCTTTGATTTTTCTTTTAAAGTTACATTATTTTCCCCAGGAAAATTCTTTCTCAAAATGTGTTTTGTACCATCAGAGTAAAATCTGAGTACATATAGACACTTTTCTCCTGGATTATGTTGCTACTTCACTGCTCATTCCAGGGGGAAGATAAGTGGATGGACGTGAAAATACCGAAGGTAAATGAAAGGAAGGGTCCTTACATTAAAGAGGAGATGAATGGCTACTTTCCCTGCCCAATTTCTAATCTGCAGAACCCAATTCAATTAAGTTCTGAAGAACTAAGCATAAATTAGAACAGGCTCAGGGAATTCTTTCTAGCCGCGAAGAGTCCTGATCATAGAACCCCAACTCTTTTTACTTTTAAAGAGAATTTGGTAATCCACATGGCATCATGGCCATTTGCAAACTTCCCGGGGTTGTAAGCATCATCTGGCCTACTTCCAGAAATGCAGGTTCAGGGGATCCGGGTGGGGCCTCAGCACTTAGAGGTCACACTGACGTAAGGTCTGGATCGACTTACGGAGAGCTGGGTTCTGTTTTGACCTTGGTAGACCTGAGACTCCTGACAGCAATTTCAGAATCCGCCAGTTTCTCCAGAGGCCATCGGACTGGCATCGGCTACCGGTCCCAGCTGGGTCAAGCTTCCAGCTGTCTCTAAACCACAGCAATTCTGCAAGTCCCTGGGGAGAGAGGCACCCCAGGGGGCAAATTTGGCTTCTCCACACCCCATTCCGGTGACTCTAAGATTCCCAAGAGTGCTGTCAAACAAACTCACTGTTCAAGACGTGGCGATTTCGTGAATTTTCTAAGAAAGTTTTTGCATTTCTGTAAATATCAAGAGATGTCCAAATGTGACTGTGTGTTTAATCTTTTTAAGCAATTTGTGATAGACCAAAGTCAGCTCTTGTAAACTACTTGCTAGAAAGGAGGGAGTTGTAGCCTTGGCAGACTGGTTATTATAAAACATGGGAAACTTGGTCTCAGGTGCATGCTATGAAAAATACACTCATGTGCGTGTTGTTTTGAAATCGTAAAATATCACCTAGTACAGTTCTCAAATGTTTAATAAATGTTCCATAAATACGTTTTGAATGAAAAAAAGAATAAATCTCATTAAAGAGACTTGCTTACACCTCAGATATTTTTTGTCTGTAGTTCCACAAATTAAAAGAATGTTTCATTTTTGGTTTGCTATCATTTCTTATCACCCAACTGAAAATATAATTATACTTCATTCCATGGATTAAACATATTCCATCTCAGGTGTATGAATTTGGTGATGGACAGAAGGAAGGAAGGAAGGAAGAAAGGAAGGAAGGAAAGATGGGAGGAAGGGAGGGAGAGGAAGGAAGCAGGGAGATTAGATTTTGAATGTATCAAACATATTTACTTTTAGAATAATAGCTTTATCAAGATTTAATTTATATACCATATAATCTATCCACTTAAAGTGTACAATTCAATGGCTTTAGTCACAGTTGTGCAACCATCACCCCAATCAATTTGAGGACATTTTTATAACCCCAAAAGAACTCCATATCCACAAGTGCACCAGCGGTCAGTCCCCATTTCCTGCCCTCACCCTGCCTCAGGCAACCGCTGAATTACATTCTGTCTCAGCCGATTTGCCTATTCCAGATAATTCATTAAAATGGAATAGCAATATGTTGTCTTTTGTGGCTGGCTTCTTTCACTCAACAAAGTGTTTTCAGCATTCTAGCATGAAGCAGTCCTTCATTCTTTTTATTTCCAGATAATACTCCATTGTATGGAGTGGCTACATTTTGTCCATTTAGTTGATGGACGTTTGTTTTTTCTCACTTTTGGGATAGTATGAATATGGGTGCTCTGAACATTCATGTACGAGTTATTGTGGACCTTGCATTTATTTGGGGAAGATACCTGGAGTAGAATTGCAGGGCCATATGGTAACCTTATATTAAACTTTTGAGGAATTACCAGACCATTTTCCAAGTTGGCTGTGCCATTTTGCATTCCCACCAGCAGTGTGTGAGGGTTTCTCCACACCCTCACCAACACCTGTGATCATGTCTTTTTTTCATTATAGCCATCCTAGCACACATGAGATCTCATTGTGGTTTTGATTTGCATTCTCTAATGATGAATAATGTTGGGAATCTTTTCATGCTCCCATTGGCCATTTACCTATCCTCGTGAATAAGTGTTCAAATCCTTTGCCCCCTTTTTAAACTGGATTTTTGCCTTTTATTATTAAGTTGTGAGAATTTTTTATATATTCTGGATGCAATCCCTTATCCGATATATGTTTGGCAAAAACCGTTTTTTTTTTTTTCCCATCCCCTGGGTGTCCTTTTCAGTTTTTGATAGTATCCTTTGTGGCACAAGTTTTTCATTTTGACAAAGTCTGATCAATTTTTTTCTGTCAGTCGTGCTTTTGTGTCATTAGAAGGCTTTGCCTAACTCAAGATTATGAAGATTTACTCCTCTAATATATCCCAAGAATGTTACAGTTTTAACTTACACTTAGGTTCTATGACCCACTTTGGGTTAATTTTTTGTGTATGGTGTGAGGAAGTGATGCTATCACATTCTTTTGCCTGTGGATTTCCAGTTGTCCCCGAATTGTTTGTTGCAAAGCATGCTGATTTTTCAGAGAAATGTGAAAATGATTCTGTTGGACATAAACACCTAAAACAATAACACTCCAGAAACGTGAATTTTTTTGTACTTCAGATTACACAACACCGGATGTGTAACACAGTGCTGTTTCCTCACCCTCCCCTTGACCAGGTTAGGCCCCTGCTCTATATGCTCCCTCCACACTAGCTACACATAACCCCCCTGTGGTTCTGTCATATACTAACAAAAATTCTAATCACATAAATAAAGTTATTGTTTAATACTGTTTTTCTCACCGGAATTTCCACTGAGAAAGGTGGTGACAGTGTCTCTTATTCACCTAGCAAAATGCCTGGCATGCAATAGGTATTCGATGGATATCTGCTGAATGCACAAATGACTTGGCCTTTTATTGTGTTTTCTTCTCATTTTCATAACTGCCCCCACCACTCCTCTCTTCCCCCCCCAAATCACAAATACCTGTTAAAGTTCCTGCTTCACCATTTTAATCTCACCTCCAGTCTTCTTATCTAACCCATTTTTCCTAAGTAATTACTTACCTTGGTTTTCCTTTAGTACTGAGAAATGTACCTCATGATTATCTTTATTTCTATTTCCTTGAATTCATACATATTCTATTCTGCATTTTTTTTTGCAAGCTAAATATGGGAACAATTACATTTTTCTCTGTCTCATTAGATTATAGTTTTCTTAGAAGCAGAGAGCTTCCCTCTCTTCCTCCTGTCCTTTGGAATGTAAGGATTTGAGGGGACCCTAATCATTGGCATCCCTGCCTTCTAATTAATTTTGTATCTAATTGAAGTGGACCCAGGGTTTGGTAGACGGAGAGTGAAGCGTCACCTTTATTACAATAAAGCTCATAGGGCCGCCTGGCTGGCCCAGTCGGCAGAGAATACGACTCTTGATCTCGGGGTGGGGAGTTCAGGCCCCACGTTGGCCATAGAGTTCACTTAAAAAACAAAAGGCCACAGCCCCCACAATGAAGCTGATGGTTATGGACAACGTGGCTTATGACGCCACCCCTCCAAGTCACACACATGGGCCCACCGACGCCCCGTACCCGTGAGTGCCCTGCAGCCTGCAGGAAGGGAAGCAAGTGGTGTGTCAAGTCTGAAGGCACAAAGACTGATGGACGGCAGCACTGGAGGTAATTCCCTGAGCGCTAAATACGGTTTCCTCTCTGCGCCGTCCAGCGCTCACTGGCCCACAACTAGCTCTTAGGGGGCATCGCTGCGGCGGTTCCAAAGGTCACCGAAGAGATTCAGGAGGCCTCGGTGTGGCCTGACTCCTGCGGAGGCCACATGTAAATGCCTGTAACTTGGCCCTCAGCCCTCAGAAAGGAGCTCCAGGCAGCTCACTGCAGTTTGCCTCCGCCTGAGCCCCCTGGCCTCGTGGCCTGGCCCGGCATCCCACTGTGCTCGGACTTGGGGCACCTCAAGTGGGGTTCACATTTTTGCCGGGAGCCCTTGTAGATAAGGTGTAGTTCTATGAAATAAGGTTCTCCCAGTTGTGAGTCTTAACTCTTGGCAAAAGAATGATTAATTTTCATTCCTAAAAAAAAAAAAAAAAACAAAACTTTTTAGTCCCGTAATTGCCAACGGAGTTTGTTACCCCCTTGGCAAGTTTAAAACACAAATAATTTCATCAGGGCAGAGCCCAGGCCTGGCTTATTCCCCTCTGCATATCTAGATCCTGGAACAGGGTCAGGCGCATAGTAGGTTCCCAAACATTTGAAGAATGGATGAGTCTAATTTTTTTAAAAGAGCATGCCGACTATGTGGTACAATTATTTGACGTTCTAGAGCTGCCCTGGGGACAACCTGCCGGTGTAGAAGGAGTCCCTCGAGAGAAAGTTCAAGCTGCTAGAGAGAACAGTAGCACACACCACATCCTTTGTTATGCATGAATTGCCCGCTCCCTGCCAAAAAAAAAAAAACGTCCAAGCCCTAATCCCTGGCACCTATGAACACGACCTTACTTGGAAATAATTTTATGAATGTGATCGAGAAAGGTGAGGTCACACTGGACTATGGTAGGTGCTACTCCAATGACTGGTGTCCTTATAGGAGAGAAATTTAGATCCAGAGACACGGGGAAGAAGGCCACATGGCAGTGGAGGCAGAGACCAGGGTGACGCACGTACCAGCCACGCATCACCAAGCACTTCTGGCAACCCCTAGAAGCCGGAAGAGGCAAGGAAGCAGCCTCCTCTAGAGCCTTCAGACGGAATGTGGCCTTGCTGCCACCCTGATTTCAGATTACCAGCCTCCACAACCGTGACACTGCATTTCTGTTGTTTGAAGCTACCTAATTTATGTTAATGGGTTGCAGCAGTCACAGGAAACTAATACACCTTTCATATTGCCTTTGGGGTGAGTCTAGCTCAACTAAGATTTCTTGAGCCCCTCTTTCACACCAGTACTGTGAACATTTTGGGGACACGTAGAAGGAAAAATACTGTTACCGTCCTCACTGAACTTACACCATAGTCATTTCATTCCTTCCACTTTTGAGCAGAGTTGAATTCTCGGTTCTGTGGAACAAAATGTTTCGGTTGCTACAGGCAATGCATGGAGAGGGTCTCAGAGAAAACAGGAGTAACACCGCGAAAGAAAGCATCTGCTCTAGAGCAGCAGAGCTGGGGACAGGAAGCTCACTCGTGCTCCTGATGGAACTTCGTCCATTGCCTCCTTTGGTTGGGACCTCGCTCTTGGCCACTGGATGCCCCCTCCGATCTGCTCTTTGCCTTCTGTGTGTAAGTATCCCTCGGCAATAGCAAGGCTGATCACGTTACTCATCTGGTGACAAACCACCCTTGTGTCTTTCATTCCTATAGACTTAAATTCCAAATTCGGCTTCCAAACCACTTCTAGGGTTTGACTTCCCCCCACATCTATGTTCCATATCAGAGCTCAGCTGATCACCGTGACCGTGCCATTCTCAACTCTCTGACATGGGCCCCATGTCTGGCACACACCTTCATGCTCTCTGTCTAGTGAACTTATACTTACCCTTCATGGCCTGGATTCTGTGTGAGGCCTTCATACTTTCATATTCCTTTATCGCTTCTTTTATTACAAAGCAAGTCACACTACAGTGTAATAATTTCTTTGCAAGTGTTCTCCGACCAGGGTGTAAGCTAAGCAGAGTGGCAGGGTTGGGTTGTCTCATTTTTTGGAGTCTTCCGACAAAGTCTGGAGCAGTGACGAAGTCAACCACAAGACAGTTGATAAATGGTGAATGAATGAATGAATGAATGAATGAAGTGAAGAGGTTAGGACACTCTAGTCAGAAGATCTCTGAGTTCGGACAGAACTTCTCAAAGCAGGGAGGGATTGGAAAAGCCAGGTGCAGGAGCGTTTTGTGGAAAGGAACAGGGTTTGACAAATGACTAGCTGTGTGACACGGGACCCAGAGGGCAGGAGTTTCTCTTTCAGCATTTCAGCAGGCCCCCTCTTTAGCCATGAGCAAGAGAAGTGGAACAGATGGGAAGAAAGAAAGAAGATAAATTAGCTCTGTCTTCACCACGTTTGATTTGACTTTTCAACAAGACTACCACACTCTTGTACCGTCATTTCCCGAAGCTTGGAGGAGACAACAGAAGGGAGTTTAGAGCCTCAGACGCCCAAGATGTAGCATATGGAGGGAGAGGAAGAATCGCAATCACCGTGTCCTCCTTCCCACGCCTTCTGAATCCTGTCTGCCTTTACTCCTGAGAAATGGGCAGTGGGTGGCAGGGGGAGGTGGGGAAGAGCTTTCTGAGGGAGGAAGAGTGGTGTTTAGGAAATCCCCTTCCTGGGACAACTCTGTTTACACTTCTCTCTCCTGTCTTTCTGCTGCTTAGGATAAGGGCAGTCTGGCCTCAGAGTGACATCAGGGGGACAAGGAGGAGCTGAACTTCTGCCACATCCCAGAACAAGCTGGTTCCCAGAAGCCACCTCCACTTGCACAGTTGGTGACAAGGGCCAGAGGGACAGGGCTGGGGTGGGGAGGGTAGGGGAAAGGGTAGGAAAAAGGAGACAAGGAAGCCATTTTGCCTGCTCTCTTTTTTTAAATGTTTGTTTTTGAGAGAGAGAGAGAGAGAGAGAGAGAGAGAGAGAGAGAGAGAGAGAAAGCTTATGTGTGAGCTGGGGAGGGGCAGAGAAAGGAAGACAGAAGATCTGAATCGGGCTCCATGACAGTTGACAGCAGAGAACCTGATATGTGGCTCGAACTCATGGACCATGAGATCATGACCTGAGCTAAAGTCGGATGATTCACTGAGCCACCCAGGCGCCCCCCACTTTGCCTGCTCTTAAATCAAAGGAGCAGAAGGGAATTCTGGAAGCTTATCAGAGTTCAGACCACAGTCCATTCCAACAAAGTAAGAGGTATTTGGGGGTCAAAGCCCCAGTGAGTAATAAACATTACTTCCCCGGACCATCCCTGGGGATCTGCATGAAGCTGTAGGTGGCTCGTGGAGGATTTGAGCATTCCAGGGTCCAGGCTGCTCTCTATGTCTGAAACCCTAAAACCGGCACCAGGGTGGTGCCTGGTATTACGACACGCATTTCACACACGCTATCTCTTGTTTATGGAGGCAACCGAAAAGCCTGGAGAGTGAGTGACTTTCCCGAGGTCACACAGCTAGGAAAGACAGATCCAGGTCAGCAGGGCTCTGGGGGAGGACGCTGGCTCAGCCTGCCCTAACCCCTCCCGTCTCCGTCAGCACTCTCTCAAGCCCCCACCCCAGAAGCACGCTAGCAGGGCAAAGCAGGGAGCCTGTCTTGTGAAGGGCTCAGACATTCTCTTAGGAACCCCCCCCCCCGCACAAGCTGACACCCCATCATCTCTCACACGGTCTCTAGAGCTGCCACCCGTGACCCCAGAGCCCCCAGCACACGGCCTCTACAAGCTCCCGAGGAGGAATACTATGTTTATGTAGGTGCATCGTGTTGTAAGCTTGACAAATTCAAGTTTTTAATTTGGGGCACTGGTTCTCAATCCTGGCTAACCCAGAATTACCTGAGGAAATGATTTCAAAGTACTCGCATTCTGATGCAAATGTATGGAGGGGGCCCAGGTGCTGGTATTCTGTCAAAATCTCACCAAGTGATTCTAACGTTGAACAAGGAATGAAAAATACCCAAGAGGAAGAAAAAAAATGTGATAAAAGAAGAAAAATGTGAGTAGAAATTAGGCCCTTTTAAGAATCCTAAGGGAGCATGGATGGCTTGCATAGTTTTACTGTTAGAGTTCATCCAGATTAGGAAATTCATCGTATTCCGCCATGTTACAAAAAATACCTCTCAGCGCTCTGGCACTTCTTCAGTACTTTATAATAAAGATCAAAGTAAAAGAAAATAGAATCAGCGAGAAAATGGCTTCGGGTCTGACCCAGACCACGGCGAGGATGAGCACTGTGCCCTACAGAGGGCCAGAGTTCCTTTACAGCCTCCTACGGGTTACTTGCAACTCAACTTCATCAGAAACACCCACCGGCCACACGGGAAACCGCCCCACTGCTGGAGCCCGGACACAGCGTCTGCGAGAGTAGAGACAGACAAGCAAGAGGCCTTGTTTGGGGGCCCAAATACGGCGTGCTGTGGAGGCTGGACTTTAATCTGTCTTTGGTAGAAACTGTCTCACCTGGTTTACTCGTCAGTTTGAACTAAGAAAATCAAATCTAGCGATTAAACGAACATGGATGGACTATAGTAAGTCCGGCAGGGACCAGGCATCTTAGCATTGGGAGACCCATTTAGAGTCCATAAAATGTTCTGTGCAAATACTCAGTGAAGGGATTTTGTATCTTGAAAGGTCAGACCCATTACTCTCTAGAAAAAGGCCATCTACTGGGTGCTCTCAGGCGCCAGCCCAGGGCCACTGGCGTCATGGAGCTGCTCTTACCAGGAGTCCAGAGAGGACGGGAAGGGCCAACAGAGCCATGGAGAACACATCTGAGAGGCTTTGAAGGTCCCCGCATAAGCCACACGTGTGCCTGGTGTGACAGAACATAAGCATCCTCCGTGTGGGATGTCCCTGCTCCAGCCGAAGGCCACCACTCCCAGCAAGTATAGTAGTGAAATGTTAGTCCTCAAATCTTTGGACTCTGGTTGGGTGATGGGAGGGGGCGTCCCCTTCTGGCCCCATGGTTCCATTTTATTTTTTTAATTAATTATTTTTATTTTTAAATATAATTTATTATCAAATTGGTTTCCATACAACATCCAGTGCTCATCCCAACAAGTGCTCTCCTCCCTGCCCATCACCTACTTTCCCCTCTGCCCCACCCCCCATCTACCCTTAGTTTGTTCTCAGTCCTTAAGAGTCTCTTATGGTTTGCCTCCCTCCCTCTCTGTAACTTTTTTTTCCCCCTTCCCCTCCCCAATGGTCTTCTGTTAAGTTTCTCAAGATCCATATATGAATGAAAACATATGGTATCTGTCTTTCTCTGCCTGGCTTATTTCACTTGGCATAATACCCTCCAGTTCCATCCAGGTTGCTGCAAATGGCCCGATTTCTCATTGCCAAGTAGTATTCCATTGCATATATAAACCACATCTTCTTTATCCATTCCCATGGTTCCATTTTAAACAAGGTATCCTTCTTCAGTTTCACAATATTGATCCTTAATTATTTCCCAATGGTCTTTCCCATGTGTCATACATGAACATGAGCAGCCATTTCTGTGACAACATGGTATCTGTTCTACCAAAAACTCCACATCCTGTAAAGCTGTGCCCTAAATGTCACAGGACTTATGGAAAAAGATGTTGAAGATGACTTCTTAAAACCCGTGCAACTTTATAATCAGAGCAGTAACAAAAGCAATAATTGGTACTTTCACTAAAAATCCAGGTAGGTGGCTCAATAAGGCTGGAAGCTGCTTAAAAGATGTGAAAAAGAGGGGCGCCTGGGTGGCGCAGTCGGTTAAGCGTCCGACTTCAGCCAGGTCACGATCTCGCGGTCCGTGAGTTCGAGCCCCGCGTCAGGCTCTGGGCTGATGGCTCGGAGCCTGGAGCCTGTTTCCGATTCTGTGTCTCCCTCTCTCTCTGCCCCTCCCCTGTTCATGCTCTGTCTCTCTCTGTCCCAAAAATAAATAAAAAACGTTGAAAAAAAATTAAAAAAAAAAAAAAAGATGTGAAAAAGAAATGGTGGCTCATGGCTGGGCACTGGAGTTCTGAGCACATTTAATATTTTCCTTAAAGTTGAGAAGGATTCTGAGAAGATGATATGGCAGATGATGACAGTTTGCTTTTTAAAATCTTCCTGAATCCTTACTTTAACAGGTCAGGGCAGCTGGCCCGCAAAACCAGCAACCGTATGGCAACATTTACAACACAATGAGGTTACAAAATATCTTCAAAACCCCAAGATTCAAGTGGATGGGGACAAAGTACCAATGCCTCTGGGGCCTGCATCATGTCAGTGTTTGTGAGGGAAGAGGCAGAGAGAAGCAATGGAGCATCTGATGGACGTAAGAACAAGGTCAAAATAGTCAGTGTGTGTTCCTGAAAAGCAGAAAGTGTCAATTGGAAGTCAACAGCTGAAATTGAGTGAACTCTGGCCAATCCAACAGAAGGAGGGAGGGAGGGATGTGTATCTACTATGAACCCTCGAAGCTGATAAACAGGGCTCACTTCTAGGATAAGACCCCAAACTGAGGATCTGCTGGAAGTTCAATCAGAATCCAGCAAGAGAAGAGAGAGGAGGGAAAGAGACGGTCTAGATAAGCAGGACAGGAAAAAAAGAGCCAGGAATTCCAAGAGAGCAAGCCTCCATAGTTTTGAACAAGAAGATACTGTATAAAATTTGAAAAACTATCCTGAACCACAGCTCCTTCTAAAGTGTAGAAAAACCAATTTCACATAAAAATGTGAGAAATACTGAAGTCAAATCCCATACTAGGTTACTATTTTTGAAGTGAGAGCAGAAATTACAGTGCAACAATGAAAACATGCTAGAAAGGACTGATCACAAAACAGATCAAAACCATTACTTACTATTTCAAGATGAATTAAAATAGATGAAGAAAACAATGTAAGATATGGAAGAACAACATACATCAAATTATAAAAACTAAGAAAGGATTGAACTCAATAAAGAATAAGAGATAAAGAAAAAACATTTCAGAACTGAAATCTGAACTAGAGGGAACAAGAAGTTAATACAATAGGTAATATCTTAGGAGAAAGAGAAAGTTAAAAGGGGAACATTACAAAAATCAAAATTAAATTAAGAGATTAAAAGATTCAAGAGAAAGTGACAAATACTGAAGACAGGTAAAGAACATCTAATATACAGTAATAGGAATCAAAGGAGAAAATGAAAGCAGAGGAATGGAACAAATATTAAAACTATAAAACAAATGAAGAAAAGAAAGTGAAGGAAAAACTGACACCAGACTGAAGGAACACTCTGCACACCTGAGAATATCAACCAGAACTGCTAATATCAAAACCAGAAATTACTGGATTTTAAGAACCCCCCCAAAAAAATGCTTTGGGAATCTAAGCAAAATGAGGAAGTAATTTATGATGAAAAGACTTTTCAAACACAAAATCCATGGCAGAAGAAAACGGACTAATATGTTTATGACACGAACAGAAAGGACACATGAGCCAAAGGTTTTATATCCAGCACAACTGACTTTCAAGTATGAACGGTTCCAACTGTTATCAACATGAACAAATTTAGGCAGTATACTGAGCCCATGAGTCTTTCCTGATGAATCCACCAGAGAACATGCTTCAGACAACTGACAAGAAGCAGGGAAACTCAGGCCTGGGAACGAACACTGATAACAGTTACTATCCACCAGGGGAGAGAGTGAAGCATGCCGTGGTGATGTGCTTTGACAGTGTAGGCATGGAATAATGGTTTTCAAATAGGTAGATGGGGAGAGAATATGCTCCCAAATTAACTATTATGAACCATCTTGTTGGTGGTGGGAATATCTGGAATGCTATTCTGAGACTATTGTGTAAGTAATGGAGCTTTAAGGTACAAGAGTCAATATGGGATGTTCTAACTCTATCATTCCTGTATCACTGACAACCAGGATTCTCAGTGTGGAAGAATGGAGATGAGGATATAACCTAGGGGAAGTTAAATGAAACCTCTATGTCCTGAATTCGAATTTGAATTATCAGTAACAAGTCTTAGGGAATTTATCTTTAACTATATTTTTTTCTAGCCCTATCCACTAAAAAGACAGTAGCAATTACATATCCAGTACATTCTTAGTATCTAGGTTGTGGTTTCTAAAATACCACTTCCCACTAAATCAAACCAGTATTTCTTTAAGAAAAAGCTGGTTTCGTGTCATCTCAAATATGTACCAGAAAAAAAAGGTAAGGAAAAACCTAAAGAAAACACACCAAAATATTAGTGGTTGTTTCTGGGGGTTGTAGGTGATTTTAATTTTCTTCTTTATGCTTTCTGCATTTTAAAAGTTTTCTATGATGAACCTATGGTTGAAAAAAAAAATTTGACCTCCAAAATAAAAAGACAGTGAACAAAATTATGTTATGAGAACATACATATAAAAATAAAATAAATATTATTAAAGTAGATGTTTTGAAAAAGATCATCAGGCAGCCAAAGGACAGCCATTGAGAATCTTTTTTAAGGGAGCCCTTTCCTGAGGTAGTTATACACACATTTGTCTCTCTTGACACAAAGATTCCTTAAGTCTACTGGCAGAGATGCCCTGGGACCACGTTATGAAATGGGCAGGCCACGGATGCCCATGCAAGACTCCGCCCTCTCCCAGAGCCTGCTGCAACCCTGACTTACAACGTTCCGTCCGCTCTGTAGGGAGCAACAGAATGTAGGCAAGGCAAGACATCGGCTTTCGTTCTAAGTGCTTATCACTTGGTTCCTGGGAATTGGGGTCTATAGATAATTTCCTTCCAGAAGACATAGAATTTTAAATAAATACGAAATGGAAGAATGCACCTCCAACCTGAAGTCTCCCAACATAGACATAAAATACTCCTACTGGGGCAGGAAGTTGGCACACAGTGTGTCTTTGGTAGAACGTTTTTATTAGATGTGTTTCCTAGTAGGTTTCGATGACCACAGCAGACATCAGTGGTCAGGGAAGCGAGGGCACAGGAACGGTTGCCAAAGAGAGAAGTGATTCAGTCATTTACTTTAGATCCCACTTTCTTGGCCAATCGGCTACCAGATGCCTCGACTTCCCTCCTGCAAAATGAAGGCCATCTGGCTTGTTATTCATTTTGCAGGGCTGCAGTGAAGGTTATGAGAAGGTGTCTATAAATACCTTCAAAGTCCTGGGTAAACTGGTTGTATAAGCAGAAGGCATTGCACACGCACAGCTATCTCGGCATGCACAAAAATAGAGGAAGTTCAAAAGGGGGGTTCAAGTCTTAAAAATACACCGCAGTGCGGGTTCTCGGCTGTAGCAGGTGTTATTTAGGTCAGCGGATGCAACTGGCTGAGAGCACGGCAACGATAAAGTACAGGACAGAGACTGATCAGCAGCCTTCGGAGCAGCTCTGTTTTCCTGGGATGTGTATGCACGTGAGTTGTCCCATGGCCTGAAGGAAGGAAGCCAGAAGTTCCTGGAGAAGACGGCATATGCCATTCCAGGGGCTGTGCTCGTGTTCTCAACACTCAGGGTGTATGAGAATCACCTGGTGATTTTGAGAAATGGCAAACTCCCAAGTCTTACCTCTAGAAAGTTATCACCGGGTGGTCTGGAGATTGCTCAGGAATCTGCCCTTGAATACCCCAGCTCTAACGCATCCCAAACTTTGAGAATCACCGGTCCAAATTTTACAGTCTGAAGGTTTATAGGAAATGGACACATCACTGTCTGGAGGCAGAAGCGGGCCCGGCCTCTCCAAATTCTAACTTCCGTTCTAAATTTTGCTTCAGAGTGGACAGTGGAGAGAACAAGGGAAGTACTATTTTCTGGGGCAGACTCCACACCACTATTGAACACAGTCACTTGTGTACCCAGAGTGGCAAATGGCAGCTGGCTGAGGTGATGCAGTCAGTTGGGGCAGATAAATATTGTACACTCAAGCTGTCTGATATGGTGTCCACCAGCCATATATGTCTACTGAGCACTTAAAACGTGCCGAGATTTAAAGTAAGTACGCAAAAAGGAAAGAATATAAAATATTTAATTAATATCTTTCTGTTGATTATATGTTAAAATGATGTTTTGGAAATACTGTATTAAATAAAATGCTAAATTAATTCCACTTGTTTCTTTTTCCTTTTCTAAATGAGATTACTAGAAGTTTTAAAATTATTTATGTGACCCCCATTATATTTCTGTTGGACAGTATTGTTTTAGGTGAGTACGGCACCTGGGTTTTAATTTATGGAATTCCTTGATCTTGGAGCGTGCTCCTTCTGGGTAGTACTGGTGAGCCGAGAGTCCCTTCGTCACTGCTATCTTAGCAAGGTGGCTAAATTGTAATGGCCCCTCAAGAGAAAAGAGGAGACGGGCCCGACCCAGCTCATTCACTAGTCCAAAAAGCCTGCCAGACATAAATACTCCCACAATATGGAGAATCAAAGGGTATAAGTCAATTAATAACTGAAAAGGTAATAGAAACCCCAACAATGTCCAAAACTTGTGATCACAGGGTGCTATAGAGTAGCTCATTCTCCTGGTGCCCTGCTCTTGCCCTATTCCCACAGGGAAGGGAAACAGAGATGGGGTGAGGAAGCTGGTACCTCAGTTCTAGAGAGGCAAGAACAAATGGGGGCCATCTCACTTTCTCCTGCAGTAGACCTTGTACCTGATACAAGCTTATCCAGTCCTATCTGCAGTGACTTGAGAATACACTTTGGAAGAGTACTTTTTAAATTTAAAGTAAGTTATTACATTCTTATTCAGTTGTTTATTTTTTATCACTGGCCCAGATGCCAATAAAGATATGATTAAAGCACTTCCAAATTCTTGTCAAATAACAGAACAAGCAGAGAGCAATTTGTAGGTTATTTGGGAGCACAACAAATTTTACACCTAGAGAAAAGTGTAAGAAAAAGAGATTCTCACCTTGTTAACTAAACTAGAACTGAAAATAAAGATTCAGATGTGTCCTGCCTTCCTGCCTTCCTGGCTGCTTTGGGTGCTATGTCGCCCAAAAATTCCAAAAAGATTCTAACAGCTTTCTGGTGAGCTCATTTGAACTCCTCTTACTGTGCCTTCTGTCCTAGAGGTTTGAGAGACACCGCCACCCCCTGACAAGGTCTCTGCTTGAATCACAAGATGCTGGGGGTCATCCAAACCTAAGTCTCAAGTCAGGGGCCCTGACGAATTCATCAAGTAACCCAGGACTGTGACTGGCAAGAGCTTCAGTTCATAGCGAACCACCACCACCAAAACAAAACACACACACACACACACACACACACACACACACACACACACACACACAAATAAACAAAACCCTTAACTTTTCAAAATGCAAAGTTCATAGCGTCTTGTCAGGCCTTTGCTTCAGGTGTGACCTCATTCACCCAGCAGAAGGAACTGGCCCAGACTAGAAATGACAGTAAATCATGGAGAGGGAAACTGTACTTTCCCCCACTCAAGTCAGCTGGTTCACGGGACAGCATTCTGGGGGATCCATGGCATCTTAGTCTGCTTGCACTGAGTTCTCCTAAATTGAAGGTGGCGACCTGGTGTGAGCAGTGGTGTGTCAGAGGAGCCACAGACACGCTTCTTACTCACATACTCCAGGTGCTAACGGGTTATTCCTCAGCCGTGCAGGTCAGAGGCCAAAGGGTCTCCCAATTCCGCCATTTTTGTTTCACTTCTTGTGGATTTTCTGCCAGGAAATGAGAATTTGGTTGATAATTACCAGGCATACAGATAAGGTTTCCTCATTAAAGTCTCATAAAACCATGCAAATAAATCATTGCAAGTGGAGAGAGAAAGAAAATCTTCTGTTTAGATTCTTCCATGACCATTTAGGCCAATTATTTTTCCTCTGCCAGCCTAGTGATTTGATTTTCAGCAAGCATAGGGCTTGATAATCAGAGGAAAGAATTTAGAGACCTCACAGAACTTTTCTGATTTCAAGTTAATGGCTTGGTATGTCAAGGCCAGGCCAGGCCTGGCAGGATAAATTATGGAAGCACAGCTGAAGAAACACAGCAGAGGAAACCCATGTAATACATGTCTGCAGATATGATATAAACATAAATAAATACTATAATCTCGAGGAAATCCAAGGGGTCCATTTTGCCTGTCCTGGAGATCAAAGCTGTTAGGGTCACAGGAGCAGTGACAGTCCCAAAGGAGACTCCACTAGAAATGGGAAGAGACCACCCTTCCCCACTCCCCCTGTGAGGGTATTTCTTCCTTCTCTGAGCTTTCCAGCCAGGACCTAAGGAGCCCCGTGTGGTTCAGTTTCTCCCAGGAGCTCCTCCTCGGGCATTTGCCGACTCAGCCACAAACCCGGGTCCTTTCTGATGTTTTTACTGCAATTTCTCTGGTCCCAAGTCCTGGCTTTGCAAATATTTTGCTTTCTCCAGAGTCAGTCTGATCAGCCGATCAGAACAACGGTGTTACTGGGTCAATGTAGGTTAGCAATGGCCTTCAAGGTTTAACCCAGGGTTCCTGAAAAGTATCTGGCCCCTTGGTATGTTAAGACTTCCCAGTGGAGCTGGTGCCTGCAGCCCGCTTCCTGATCAGAATGCCCTGGGAAGGGGGGGGGGGGGGCACAAATGCGCTCTGAAGTCAGTTACTAATTTCAGACTAAATGACTCTAGATTATTCACAAACCAAGTTATTAAAATGAAGAGACACGGGGCAGGTAGCCAGGTGGCAGGGTGAACAACCGACGTGCTTTGTCCAGGACTTCCGGGTTTTGTGGAGCTCGGACTTTCAGTGCCCAAACCAGACAAGCCTGGACTAGCTGGTCATCCTCCTGAGTGGACCAGGGACATTAAGTGAAACCCCACACAGTGCTCATTTCATCCTAAGAGACTGGAGCATTTCTTAGCGATTGCCAAGTATCAACTATAAAGATTCTGACTGAAGTCTATGAGCCTACTTCCTCGCCTTCAGTGGAAGTATACCGTGTGCACGAAGCTCTGACTGAAAGGCTCATGTGCCTCCAAATGACTCTGTGACTACAAGTTATTGTCTTGTTCCACCCAGGCTGCCATAACAAGATGCCAGACTGGGTGGCTTAGACAACAGGCTGGGAAGTCCAAGATCAAGATGCTGGCCAATCTGGTTTCTGGTGAGGGCTCTCCTCCTGGCTGCAGATGGCAGCCTTCTCATGGTGTCCTCACATGACCTTTCCTCTGCGTGCGCAGACAGAGAGACGGAAAGCAAGTTCTCTGGCGCCACTTCCCATAGAGACATTAACCCAATCAGATCTTCTTTGACCTCAAGTACTTCCTTAGAGCCTCCATTTCCAAACACAGCCACACTGGGGGATGGGGCTTCAACATATAAGCTGGGGAGACGTGAGCATTTGGTCCCTAATAGTTATGTCACTCAAGTAGAGGAAGTGACCAATTTCAAATCCCCATTCTTAAAAATCCGCTGAGAAAATGCACATGACAGCTTTTGGGAGACCGGAATGCCCTGGACAAGCTGCTCATACTGTGATGGCTGGTGATGGTGATGGTGATGGAGCACGAGGATGGGGTTTCCTATCTTCCACTGAAAACGCCCATGTCACCTTGTCCAAGTTTCTAAGTGTGCTTACTTATCGACGCTTTTTGTATGCCGCTTGTCAGCCGCCACCTGTGCCTTCAGGTGACCCCCGGAGCAGCGTCCCCCAGACCCAAACCTGCCTCCACGTGTTCCACCCTCGCTCCCCTCTGCCTCCATGCTGGGGGCTGCAGCCAGAGAGTGGGTTGGTGGAGAGAGAAGACTCTGCAGTCAGGATCAGGACCGCGCTCCCCTTTTGCTACCTGGCGGCTCCTGCCAAGTGCAGCGTCCTGCACAGCTGACACCCCCAGCCCAGAAAGTCCGTTTCCATAGAACTGTGGAAAGCCTCCAGTGACCCAGCTAACTTTAATCAGTTCCCTCTCAGTCTCACTTGAGAGGGAGGTGATCCTATTTTCCTCCCTTTTCAGAAGTTCTAATGTGCTATGCCCAAGTGCTAGATGCAAGAAGCTTTTTTCACTGAAGGCCTCTGCAGGTGTCACCAAGTATAGTGAGAAGGACCACGGGCGTCATCTCTCCGTCATCTGGATCTGCCTTGTTACTTTTCATCTGTAGCTGAAAACATCCAGGCAAAAATATATTCCTAAATCTAAGCATCAAGAGCCCAGAGTGAGTCCCTCACTTCCTTGAATTTTCATGCAAATGGCAGTGAGACGATCTTCATAGGCTTTGAAGCTATAGCTTTGGGGCTTCCGTTACCTGTCACGTATTAAATAGATTCCCTCCCTTGGTTGAAGGTTGTGTGCAACACCGTAGAGGAACAATCTGTGCTGATCACAAGGAGCTTAATTAGGCAGATGAAGGGCCCTTGAGGAATATGCTACCCATTGTAGGGAATGTGAGGTGAATGACTACGTGAAGTCATCTATTGTCCTATTGACTGTACTACCTCCTCCTGCACTCCTGGTCTTGTTGATACTGGCTACGATTTCATGACTCATGAAACTGGGAAGAGCTTTAAATAAGAATTCGAGCAGACAGAAACCGTTGGCTACCCATGGAAAGGGGTCTGGCATTCTGGCAGGAACTGAGGTTCTCTGTGAACGCGGGTCGTGCCCTAGGCACACCGCTGCAGCGGCAGGAGATTTTTCAGCACACACGACCTTGGAATACGTTCGCCTATATCCCACCCACCACACCGCTGCACAGACAGTGAGGCCATTCAAACCTTCAAGGCTGGCTGTGTCTGCACAAAACATCCACTTGGTTACCTAAGCAGCACAGTTTAGTCATAGAACAAGAGTTTTGAAAACTTAAAAAAGTCAGGAAGGGGGACAAGAAGAGCAACCTTACAGTGGAGAAACCCAAGAAACGCTACTTTCGCCAGGCAACCAAGGTCAAGATCAACAGTCATATATTACGTTGAAATGTACCCTTAACATGATGTGATGAGAATAACACATATGTGGCCATCCTTTCAAAAGCCTACGACCTCAGTCTAATCACGAGAAAAACACCAAATTCCAATAATGGGACATCCTACAGTAGGCTTGACCCATACTCCTCAAAACTGTCAAGGTCATCAAAAACAAGGATAGTCTGAGAAACTGCCACAGTTGGTGGGGGGGCGGCGGGCGGGGGGAGCCTAAGGAGACAAGACATCTAGATGTACAGCAGGATCCTAGATGCGATTCCAGAACAGAAAGTGGACATTAGGTAAAAACTCAGGAAATCTGAATAAACTATAAACTTCAGTTAATAACAATTAATTGATGTTGGTTCGTTGATTGTGATAAAGACATCATACCAATGTAAGACATTTTAATAAGGGAAACTGTGTGAAGGGCATGAGGGTAGCATATTCCTATATACTTTGTACTAACCATCTGTATTATCTGCTTAATCTTCCTGTAAATCCAAAACTGTTCTAAAAATAAAGTATAATAATAATAACAACAACAACAAAGCATATACAAGGCAGTGGTGCTAGTTTGCTAAGATGAAGGGATGCATTAAGAATAAATAAAATACTTATTTTTTTACTTACTGTACCCCAGTGGACCTTGAAGGCATTATGCTAAAAGAAAGAAATCAGATAGAAAAAGACAAATACTATTATATAACCTCATTTACATGTGGAATCTAAAAAAGAAAAAAAAAAACAAGCAAACAAATTCCCAGTTACAGAGAACAGATTCAATTGGTTGTTGCCAGAGGTGGGGAGTTGGGGGGAGGCAAGATGGGTGATGGGGGTCAAAGGGTACAGACTTCCAGTTAGAAGATAAATAAATCCTGGGGATGTAATGTACAACATGGTGGGGGGAAGAAAAGAATAAATAAAATACCACCACACCCTCAATATAGAAGTTGACTAAGGAGTGGCCCCTTAATAATCTTACTAAGTTTAATGTTTCTCACTTGACTTAATGTGCAAAACAGTGCTTTAAAATAATTAACAAAGTCAGACACAAAGGTTTCATGTTATCTGATTCCATTCACCCCTAATTTCCAAAGCAGGGAAGTCGGCAGATAAAAGAAGCAGACCAGTGGTTGCCAGGGGCCAAGGGGACGGAGGAATGGGGACTGACTGCTGCCAGGCGTGGGCTTCCTTTTAAGGTGATGAAGATGAAAATGTTCCGGAACAGGCTAGCGGTGATGGCTGCACAACACTGTGAGTGTACTAAATGCCACTGAATTGTTCACTTTAAAATCATCCATTTTATGTTTAAGCGAATTTTAACTCAATCAAAAATAATTAATGATAACAAAAAATGTAATAATTTTAAAATAAAAAATTTTAAAGAAAATTAGTATGATAATAGAACAGTGAGATATAAATACTCTGCTTTTTATTTATATGCTACTTTTTTGTCAGAATTATGTTCATTTAGCATTACTGTAAAACTGTAAATAACCAGATAGAATGAAAGTCATTTTCATCTGGGAAAAAGAAGTCAGGAAGCACTTATAAGTCAAAAAGGGGGTCTGAGAGGCACCTGGGTGGCTCAGTTGGTTGAGCATCTGACTCTTGATTTCAGCTCAGGTCACGATCCCAGGGTGGTGGGATCAAGCCCCGTGAGCCTGCTTCAAGACTCTCTCTCTCCCTCTCCCTCTGTCCCTCCCCTGCTTGCGTGTACACACACACTCTCTCGAAATATAAAATTAAAAATTAAAAAAAAAGGCAGGGGGCACCTGGGTGGCTCAGTCGGTTGAGTGTCCAACTTCGGCTCAGGTCATGATCTCAGTTTGTGGGTTCCAGCCCCGCATTGGGCTCTGTGCCGATGGCTTGGAGCCTGGAGCCTGCCTCGGATTCCGTCTCCCTCTGTCTCTCTGCCCCTCCCCTGCTTGTGCTCTCTTTCTCTCAAAAATAAATATTTAAAAAATTTTTAAAAAGGAGGGGTGGTGGATTCTGAGCTTAGGGCAAGGTTTCTGTCTGGATGCTGTCAGCCCGAGGATGGGCCAGAATTCCCAGACGCGGCACTGTCATTCAGTGATGGGGGGGGGGGGTCTTCAGCAATGACATGAAGGTTCATGGTTCTCACCATCTCTGTTTATAAACTGAGTAAAGAGAGCCAAGGTGAACATGAATACACTCTGCCAGGAAGAAAATCCAAGTGTTCTCAAGCAAAATGTGAGATCGCCGTCGTGTGTGAGTGTCGGCAGGGGTGGCAGAGAGGAGCCGCATAGCTGGTTGCGGTGGTGATGGCCTCCTGCACGCCCGGCAGGGATGGTTCTGCATCCAGCAGGGCTCGTGCGTGTCTCCAGGGGCTCAGGCTGTGACAGCCGGGCCGGGGGGGGGGGGGGGGGGGGGGGGGCGGCAGTCCTCAGAAGGACAAGCCAGGATCAAATGTAATCTTAGGTCTGGTCTCTGGGGTTCCCCTTCCCTTTCCAGCGGCCCCTCCAGACCTGCAGGCTGCAGAGGAAGGCGTGTGCGGCCCGCTCGGGACAACTAAGGACCGCAGTGTGTGCGAGGCTTAGGGTACAGAGCTGGGTGCTCAAGAGACTGCAATTTCACCCCTCCCTGCTCCTCAGCGCCCTGTGCTGGCCAGCTGATGCTGGAAGGACCCCACGGGGAAGGTCACTTGATCCCCACCGGCCTGCTGCCAGCATGTGGCAGGAGGGAGCTCTCCTTCCTCACACAGGTGCTCGTTGCCCCCCTTCCCGGCCCCCCACAGGACCGTTCTAGGGGGACGTGCCAAACACCCCCCAGATTCTCTTCCATTCTAGAGAGTTACTATCCCATCTGTCATTGAGGTCTAAAGCACCGCCACGCCCCCCGACTAATGGCCTCTATTACCTGACTCAGAGCTCCCCCTTCTGTCACTCCATCTAAGCACCAGCACTGCAACTGGGAAAGGTTCAGGTCAAGAAATGTAAAATCTTCAGCACCCTCAGCAGTGATGAGATAACAGAAAGCATGGCAGAAACTGAGTCTGGCACCTATTTACAAAACTGAGCAAGGAGTATTTATAACCCACCTTCTGAAATGTGCCGCAGATACAATGGAAGTAAGAAAATACGCTACCCCCATGCCTTCACACAATTTCCCTTATTAAGTCTTGGAAAATGTAAGAAAACATAAGTAAGAAAACGTCGGCCCTTTAAAGTAACTATAAAAAAAATAAATCTCAAACATATAATATGCCTTTCTTGCAATGCAAGAGAGCGTAACAGGGTGGCATCTTCTAAATGTGGCCACTCAGACATTTGTTCGTTCATTTATTCAACGAACGTGTGTCAAAGGTTTAAGTTGTGCAGGATTAAGGAAGTAGTGGGAATCCGAGGTCAGGGTCTCCCTGCGTCCCTGGAGCGACTTAACCAGGGAACACAAGAAGCAAAGAACTAGAGCAGACCACAAATGACCCGTGACGACGTGTACTCACAATGCTGTGAGATCACGGAAGAGAAGGATCGAGTCCTCCCATGGGGGTAAAGGAATGTTCCTGGGAGAAGGGACCCCACAGCTGAGCCCAGAGGAATCTAATCAGGCCCAAGGGGGGGGGGGTCAATGCAACACCCAGGCCGTGGGAACAGGCAATACCAGCAGCAAACGAAGACCTGAGCAGAGCCAGTTCCAAGGGACCTCAGGCAGCTCTGTCCGGTGGCCCTGCAGATCTGTCTTCAGTGTCCAGAGAGGAGTGTGGCGCTCATATGGCAGAGTGAGACTTGGTTCAGACCCCAACCCTGCCACTGCTCTGCCCTCCCCATTCCCACACCCCCCAGCCTCTCCCTGCACACACGTCTTGGTGTAACCGCTGTACCTCTTCGAATCAAGAGGTCTCAGCAGCACACCAAGGTCCCAAAGCCAGCAGTCAGCAAAGAAGGCAGCTTCCCAGGGTTCGGCTGACGTCTCAGAGGAAAACTCCACCCCCTCCTTCTGGGTCTTCAAGCTTCACCCGGGGAACTTCCTGTGCACTTTTTAACCCCTGCTCCTTAGGTCACTACCTTTCCTTGGCAGTGTGCTTACTGGGAAAACCCGAAGTGAGAAAAACAGGGACAGTGTAGAGAGGCCCCTTTTTTACGAAGCTGAATAGATTCGGTTTAAAAATCTGCCCTCAATTCTGACAGCACAGGCTTCCCCTTCTGGGAGGAGGTATGCAGCGTTACGCGTCCCTTATTACATAAAATGACTGTAGGACGAGAGTTTTTAAATGCCTTTTCATGACAAAATCATAATTTGGCAGCTTCTGCCAAGTTTTCAGTTTTTACTTTGGACTCTTATTAGCTGGTGAAGTCTCAGAGTCTGGGGATCACTGCACTGGTCCCCTGGAACTACAGTCATGCGCTGTTCTTCAGTTTTCTCCCTTTCCTTGGGCAAAAGCAGACTAGGCCTCCGAGTATGTCGTGAGGTTCTAGAGATGCACTCGCATGGAGGTTTGCCGGGACAGCAAAGGTGACACTACAGTAACGAAGTAAGCCTAAAACCTTAAAGGCTTAATGCAAAAACAGGCTTACTCTTACCTCTTCCTCATGTTACACGCCCAACGTGGGTCGGCGGAGGGCCCGACCCTGCGTGATCACTCAGGGACCCAGGCTGGAGCTGCACCTCTGAAGACAACAAGAAACGTGAAGAGAAGCCTGGGCGGCCCGCCGGGGGCTGTGACAGCCGTGCCTAGAAGTGATGAACCTCCCTTCTACCCAAAGCTCTTTAGTCAGGCACATAGCCCCAGTCTAACAACAGGAGAGGATTTTCAGTATCCACTAAATGTTTCTGCCAAACCGGGACTGTACTGGGGAAAACAGGCTGATCAAGCAAATAAGGACAAGACTGCAAAGCGTTCCGGTTCCCAGGTGAAGGTGTTAGTACCCTACCCTACAGGCACCAAAGAGGCACAAGGGAAAGACTAATACTTAAAAAAAAATTTTTTTTAATGTTTATTTTTGAAAGAGAGAGAGAGAGGGACGGAGCATGAGGGGGGGAGGGGCAGAGAGAGAGGGAGACACAGAATCCAAAACAGGCTCCAGGCTCTGAGCTGTCAACACAGAGCCTGACGCGGGGCTGAAACCCATGAACTGTTGAGATCATGACCCAAGTGGGACGCCTAACTGACTGAGCCACCCAAATGCCCCGGGAAAGACCAATATTTAAAGTGTTGCTGTAGAGAATTTAAGCCAATCCCAGCAGTAAAGATGGATTTTGAGAAGGCACAGAGTGAGGAGGACCAGTTTAGAGGCTGCTGTAACAGTCTTGGCATTTGGGAATAAGAGCTGTGTTAGTGTCGTAGAAGGGGAGTGAAAAGTAGAGACAAATATCACATTTTCTGAAGAAGATGAATTACACGGAATGTCGGGATTGGAAATCCAGATTCTGGAGTCAAGAAGTGATGTGTGAAACCATGAGAGCCTGCCAAGGGAGAGGGGAGAGGGGTCCAGGCACAGTTTCCCTGCCCCTCGGCAAGCAAGCAGGGGTGACGGAGAGCAGGAGGTCGGCTCCCGTGAGGGAGGCGCGCTCTGAGAAGGCAAGATTTAGATCTGGGCATTCTCTTTTTTAGAAATTCCATATAAATCTAAGGATGAAAAATAAGGAGACTGAAAATTAAAGGCAAGATTTTTATTTCTGTATAAATTTGGGGCTTTCCGTATTTTCGAACTTAACCTGAAACGAAGATATGTTACCTTTATAATAAGGTTAGAAAGTCCTGGTGTTAGTTTTTACAAAGAAGAAAAAAAAAGTCAAGTTAAAGACAAGTTTCCATCTCCATCAATTGTAAAACCAGTCATTCTTCCCTGAAAATCACACACATTTTAGTCCTGTAACTCCCATCCTGGCACACATCTCCCACCCATGGGAACTGGATATGATGGGTTTGCACGAGTGAATGCATCATAACAGACACACACAGAGACATAAACACACACAGCATTGTTATGGGAAATTCAATGATTCTGTCAGTCTTTATCAAATCACTCTCTGACCCATAAAGTGAATTAGATTTACTATTTAGAACAGAAAGCATCGCATCCACTGTACGGTCAGAGAAATTTTCCTTATCTAGTCCTTCCAAACTCTCTCCTCAGGCCACCCACCTCTGATCTTTATTTCATGAAGCTACTCTCTAAATGCCAAGTGCAAAATATGAGCTATGAGGCACAAGACAAGTGTAACCCATTCAGAATATAAATGAACAAGCAAAATTCTCTTACTGCCATTAAAAAAAAAAAAAAAAAGCTCAAAGTATGTACTATACTGGTATAGTTAAGAGCCCTGTCTTCATATACGAAGGATGACACCCTATTAAAAACAGTGTTTTGCTTCATGTTTGACATTCTCAATCCATGGATCACTTTGGTAGTCTCTGATATCAACACCTAGGATAACCATAAGTGATTTAAAAAAAAATCCTAGAGCAACCCGGCAGAGTGGTGAAAAATACTGACTTTGGATATAATTGGATCAGAACGTAAAACCTGCTTCTGTCACTCAGTCATGAGTGACTTTGGGCAAGTCACTGAGTTCTCTGTGTCTCTGTTGCCTAACCTGTGAAATGTCAACAATGACTCCCACTGCATAGGACTCCTGCAACTATTGAAAAGAGATAAGCATGTTAAGTGCTTAGACCCATGCCTCTCACAGAGTGAGCCCTCCAAGGATGAGGGGTCCTCCTCAAAGTTTCCTTATAGATGAGAAAATGAAGCCCCAAAGTTTCAGTGACAGGATAGGGCTCAGCACAGGCAAAGCTACCCCCGTAGGACCCTGATCCCTGAAGCTCCTGATGTGTGCTGGGAGATGCCCGCTGCTAAAAAGCAGAACATACTCAGGTTCTGTCAGTCTTGGACATCTGGGGTGAGGATGCACAGTGAGCCTGCAGAGACCAGGGCACCACGAGTAGCACACGGCCAAGACCTCAGCCAGCTCTGGCAGAGAAGCCAAAGAGGAAGACAGCTGTGGAGATGCCCCCAGTAGTCCCCTCGGTGGGATTCGTCCATTGCTCCGGACACTAGGGCTCTATCACACCGGGCTTCGGCCATTCCAAGGCCAAGGCTGAATAGCCAACTCTTCTTCCTGCCTCGACTTAGCCAAGGCTTCCACTGCCTAGGGCTTTGCTCACTGCCTTTGTTCTACTTCTCTAAACTTCCCAGGGGCTAGAGAATTGGCATGCACCAAAGGCATCTTATACGTATCTAAAGCATACTCATTATCTGAGAATTGCAATATGTCTCTTTTTCATGGTGGAGGAGGTGCAGGGCCATGGCCAAAATGTTTCTGAAGCAACTGACCTTCAATGAAAGTCTGAAATGTTCAGATCCACACCACAGAAGTACAAAGGAAACTACTATAAGCAGTTACATACCAACAAACTAGACAACGTGGAAGAAATGGATAAATTCCTAGAAACATACAATCTACCAAGACTCATACCAAGAATCATAAAGAAACAGAAACTCAGAACAGGCCAATTACTAGTAAGGAGATTAAATCAGGAATCAAAAACCTCCAGGGGCACCTGGGTGGCTCAGTCAGTTAAACATCCGACCCTCGAACTTAGCTCAGGTCGTGATGTTAGGGTCATGAGATCAAGCCCTACATCAGGCTCCATGCTGGGTGTGGAGCCCGCTTAAGATTCTCTCTCTGCCCCTCCCTTGCATGCTCTCTCTCTCTCGTTCTCTCTCTCCCAAAACAAGCAAACAAACCCTCCCAACAGACAAAAAAGTCTAGTACCAGATGGCTTCACTGGTGAATTCTCCCCAACAGTTACAGAAAAATTAGTACCAATCCTTCTCAAATTCTTCCAAAATATAGAAGAGGAAGGAATACTTCCAAACTCATTTTACAAGGCATTACCCTAACACAAAAACCAGACAAGGACACTATTGCAGGCCATATGCCTGATGAACACAGATGCAAAATTTCTCAACAAAGTATTTTCAAACTGAACTCAACAATACCTTAAAATGATCATACACTATAATCAAGTGGGATTTATTTCAGGGATGCCAGAATGCATCAACATCCCCAAATCAATCAACGTGATAAACCACATTAACAAAATGAAAGATCAAAATCATATGATCATCTCAATAGATACAGAAAAAGCATGTGACAAAATTCAACATCCTTTCATGATAAAAACTCTCAATAAAGTGGGTACAGGCATACCTCAGCATAATAAAGGTCATGTAAAACAAGCCCGTAGTTAACATCTTACTCAGCGACCAAACACTGAAAACTTTTCCTCTAAGATCAAAAACAAGACATGGGTGTCCACTCTCACCACTTTTATTCAACACAGAACTGGAAGTTCTAGCCAGGGTAATTAGGCAAGAAAAAGAAATAAAAGTCAAGAGGTAAACTGTCTCTCTTTACAGATGACATAATATTGCATATAGAAAAATCTAAAGGCTCCATGAAAAAAACTGTTAGAACTAACAAATGACTTCAGTAAAGTTGCAGGACACAAAAATCAGTTGCATATCTATATACCAACAATGAACTATCAGGAAGACAAATTAAGAAAACAATCTCAGGGGCACTTGAGTGGCTCAGTCACTTAAGTACTGACACTTGGGGCATCTGGGTGGCTCAGTCGGTTGGGCGACTGACTTCGGCTCAGGTCATGATCTTGCAGTCTGTGAGTTCAAGCCCCGCATCGGGCTCTGTGCTGACAGCTCAGAGCCTGGAGCCTGTTTCAGATTCTGTGTCTCCCTCTCTCTCTGACCCTCCCCTGTTCATGCCCTCTCTCTGTCTCAAAAATAAATAAACGTAAAAAAAAAATTAAAAAAAAAAGTACTGACTCTTGATTTTGGTTCAGGTCATGATCTCACGGTTCATGAGTTCAAGCCCTGCATCGGGCTCTGCACTAACAGTGCAGAGCCTGCTTGGGATTCTGTCTCCTCCTCTCTGCCCCTCCCCTGTTCATGCTCTCTTTCTCTCAAAATGAATCAAGAAACATTAAAAAAAAAGTTTAAGAAATAGAAAAAATAAAACAATCTCATTTACAATAGAATCAAAAAGAATAAAATACTTGGGAGTAAATGTAACTAAGGTGGTGAAAGATGTATATACACTGAAAACTACAAGACACTGATGAGACACGAAAAGAAACACAAATAAATGGAAAAATATTCTGTGTTCATGGATTAGAAAACGTAATACTGTTAAAATGTTCATACTTCCCAAAGCAATCTATGTGTCCGGTGCAATCCCTATCAAAATTCTAATGGCATTTTTCATAGCAATTTTTTTTAAAAATCCTAAAATTTGTATGGAATCACAGAAAACCCCAAATAACCAAAGCAATCTTATGAAGGAACAAAGCTAGAGACATCACATTTCCTGATCTCAAACTGTATTACAAAGCCATGGTAATCAAATCACTGTAGTATTGGCATAAAAACAGATATATCAATTAATGGAACAATACAGAGACCTCAGAAATAAACCCATGAAGGGGCGCCTGGGTGGCGCAGTCGGTTGAGCGTCCGACTTCAGCCAGGTCATGATCTCGCGGTCCGTGAGTTCGAGCCCCGCGTCAGGCTCTGGGCTGATGGCTCGGAGCCTGGAGCCTGTTTCCGATTCTGTGTCTCCCTCTCTCTCTGCCCCTCCCCCGTTCATGCTCTGTCTCTCTCTGTCCCAAAAATAAATAAAAAACGTTGAAAAAAAAATTTAAAAAAAAAAGAAATAAACCCATGAATATATTGTCAATTCATTTTCGACAAAAGAGCCATGAATATACAATTGGGAAAAGATGGTCTCTTCAGTAAAGGGACAGTCACATGCAAAAGAATGAAACTGGACCCCTATCTTACGCCATACACAAAAAGGATTAAAGACTTTAACATAAGACCAGAAACCATAAAATTCCTAAAAGAAAAAAGAGAGTAAGCTCCTTGACATTGGTCTTGGCAATGATTTTTTGTTTGTTTGTTTGTTTTGAAACGAAAAGCAAAGTCAACAAAAGCAACAATAAACAACTGGGACTACATCAAACGAAAAAGCTTCAGCACAACCAAGGAAACCATTAACAAAATGTAAAGGCAGCCTATGGAAAGGGAGGAAATATTTGCAAATCATATATATGATAAAGGGTTAATATCCAAAGTATACAAGGAAGCCATACAACTCAATAGCAAAAAAAAAAAAAAAAAGCAACCCAATTTAAAAATGGGAAACAAACCTAAATAGACATTTACTCGAAGACATACAAATGGCCAACAAATACATGTAAAGGTGCTACCACCACCACCTCAGGGGAATGCAAATCAAAACCAGGAAATGCAAATCACACCTGTTAGGATGTCTATTATCAAAAAGACAAAAGAGAATAAATGCTGGCGAGGATAGAGGGAAAAGGGAACCCTTGTACACTGTTGGTGAGAATGTAAATTGGTACAGTCACCTGAAGGGTTCTCAAGAAATTCAAAACAGAACTGCCATGTCAGCAGCAACCCCACTTCTGGACCGTCCAAAGGAAAGGCAAACAGCATCTCGAAGAGACACCTGTCCTCCTATGTTCACGACAGCATTATTTACAATATCTAAGAAATGGAAACAACCTAAGTGTACATGGACAGATGAACAGATAAACAAAATAGACACACACACCACAGAATATTATTCAGCCTTAAAAAAGAAGGAAATCCTGTAATTTGCAAAAACATGGGATGACCATGGTGGATGTTGATGAAATCAGCCAGAGAGAGAAAGACAATTACCACACGACATCACTTATAAGTGGAATTTGGAAGGAAGGAAGGAAGGAAGGAAGGAAGGAAGGAAGGAAGGATGGATTAACTTGTGGAAACAGAGTAGAAAAGTGGTTTCCAAGGGCTGGGTGTGGGGGAAACAGGGAGAGGCTGGTAAAACGGTACTAACTTTCAGTAGTTAGATGAATAGGATATGAGGGTCTAATGTATGATATGGTGACTACAGTTGCTAACATTACATTATATAATTGAAATTCGCTAAGAGAGAACTTAAGTGTTCTCACCAAAAAAAAAGTGAGGTGATGGATACATTCATGAACTCAGTGGCGGGGGGTGGGGTGGAATCCTCTCACAACATACACAGATGTCAAATCTTTACATGGTACACTTCCTCTTACAATTTTATTTGTCATTTATACCTGAATAAACTTGGAAAAATTTTCAGATCCTTATTTATTCCTCTATTTGAGAACATTAATTTGGACTATTCTGAAGTTGGCCACTGATTTCTCTGATCTGGTAACAAACAACCGTATATGCAGGTGATCAGAAAAAGAGCAACTCCTCTATTTCAAATTCTGTCTAAAATAAACCACCCACTGATTTTTTTTTTCAGTAGGAAACGTGATGGACTGGAAATTTCTCTAACATAAAATAATAGTAATTATATGATTCCAGGAAGCGAGCAATACCACTTGGGAATTTTGAAACAGTTTTCCATTCTACCAGTCCTCACTGATTTCCTTTGACTATCTCCAAAGACATTTGATTTTTTTAGTTTTCAAGTATATTCCATGTAAACTTATATGCAATAAACTGAGTCAGAGAGGATCTGTAATCCAATGAAAATCCGTATGGGCAATCGCAAAAGGCAGGAATCGGGATGTGACTTAACAGGGGAACGTGGAATCGGTGGAGAAAGACTGCACACTAAAGTTGGACAGGCAGGCGCTCAATGAATATTCCACAAATACGGCTGGGACACGCACAGTCCAGAACTCAGGAAAAAAGGTAAGACCAAGTCACCAGGGACTGGAAAGCTTGATGGGGCACAAGGCACATAGTGAGACAGAGAATGGGGGGCAGAGATCCAGTCAGAAGAGGTACGCAGGCAGCTCCCTGCAGGCCCGGGCTCCGGGTGTCCCTCCCTCACCCAGACACAACCTCTCCTAAACCATTCACTTGCCCTGCCTCTCAGTTCTTTGCCCACCAAGCAACCTGCTGGTGGTTTAGTTAAATTCTCAGGTCAAATTCCAACCACAAAGGAAATAGGGGCAGCATAAGCATTCTGATCCCCAGAAAAAAAGAAGTATTTGGGAAGCGCTGAAAAATGTTAACTGTGAAACAACTTTAGAATCAGTACTGAGAAATCTCTATCTCCTCCATGTTGTTTCTTCTCATACTCCATCCAGAATGCCTATTGATTTCAAAAGTAGCTATGAGCTTTGGGAAACAATTTGTAGGAAGACTCATGACAACAAAATATCTGAGTCTCGACTCCAAAAACTGCTCTCCTTTTAAACACTTGGTGCATCTGATTTCCTCCATGACATAATCTCTCTTAATCCCATTTAAAATCACAGTTCTGTTTGCTTTTCAAGAACTGGGTAAAATAAACATTTCAGAAGACATGACTGTATATCAGCTTTGGCTACCCTGCTTCTTGACAGAATTGCTTCACTGCCTAGCATGGTATGGCCTTCTAACCACAGAATCCTCTGTAGCAGTGCATTAGACACACAGGAAGTAAGACATGCATCACAGTCCATATATGTGAAGTGTAACATTTAGAAAGTCACTGCTCCGGCCCTGAACAATGTTAATTGCCTTGCTCCTGGCATGGAAAATACTAAAATGACCCGCACAATGAGGATGTCAAACTGTCTTTCTTAATCCAACACCTGCACTGGAAATGCTAGGAATCCATGACACTTATAATTAAATACCTAAGATTACCAAACACAAGTTCAGGCAGGGCTAATTTAGAAATTATTGTCAAGACTCACTGAGAACAGTCATAATTTAGAAGGGAAAGAAAAGTTTAAAAGAGAAAAAAATCTCACAGAGGGACTATGTCCATGGTTTCCCCATTTGGAAACTGAACCGAAAGCAGAGACATTTCCTCTATTTAGACTAAGACTCAAAAAGGTTAAAAGACACTGTGATTAAGAAGCATCTGTGGTACTGAGCCATTTCCAGAGAAGACTGCTATTTCTATGAAGGAGGAGGAGGAAAATCTAAATACTTGATCTCCTTTCTTTCCTATGTCTTGGCAAAGAACAAAGAGTTCACCTCTAACATCTTGCGTCAAAGTGGAGTTTTTGCTTGACTCGTGTTGACTTTTTCCCCCCACGTGGAATAGAATCAAGGCAGGAAGTAGTAAAAGATGAAAGTATATCCAAAGTCATCCTTTATAAGAGAAAAAAAGAAAAGAAAAGAAAGAAAAAAAAACTCACACTTTTTATCTCTTATAGAAGACACTTTTTCTTCAATCCCTTACCTGGCTATGTGAAAATTCTGTGACCTGTTTCAGGAGATTGTCTATAGGAAATATTAGTGATCAGAATATGGGCAAGTAAGGGAGTTTTGAACAAGATATGAATGATGTAAGCCAAAGTACGGCAGCGAAAGGGAAGATTAATTTAAGAACATTGCATGCAGCATAATGACAAACTAAAACCTGGCCAAGATCAGATAAATTTTCTTAGGAGAGGAAAAAAAAAACAAACAAACCCGTGTATGAAATCATAAAGTTGAGTTTTCAGTTCAGTAGCTCATGTTTGGACAGTGGCAAGTTCAGGCTCATTACGAAGGTGGGTGTGGTGCTGAAGTGAGGTGGGTGAAGGGGGATTAGAACATGAAACCACTTGGCATCTGTTAACCAATGACAGTTCCATAAAGGTCTAGGAAAACAAAGAGGCTGAGGGAGGCATGACAGGTGTGAGAGGCCAGCCTTGTTTCTGAGAGTTTTACACACAAAATCCCAACAAGGAAACACAAAACTGGACCCACCTGCTCTCCTTAGAGGCCTTCTTCACCGAAGAGGCGACCGGACTTGCAACACACGAAGGTTGGGGTCCTGGCAGCCAAGCAGCTACCTCCCCACGATAAACCATTAAAATGTAGTTGCTACTTGTCTCTGACATTCCTGTGACCACTTTAAAGACACAATCTCTTGGTTTTGCTCCTCAGATTACCAGCTCAAATATCATAAACGCAGAGCGTACCTGGGTGGCACCGCAGAGCGCAGGGTTAGTTTCTTGGGCGGCCCCAGCTGTCTCTACTGGAGCTGCCTTCATGACGTTTCCTTCCTCTCTGCCTCCAAACGTGTCGGGGATCTGCATACGACACCCGCAATGGAGGTGACACGGTCATAGTGTGTGCACGGGATCTTGTGTGGGCCCCGGGCCCCTTTCTGCAGGTGCAGGGGGAGCGCTCCTCTGGAGGAGTCATTCTGGGGGGTCAGTCATCAGGGGAGGGAGCCCATCTTCCAACTCCGAAGCTGGAATTTGGAGAGACAGCCTCAGGTCTGACAGAGAAAGGGGCCCCGGTTCTCTGGGCCAGGGGTCTTGGGGATGAGCACACTCTCTGAAAACAAGCCAAGAGCTGGACCTCAAGAACCCGGGCAAGGCGGGTTGTGCCAGGTCTTTGGAGCTAGAAAGTAATCAGGTCAGCCTTTGAAACGAGGGCTGTTCTAATGCTCACATGTACTTTGCTTTCTTTTCCATCGGCTTCACTTTTTGACAGTGTTTGAAGGGCCCCAGCCTGCTGTGGCTGTATTAGAAGGGACACAGAGAAGGCAATGGTGTCCAGGCTCGGACAAGGACTTTTAAGTATGCACAACACGGCTCCGGGGCCAGGCACGGCAGCAGAGCTCAGTGAGAAAAGAGAACTCCAGCAGAAGTTAAATCCTTTGCGAAGGAGGCCCAGCTATCCCTCTCTGCACTGAGATTCTCCTTCTGGGACCAGAAGCCTTGATTCTGGATTTGGGATTCTGATTCTTGGTTCTGGATTTTGTTTTATGAGGGAAGTGGCGATCTTCCGTTTCAGGCTCTTTCCCTGACCTCCTAACAAAACCTGCTCCTAAGGGGGTAAAAATCAGAACTATTTATTGAGCAAACACGTATTTAAGGCTTACTGGGTACCAGGCTCTGGGTAACGTTCTGGAGGCTACAACACAGTGGTACTTCAGTCCTGCCCTCAGGGAGCTGAGACTCTCACCGGTGAGTGCTACCTCCCCAAGCTAGTTCTAGTCTAAGACTTATCTCTGATTGTAAATGAAAACATTTTATCCTTCCTTATGGCAATAACTGATATCAGCAGCAGTTTGGGGCCAGTTTTCTGGACCTTTAGGTCTTTGCAAGGCCAATTTTGGGTGCAGACCCTAGCTGACCATATTCTTGTTCACTGCTCTGCAACCCTGATCAAATGACAGTGTTTAGCACATTACTAGGTGACTTGATCTGTTTACCTGTGAGTAATTAACAGGCAGAAACTTGCTGCACCCCACCTGCCAAGCTCTTAACTGTACCAAGTTTAAATCTCCTAACAACTGTAACAATATCTTGCTCACTAACAAATTTAAATTAACACAGCGTACACAACAGATTGGGGTAATAAATTACATTACATTACAACGACTTTCCTAGCCTATGGTAAGATAAATATGCCAGGAAAGTCTTATTCTGAAAGACTAAGCTAAAAAGTAATGGTTCCCCTCCAGCACTCCCTCTGAAAGGCAACACACAGACTGGAAGAAAAAGAAGAACTTGAAAATAAAACACAAAGGTATCATCACTATAGATACACATGGAAAACCAGGAAATCCCATCCTCCTATGGGGAGGAAGTCTAAACTTCCACGTCTTCTGTGAAAGCCTTCCTATCTTTCTTACAACACCAGGGCTCTTTTGGCCTCAGGCTCAATGCCCAAGCCACAGATATTTCAGTGCTTACAAAATACTGTAAAGTTAAAAGAAAAATTAACTGCCCTAAAAATACAAAAATAAGGCCACATAACTGAAATTAATTCAGGCTCAACTATATATCTATTAATGCTAGTTGCTAATACAATACAAAGTACCAGACGGGGGTGGGGGGCAGGCGGGGGACTTGAACAACAGAAGTGCATCTCCTTGCAGTTCTGGAGGTGGGAAGTCTGAGACTGAGGGGTCAGTAGGGTGTTTCTCCTGAGGCCTCTCTCCTTAGCTTACAGATGGTCGTCTTTTCTTTGTGTCCCCACCACCATTTTCTCTGTGTGTCTTTGTGTCCTGATCTTTCCTTTTCCTAAGGACACCAGTCACGTTGAGTTATGACCCAACCATATGACCTCATTTTACCTTAATTACCTCTTTAAAGGCCCTGCCTCCAAAAACAGTCACATACTGAGGTCCTGGGGTTTGGAGCTTCAACATATGAACCTTGAGGATACATGCTTCAGTCCGTGATATTTATAAAGTACATTATGTCCATATGATTATGAAATCTAGAATTCACCAATGTTTTTATTTACTTGAAAAAGTTTGTAGGCTAAAAGTTCTTAGTTCATAAGAATTCTTGGGTGTTCCCAATGATTCCTTAAAAATTATGCCCAACTTGGGGTACCTGGGTGGCTGTCGGTTAAGCTTCTGACTTTGGCTCAGGTCACGATCTCACTGCTTGTGAGTTCGAGCCCCGCCTAGGGCTCTGTGCTGACACCTCCGAGCCTGGAGCCTGCTTCAGATTCCGTGTCTCCCTCTCTCTCTGCCCCTCCCCAACTCGTGTTTGTGCACGCGCGTACGCATGCTCTCCCTCTCTCTCTCAAAAATAAATAAACATTAAAAATTATTCTCAACCATAAATTAGATAAATTACTTGCAGGTAAACGTTCACGGAAGTGATGACTGCTTCGGTCTCCCAGCAGTCTCTCTACTCGTACCCTTGACCCTCTATGGTCTATTCTCAACACAGCAGCCAGAGGAGTCCATGTAAATATAAGTCAGGCCATGTGAAAGCCCAGAATGCTTTCCACTCCCTCGGTAGAAGCCGAGGCCCCAAACCGAGCAACCCAGCCTGTAATGTTCTGGCTTCCTGCTCCCTTTCAAGCGCATCTGTAGCCCGAGCGCCCCCTCGTCCCCTGGCCCTGTCACGTGGACCTCCTCGCAGTTCTTCTGTTTTGGGGTGCTCTTGCCTTGACAATTCCCAGCCCCTAGATGGAACACGCTGGACTCCCTGACCCCCTTCCAGTCTCGGCTCAGCTCTAACCTTCACTAAAAGGCTCATCTCCACCAGCACGTGGAGACTGTCTGCATCCCCTCCTTGCACGTTCCAGATCTCCCTACCCCAATCTGCTCTTCCTTCCTCTTCCCACCTCTACCATGCCATCTGCTTATTTTGCCCATCAGCAGTGCTGCTCCCACCCGCCCACTGCCCGCTCAACGGAGGCCCCATGTTTTCCTAACCAGTGTATCCCGCTTACCTGGACTCTGGTCTGCCACGCGGTCGGCGCTTAAGAAGTATCTGTTGAATGAATGAGTAGATCAGTGAATGAAAAGCACCAAATTCTTTTCAACAATACATCAGAAAGTGGTGTTTAACGTAGGATATGGAGGTTTTATGTTTTTTTTTTTAAATAAAACTTTTACGAATCCTAACAAGCCAGTGTATCATTTTCTGATCTCTAAGACAACCAATCCTTTTCCTCCATCTTAATAACTCCAGGGTTCATGTCTTTCCCTTAGGACCTGGTTATTTTCTGGACAATTTCTAAAAGAAAACAACTTTCCACAAAAATCCCCTTCTGGAGCCGGACAGCCTGGATTTGTACCCTGGCTTCGTTTTCCTCATGTGCACGATGTAACAGTAGCTCTCCCATGTGGCCACGTGAGGATTAAAGGAATTAATTAATGCCAAGTCCCTAGAACAGTGCCAGGCATAAATAAGAACTATCTAAGTCTTAGCTACTTTTCTTCTCAATATTATTGAATCACACAGAAACTGGTTTGTGAAATATACACTGTATTACCTTAACTTGGTTTTAAATTGTATTGACCAATTTAACCAAGAAATAAAGCAAAAACAGAAATAAAAATTCTGTCTATGTGTATCACACAAACTAATTGAACAGGTTTTCAGCAAATGTGAAATGATCTGACTTAAATATAGCCTCCGTGGCATGGTAAAAATTCGCTTTGGAAAAACGCCAAAGGAAACTTCAAAACGACAGGCAGTCTTTGTCCAGACCAGCAGAGACCCAGCGTAACAAAAGTCGCCTTGAACTGAAAATTAAGAGAGACGTGCTACAAATATTAAGATGCCACTGACAGAGAAAATCGGACACATTTTGAACCTAAGCCTTAAACTGCAAACCGCAAGGGCAAACACTCCTAAGTGTGGACGCTGAGTTCCTTTCTAGCTACTTTTCACGTGAGTAACTCCACGCAGGCTGATTCAGGTGAGAGAGAACGACCTGTTCAATAATGGCTAGTGTTCCCACAAAGCAACTCCGGGGAGATCATGTAGCAGGTAAAAGTAAATCAGTCCCTTTGGCAGGGGAAAAAAGTGAAATTATTCATTCAACGTGAAGTCTGAGGAGACTTAAGGAAAATTGGTGAAGCACGGGCTTTTGGGATATGAGGTCAACTCACAAGTAGGGGAGAGATTTATAACAGAATTTTAAAATTATAAGTGACTTTAAAGATGATTATTTTGCAGTTGAGAAAAATTAAGAAATGGAGAGGTTAAGTCCATAGCAAAAAGAAAAAAAAAATCTCTCTTGAGAGACCCTATAATGTAAGGATGATAAAAGATTAAAAACATATTATATACCTATGATGTCAAAGTGAGTAGCAAGGGGCTATCTGCAGGTAAGTGATTTCAACACAATTCTGCGAGGTGTAAGCCTGTGGAAAAGTGGTAAAGGGAGCAGGTGAGGTGGAGGGAGGCTCAGTGGAGCTGGTGCTCCCTCAGGGGCAGGCGCAGTGGAGCTGGTGCTTCCGGGGGGGGGGGGGGGGCGCGGGGGGGCTGGGGCTCCCTTGGGGGGAGGGGGAGTGGATCTCAATGCTCCCTCAGG
>NC_064811.1:186064868-186197173 GCF_023721935.1 Panthera uncia
GCTCTCTTAGGGGGAGGGGGAGTGGATCTCAATGCTCCCTCAGGGGCAGGCACAGTGGAGCTGGTGCTCCCTCAGGGGCAGGTGCCTCAAACAGAGAGGCTGCTTGCCCCGCAGAACTCCTCAGAAGCTTAGGGCTTGGAGACTCCAGTGCAGCAAAAGCAGGAGTGAAACTTGAAGCTGAGAACAAGTGGATTCTTTAAAGATAAGTAAATTAAGCAATCACTGTCCCTAGCCTCTCACACAGAATGCTATTGCCGAAGCATTCCAAAGCTGACAGATGAGGTTCCTTTTTTAGAAAAGCAAGTGGCCACCTCCACATTCTGGCTTTGGTGGACTCCCAGGACAACAGCTGCCTCCTTGCCTGATGGCCCGAAAACAAAACCTTACCCAAATATACAAAGCTCCCAAGCTACATTTAGAATCTTACTCTTAAATATTAATGGTCAACCTGGGAGCAATAAAAAAGTTTGAAAAAGAGAGTTTATGATAAGCAGACAGAAAACATGATCCCCAAAGGAAGGGATAATGTGGGGAGTAGGAAAGAACTAAATAAACACAAAAACTCTGGCATTCTCCAAGAAATTGAAGAATTATATCACATCTATAAAATGCAAGCAGGATGTTTTGATAAAGGGATGGGTATGAAACAAGATAAAAATTCTTACAAATTAAAAATACAAGACCCAAGAGGAAATAAATCAATAGGGTAATTGGAAGAAGGATTAAGAAAATCTCCTAAAAAATAAAACTGATTGACAAAGAGATGGTATGAGAAAAATAATAAGAAACTAAGAGAAATAATACATGATATCCTGTGTCTAACAAATAGGGGTTTGGGGAGGAAAGACTACAAAAAATGGAGGGGTGAAAATCAGCAAAGATATAATACAGGAAAATTTTGTGTTGAAAAATAAAAGTCTCCATGTTTAAAAAGCATACTTTAATAAATGAACAAACGAAGAAATGCAAAAAGAGTTGCGTCTGGCACATAATGAAATTTCAGAATGCTATGAGAATAATGAAAAGAATCTAACAACTCTTGAGAGAAAAATCAAGTAATGTACAAAATATGAAACATCAGAAGCAACATTGCAGGCGAGGGTTAAGTATATTTACTCTGGATTTAGGCAAATAATCAGTTTTCAGGTTGAATCATAGACACTTTCAGACACAACAATCTGGCGTTACTTGGAGGTATGCTAAAGTTAAACAGAGAACTGAAAAAGAAAAGGCAAGGGGAAACAGAGGTTGAGTCAAGGTGCAGAGGGAGGTAGGTTAAGGAAATGTCCATGTAGCAGAGAAATTAACCTAGCTGGGACCAGGAGTATCAGAGCTGTGAAGGAAAAGGTTTTTTTTGGAGAACATGGGGCACAACAGAACACTTAACATTTGAGAGCATTTGAAAACCTTGAGAACATAATAAAGGCATGCAATGCAAAATAATAACGAGAAACTCAAGGATAAACAAAAGGTCATATACAAAAAGAAATCTCACATGCGACTTTGTGACTATAAAAATTGTAGTAAAATGCACATAAAATTCATCATTTTAACCATAAAACACTGGAATTTGGTATATTCACAAAGTGTACAAGCCATCACCTGAACCTACAGCTGATGCTTGAACAACCCAGGTTTAAATTGTGTGGGTTTACTTACATGTGGATTCTTTTCAACAAATACAGTAAAGTACTGTCAATGTATTTTCTCTCATGATTTTCTTAACAACATTTTCTTTTCTCTAGTTGACTTTATTATAAGGATACAGTAGAAATACATAGAACATGTAAAACATGTGTTAATCTACTGTTAATGTTATCCATAAGGCTTCTGGTCAACAGAGACTATTAGTAGTTAAGTTTTGGGGGAGTCAAAAGTTATACACTAATTTCCAACTGTGCAGGGGATCAGAATCCCTAACCCCTGCATTGTTCAAGGGTCAATTGTAGGTCCAGAATTTTTTCAGCTCCCTAACAGAAAACCCCATTCTCATTAAGTAATCACCCCCAGCTCCCTTCCTCCCAGTCCCTGGCAACCACTTTTCTGCTTTCTGTCTCTATGGATTTGCCTATTCTTGGTATTTCACATAAATTGAATCATACAATATATGGCTTTTTATGTATGACTTCCTTCACTTAGCATAATGCTTTTTTTTACTTTTATTTTTTTAATATGAAATTTATTGTCAAATCAGTTTCCATACAACACCCAGTGCTCATCCCAACAGGTGCCCTCCTCAGTGCCCATCACCCACTTTCCCCTCCCTCCCACCCCCCCCCCAATCAACCCTGAGTTTATTCTCAGTTTTTAAGAGTCTCTTATGGTTTGCCTCCTTCCCTCTCTGTAACTTTTTTTCTTCCCTTTCCCTCTCCCATGGTCTTCTGTTAAGTTCGTCAGGATCCACATAAGAGTGAAAACATATGGTATCTGTGTTTCTCTGTAGGACTTATTTCACTTAGCATAACACTCTCCAGTTCCATCCTCCATGTTGCTACAAAAGGCCATAGTATTTCATTTCATTCTTTCAAAGTTCATCCACTTTGTGTTGATGTCTTGGTACTTCATTTCTTTTTCTGGCTCAATAGTATTCCATTGTATGGAAACACTGTATCTGTTTAAACCTGAGGGCCATTTGGGTTGTTTCCACTGTTTGGCTACTGTGAAGACTCCTACTATGTACAAGTTTCTGTTCGAGTACCTGCTTTCAATTCTGTGGGGGTATATACCCAGGAATGCAATTGCTAGATCATAATGGTAATTCTATGTTTAACTTTTTTGAGTATCTGCCAGGACATTTTTCAAAGTGGTTACACAATTTTCCATTCCCACTTACGAAGGACAAGGGTTCCGATTTCTTCACATCTTTGTCAACACTTGCTATTTTCCATTTTTAAAATAATAGTCACCCTAATGAATTTCAAGTAATTTCTCATTGTGGTTTTGATTTTCATTTCCCTAATGACAAGTGATATTGAGTGTCTTTTTCATGTACTTATTGGCCATTTGTACATCTTCTTTGGAAAAATGTCTATTCTAGTTGTCTATCCATCTTTGAACTGGGTTGTTTGGATTTTTGTTGTTGTTGAGTTGTAAGAGTTCTTTATATATTATGCACATTAATTTTTATCATATATATGATTTGCAAATATTTTCTCCAATTCTGTGGGCTATCTTATTCTATTAATACAGTTCTTTAGTGCACAATTGTTTTTAATGTTGATAAAGTCCAATTTACCTATTTTTTCTTTTGTTACTTGTTATTTTGCTGTCATATCTAAGAAAGCATTGCCAAATCCAGTGTGCTGAAGATTTCCCGATTTCTTCTAAGAATTCTAGAGTTTTAGTTCTTACATTTGGGTCTTTGATCCATTTTGAGTTAATTTTTGTACAAGGTGTTAGGTAAGGGTCCAATTTCATTCTTTTGCATATGGATATACATTTGTTGAAAAGACTATTCCTTCCTCCATTAAATAGTGATGGTGCCTTGTCAAAAACCAACTGACTATAGATGTATGGATTTATTTCCAGGATCTCAATTCTGTTCTATTGATGTCTATTCTTATGCCGACACCAAACTTTTCTGATTACTGTAGCTCTGTAGTAAATTTTGAAGTCAGACTGTTTGAGTTCCCTAAGTTTGTTCTTTTTCAATATTGTTTTTTCTATTCAGGACCCATTGTCATGTTATATAAATTTTAGGATCAGCTTTTCCACTTCTGAAAAAGGGGGGTGGGGTACATTGTGATTTTGATAGGGATTGTTCTGAATCTTTCCATAAGAAAGTATATGTTGCTGTGGCTGGGTGGAGTGTTCTGTGTATGTCTGTTAGGTCAGTTGGCTTATAGTGTTGCTCAAGTGACTCTGTGACTTTGTATGAACAATAATTACATATTCGTAACAATGAAAACACTTGCACAGGTACACTCCAGCCTGGCCTGTAGCCTGAGCCTGTTGATCAATCCTCCTGAGAAATTCTACAAGAGACAAGTGGCAAGGGTAGGCACACAGCTGACCACAGATGAGTGAAGCAAAGTTAGAGCAAAAGATTAAATAACAGACAACAGAAATTGAGTTGGGAGTTGTATACATCAAAACCCCCTCCAGCAACAGTCACTGAAAGAACATTAAGTAGAACAGAGAGAAACCCACTCATCCAAAACTCAAAATTACATAGCTTACTCTCTGTTTGAGGATGAATAAACAGAAAATAACCAACATAGTTTCTATGGAAAATAAATGTGGAACGCTAGGGACAGAATGTGATTTTTAATGATACTGGAGAAAAAGAATTTATTACAGGAACCAGAAAAACAGCGGGCCCTTCGAATGGAATTAGAAGAGTAAACAGGATGAATTAGAACAACAAAAGAAAGACCTGACGACAAGATAAGCTGCAAGAACAAGCTGAAAATAAAGTGGAAATGAATAGATACAAGCCATAACTTCAAAATTATAATTACAATTGTAGAGTTAAAATCTGAATTGGAGTCAGTAAAGAGAAATGTTTTACTAACACCGCCTATCTTCTCTTAACCTGTTTCCATTTCCTCCTTGGCACACAGGGACATTTCCTGTCCCGTCCCGCCCCCCCCCCCCCCCCCCCGCCCGCAGACATGGCCTTGTGACTGAGTTCCGGCCGGGAAAACATGGACTGAAGAGATACTCACTACTTCCGGGTCAGGCCCATAGAGACTTCCTCCATACTCTCTCTTTCTCTATTTGCCAATCAGATGCTGAGGATCTAGCAAAGAACTCTTGAGATCCTAGCGGTCCCGCGCCTCTGAGATGAATGGAGGCTGAACTCCCTAAAGCACTACTTGTGAAAAACTTTCCCTCTATTCAGAAACAGGTATTTTTTTTTTTTTTTTACTTTAGTTGAGTGAAACATAAACATCACTTTTTTTGTTTTTTGCTTAAATAAGTTGACTTAAAAAAAATAAACATCTATTATGCTAAACTGCTGAGATCTGGGTAGCATTACACTAATTAACACAAAATGGTATTGTGGAAAACCAAAGCATTGATACGGAGGACAAAGGTAAGGCATTCTCTCAGACTGCAGAGAAAAAGAAAAAAGAGGTAGTATATATAAAAGATGATGGATAGTCAGGACAAAAAACAAAGATCCCAGCATTTGTATATTAGAAAGAATATTCTTTTTTATAAGTTTTGATTTATTTTGAGAGATAAATAGAGTATTTTTCAAAAGGCTGAATCAAATAATCAGTTATCAAAGATATAATTAAATAAAAATTTCTGATGTAAAAATTAAGCTGAGCGTAGAATTTGAAAAAGGTCACTATATTTCAAGCATAACTAATAAGATACTGACACCAGGGAGCCGGGGGGGGGGGGTGGGGGGGGGGGCTCAGCCCGGCGGGCATCTGACTCTTGGTTTGGGCCTCAGGCCATGATCTGCACGGACATCGCAGAGCCTGCTTGGGATTCGCTTCCTCCTCTCCCCTCTGCCCCTATCCTCCTCGCTCTCTCTCTCTCTTAAAATAAATAAATAAACATTTTGGGGCGCCTGGGTGGCTCAGTCGGTTGTGCATCCGACTTCGGCTCAGGTCACGATCTCGCGGTCCCTGAGTTCAAGCCCCGCGTGGGGCTCTGTGCTGACAGCTCAGAGCCTGGAGCCTGTTTCAGATTCTGTGTCTCTCTCTCTCTCTGCCCCTCCCCCGTTCATGCTCTGTCTCTCTCTGTCTCAAAAATAAATAAACGTTAAAAAAAAATTTTAAAATAAATAAATAAATAAACAAACAAACATTTTAAAAAACATTTTTTAAGAGACCCCTGGGTGGCTCAGTCGATTAAGCGCCTGACTTAGGCTCCGGTCACGATCTAGCGGTTAGTGAATTCGAGCCCCGCCTCCGGCTCTGTGCTAACAGCTCGGAGCCCGGAGCCCGGAGCCTGCTTCGGATTCTGTGTCTCCCTTTCTCTCTCTGCCCCTCCCCCGCTCACAGTCTGTCTCTCTCTCTCTCAGAACTAAACATGAAAAAATTAAACACTGTTTAATTAAAAAAAAGATACTGACGTCTATGAAGAGATGTATGTTTGAGAAAAATGGCAATCGGTCAGTTCCAAGTCTCCCCCCTACACTCTTCCCGGAAAAAAAGAAAAAAATCAACAGGAAAAGTACCGCAAAGGGAAAACACATGTTAAAAAGGGCATTATTAGATCACCTGACGAACCTGGACTATGGACGCTTATGATAGATTAAAAAATGCTTACAGTGTTAAATTACTTAAATTGAAAATAGAGTCTCCCTCGTCTTAGGCGATTTGATGAAGTATTTCGGGGGTAAAAGGCATACAACTTACCCACGAGCGCTTCGGGGAAAAGGTGCGTGCGCGCGCCTATGCGTGTCTGCGCACATGCTTGCACGTGTGCGTCTGTGCGCGTCTGTGCGTGCGTGCTGCGTGCATCTGCGCGCCTGCGTGTGCGCGTTATGCGGAAAGAGATTGAGAACAAAGAGATGGGACCAAACGTCAGTGAGGGGTGAATCTGCCCTAAAGGTATTTGGGTGTTCTTTTTACTAATCTTATTCTTGCAGCTTTTTTCTGAGTCTGAAAAACAAAAAAAAAAAAAAAAAAAAAAAGAAAGAAAAAAAAAAGTATTTGTAAGAGCGGTCCAACAAAACAATTCTAAACCTATTTGGGTATAAGAGAGACAATCCTTCAAAAGAGATCAAAACTCAAACTGGACCAGCAAACTGGATTGAGATTTTGGGAGGGGTTACATTAGGTATCAGAAGAAATGAAGTAAGAATTATAAATACATTATATAAATTATATTAATAAGAATTTATGTAAATTATATAAAAGAATTATATAAATTAAATATAATTGTATAAATTATATTGTACTTGTGGCATAAGATTTTTATCCTTTGTCAAGAAGTTATTTTTCTTTTGTGAAGGCATCAGAAAAACTGTCTTGTACACTCAGGAACTCAGAATTCTAACATGTCATCTGTGTGTCCTTCTTAAAAACTTATCTGATGATGCATTACAATAGGCTCAAAGATCATTATAATTCCAGTTCTAGCGCCAGTGAGATCTGAATAAAAAGAACTGGCCTTTGGTCATTAAAACCAATGAATGATAGTCAACAATATTCAGTATTCAAAAAATCATTGTAATTAAGTAACTGTAAATGAATTTAGGTATTTCAGAGTTAAGACTATACACGGTGTAAAACAATGTCAGAAGCCACAAGCTGGATTTTTATTAACAGAGTCTGGAGAATTGGTGAGGGAGAATATGGTAGGAGGGGAAATATGGGCTAATTTGCTCATTTTATATTTGGGGCAATCAGGAAAATGCATAATGTTGACTTCGGTGATTGGTGGAAAGTAAGTTGAGCAACAGAAACACTGAACTGTACGTGTGACAGCAAATCACACAGTTCTGGTAACCTGAGCAGTTGCTAGCCTTGAGCGGGATCAGAGCCAGGAAAAGCCTTTATGCTAGTCAGGGTACAGAGAAGTGGGTACTGTTGCTAGAACCTTCTGGTTCCAGAGACACAGGCGCAGCAAGAGGTTGTTGGGGCCATATTGCAGGTTTCCGTGGGAGCATCAGAAGGGAAGCACTTTTAAGATTTATGAGCAAAGCCAGGTCTCCAACAAATAATTCTTCTCTTTTTGAGAGTAGCAACCCCTGGCTTGTTACTGGGCTCTGGAGGAGACAACTGACCATGGGACACCAGGTGACCGGATACCGGATACGTGCCATTCGTGAACTGGGTGTTATCTGACCCACTGGGCCATAAAATTGGAAATTCCAACAAGTGCGCAACTATTACAGAAAAATGATTTATTGGTCTACACGGGCCCCTACCGAACAGTTCCTGAAGGCACAAATAAAGCCCACCGGCCAAGTCACTTGTGCCCAGCATGTGTACCTTGGCAACCTCACCTGTACCCAGTGCTTCATGGCAGATTCCCAATGACCGCCTGACTAAATTCAGGCCGGATTTAGATGGCCCTGAACCATATCCCCACGATGGACTATCGCAGTGATTATGGTCCTCTTTAGGGGTAGCCCTGAACACTGGGGAAAGGAAACCATCCCAGCGGGCAGCACTTGGCCTATAAGAGGAACTGGCCTGGAGTAAGGCCCCACATCGATCCATGGAGTGGCTGACGGTGGCCATATGGTCAGAGATAATCCCAAGGTTAAAAACAAACAAAACAAACAAACCCACAACTGTGTATAGTTTTAGGCTGATTTCACTAAATATGATTATATGCAGTGGTAAAATTAAAACTATGTATATCATAATGTTAATTTTATGGGTGGTTTTTATTTTCTTCCGTATATTTTCCTAGGTATTTTTCAATGAGTATGTGTTATTTTTATAAACGGGCAAAAAAGTAAATATCGTTTTATTTTTTTTCAACATTTTTTTTAATTTTTTTTATTTTTGGGACAGAGAGAGACAGAGCATGAACGGGGGAGGGGCAGAGAGAGAGGGAGACACAGAATCGGAAACAGGCTCCAGGCTCCGAGCCATCAGCCCAGAGCCCGACGCGGGGCTCGAACTCACGGACCGCGAGATCGTGACCTGGCTGAAGTCGGACGCTTAACCGACTGCGCCACCCAGGCGCCCCTAAATATCGTTTTAAAAAGAAGCTTTCTTGGGGTGCCTGGCTTGGTTGGTTAAGCATCTGACTTTGGCTCAGGTCATGATCTCATAGTTCATGGGTTCGAGCCCTGCCTCAGGCTGTGTGCTGATAGCTCCAAGCCTGGAGCCTGCTTCGGGTTCTATATCTCCTTCTCTCTCTGCCCCTCCCCTGCTCACACTCTATCTCTCCCTCTCTCAAAGATACGTAAGCATTAAAAAAATTTTTTTTTTTTTTTTTAAAACTTTCTTAGGGCTTGGCTTCGTAGACATTCAGCATGGTTTGTATTATTTTGCTCTGGAGTCTGTCTTCCGTAAGAAACACTGTGGTTAGTCTGTGACCACGTTCCATTTTGCCCCTTTGTGAATCTGCTTTGGCATGCTATGTACCAAAGACAGTGGAATCGTGATCTTTATAACTGATTCAGTCATATAAATAGAATTCAGAGTGAGCAGCTTTCTGTTGATCTAAAAGTACGTGAAACAGTGTGGCATCACTGAGAGATCAAGGCTTTGGGGTAAGACTGGCTGACATTTGATTCCCAACCCTTGCTGTTTATTAGCCATATGACTTTGGACAATACAACTGACCTCCAAGTACAGATTTCCTCTTCTTGAAAAGGAGAGGATGCCAACCACCTTATTCTATCCCCATAGAGTGATCAAAATAATTGCAAGTGGCAAGTTACGTAAGCTGTCTATCTACCAGTACTGAGCTCAGGCTCTTCATACTTTCTGTGCATGCAGGTGTGGTAAGGGAGCGTGGGTGGGGGGAATGGAACAAGGAACAGGGCTCAATTTTTCCACGCTCCAAAATGCTGCTTACTTTCATCAGCAAGAAAGGGAGTGGAAAGTCTCAATTTACCCTCTGCCCAACTGCCTATGATGAAGTTGTGAGCACAGGTGGGCCAGCTGAAAGGGAGGGACGAGGAGAATCCTGATATGTCCCCCACTTCTCCCTCAGAGCATGACTCCTCCAAATACGAGTGTGAATGGGTCTCCAGTCACCATCGACTCCCAAGGTTAGATGGGAAACCGCAAAAGAGGCACGTTGTGTGTATAGATTTATAAGATTGTGAGGCAAGTCTACTCCAGCGGGAGCAACCAGGAGGCACTCTAGCAAGGGATTTGCTTTCCCCTCTGTTCTCTAGTTTGGGAAATGCCTTGAGAAAGATCAATTCCAGCACATCCCAGGTGGCTGAAGCTTAAGAGCAATAAAAGAGACAGCTTTGCAGTTAGATAGAAAAGAATTTTCTAAACTCTGTAGCCACAAGAAGGTCCTCTAGTTCATCTCTGATCCCGTCCATGTTCTCCCATGAGGCCTGTGGAATCCGATATATAATCCGATATATATACCACATCTTCTTTATCCATTCATCCATCGATGGTCATTTGGGCTCTTTCCATACTTTGGCTGTTGTCAATAGTGCTGCTATAAACATTGGGGTGCATGTGCCCCTTCGAAACAGAATACTTGTATCCCTTGGATAAATACCTAATAGTGCAATTGCTGGGTCACAGGGTAGTTCTATTTTTAATTTTTTTAAGAAGCTAGGGAGGTTCAATTATTATTAAGTTCACTTTCCCAGGGCACCTGGGTGGCTCAGTCGGTTGAGCATCAGGTCATGATCTCACAGTTCCTGAATTTGAGCTCTGCATTGGGCTGGCTGATGTCAGCGCAGAGCCTTCTTCCAATCCTCTGGGTCCCTCTCTCTCTGCCCCTCCCCCGCTCTCTCTCAAAAATAAATAATCATTTGAAAAAAAAAAAACAGGAAAGAAAAAAAGTTTACTTTCCCTAAGGCAGCTGATGACTTTCTGGAATTTTGTGAGGAGCTCTGTTAGCTGTCCCTATGATTTTAAGGCAACAAGGGATAAAGCAAATAGGAAGGGATCAACCACAACTCTTAGCACCAAAATAGAATTGCAGGAGTCTCGGCCTTGAGGAAAGCTACAAAATGGCCAAAGGACCATTGCCCCAAGATGTTGTTCATCCCACGGTCCACTCCACACTTGTACGTAATGTCCGAGTTTGCCACATCTAGATTATCTCCAACTAACCAACATCTGGAGCCCTCAGTGCCAGGTATGGTGACTGCAATATGGGGCAAGTTATTCTGTAAAGTGAGGTCATTAGTCAACGCTCAAACCTTCTGAATCCCTTAGAAAAGAAAGAAAAAGATGAGTGTGTATGAGTGCATGAGAGAGAGGGGTGGGGGGAGAGAAAGAAGAAGAAAGAGAGAAGGAGGAGGGAGGGAGGAAAGCGAGAAAGGAAGGAAGGAGGAAAAAAGAGCAAAAGAGAAAGAACAAGAAAGTACATAGGTCTTTCTTGTTGGTTTCCCTGATGTAATCTATTATGTCTGGGAATGACAGTCCTGCAGAAACATCTGGGACTCATCATCTGCCTTCTGCTGCACCAGAGAAGAGATGATTTCTGGATAGTAATCTAACATGGGGGCACTCTAGAAGCCTACCAAAGGGAACAGCAGGCTTTTCTATATTTATTGTGCCAAATGAGAGAATTTAGAGATTTGAGGGAAAGTTTTCATTGCAATGTCAAGGTGGGAGTCCTTAAGACTCTCCCACCCAGATAAGCACAAGCTCCATCTGTTCCAGGGAAGATGCAGACCGTGGAAAACAAGCTCGCATTCTTTGTTTTGCACATACACTGGAAAGAATAGATACAATTTCAAGGACTTTTGAGACATCAGTCAGCTGGGCGAAGAACAAAGTCTCATTTTCTACACTTAGTGGAGCCGTTTATAACTGAGATTCTCTTCTGCAGATATTGATAATTACTAATAGTTTTAAAAGAATCACCTACAGGAAAGACAAACATTCAGTTAACCTCTAGCGGAAACCATTTGGTTCAAGTAGAAAACCGTAGTCTGGAACTGACAATGGCTTTCCTAGCATGGTTCGTTTGGAGTTCACTTCCACTCAACAGGTCTTGGGAAGATTCTGAAATTATTTCTGTGATGCCTCAATTTCCTTTTACAAGGAAGAAAGCTGCAAGAGAACGGTCAATGTATAAACAGATGATTAATAACCAGGAAAGACATCAGCATAATTACTAGGAACAATCACATTTGCTCCCTGCATGGATAGAAAAGATGGTTTTAAGTTGAGAGGCAGCTAAAAGAAGCTAGTCTTTTCTTTTGAATGATGTTAAAAAATGAAATACAGAATTTTTAAAAAGCAGTCATTTGCTTATCGCCAAGAAATTCATGTGATGCTTATTTTATTTTATTAGTGTTTTATTCTTGAGAGAGAGAGAGACAGACAGACAAAGCACAAGCAGGAGAGGAGCAGAGAGAGAGGGAGACACAGAATCTGAAGCAGGCTCCAGGCTCCGAGCTGTCAGCACAGAGCCCGACGCGGAGCTCGAACTCACAAACCATGAGATCATGACCTGAGCCAAAGTCGGACGCTTAACCGACTGAGCCACCCAGGCGCCCCATGTGACGATTATTTTAAATTAGGAAGAAAAAGGTTTCCAGGTTTTAGTTAAAAACTGTAACTGTTTATTGGGGGCACAGGACCACAGGTCTCCTTTTACTGAAACTTATGACATATACCCAGCTATTTAACCTTTAACAGTGAAAAACAGAACACTCCTTCTGAGTTCTAGAATTCAATGGGAATCTAAACATTTCCCCCCAATATTCTTTTATTACAGACAATTTCTGGTTCAGTGAAAGTGCACTGCGTTACAAGACAACCTTTGAAACACCAGGGAGAAATATTTTTTAAAGTATTTATCATCCTATGGGGTTTTAATTTTCTGCTGACTGTTACAAGTTGAGAATAGAGGGCCTCACTCCAGTGGGGAGAAAGCTATTTATGAATAGTTTGTGATTTGGAGCAGCTGCTCTCCACTCTATATCATCCTTTTTTTGATAACCGCATTTTCCCAAAAAGCTACCACTAATAAGCAGGTGCATACTAAAACCAACTGCAGCAAAGCTGTTACCTTGAAAGAAAGATGTCAAATAAAAAGCTCCTCCACGTTTAAGGATCCTTGAGTTTCTTCATTATAGGAGAATAATAAATCTGGAAACCTGTTGCATCTTGGGAATCTAATGTTACTCAGAGAGAATACTGTCAAGAGGTTTCTATGCAGCTTTCACTCTGGGCTAAAATGAAAAACATCTTATGCGAGAGGTTGCATCCTCGTGGGAATTAGAAATGCTTTCATTCCACCCATACAAATAGGATGAAAATATCTGGGTTGTATTGTAAATGTTTCCCTACCTAGCTGAGACGGAATCTCACTGGCATTGTGCTTGGGTGCTTGAGAACGGGAACGTGGAAACAATTATGAATTTGAATATACTGTTCCTGGCCGTCCAGATGAAAGAGATATATAAGCAAAATAGTTTCTCTCAAAATATTTATGATGAAAAATGACTAATCCCCTTTCCATGGTATACTTGTGGAGTTGAAAAGGTCACAATATCCTTTCTCATCATACTGTTTTATTAAAACTTAATTAGGAGATGTGTGATACCCTTAGCTGCTAAAGACTCCATCAATAGGCAGGATAATTTCCCAGATTACACCCTGGAACCCAGCCCTTGAATGCGAGTAGTAGAGGAATGGATACAGTTGCAAAGGTACCAAATGAAAGTGACCTTTAAATGTGTTAGGGAATAAATTCTATGGTAACCGCAGGCGGGAGTATAAATGGGCATGGCAAATAGTGAAGGGAAATTCGACAATATATTTTAAAAGCCTTAAGCATACATACAGCTTTTGACCTAGGTATTTTAATTCCAGGAAACATTCAGATTTCTTCACGGATATTCGCTGCAGCCTAAAAATTCAACATCAGGAAAGTGTTTAAAGAAATGTCCAACAATGAGGAACAGAAGGAAAATGATTCAAGGAAAGAACCATCACGTAGACATTCGGAGCGACGTGGAAGAAGAAAATGGGAGTCGTGACAAACCTTCACGATGACTGTGGGAAAAAGGCAAGTTACAAAGGAGTTTGGATTGTACAGTTCCCATTTTGCTTTAAAAAAAAAATATATATATATATATAAAATGTTAAAAGGAAATGCAGTATATAAAAATAATACTTGTGATCATCTTTGGGTGATATGCTGCTTAACTTTTTTTTTGAGAAACAGAGTACGTACAAGCAAGTGGGGGAGGGGAGAGAGAGAGAGAGAGAGAGAGAGAGAGAGAGAGAGAGATTGAGAGATTGAGAATCTTAAGCAGGCTCCACGCTGAGCATGGAGCTCAGCATGGGGCTTGATTCCATGACCCTGAGATCATGACCTGAGCTGAAGTTAAGAGTTGGACGCTTAACCCATTGACCCACCCAGGTGCCCCAATGCTTGATTCTTCTTTGCTTCTTTTTCTGCTCTCCTGTAATTTTCAGGATAACAAACATATATTAGCCTTTAATCAAAAAAATAAGAATAAATGTTAATATCAACGAGGCATAACAAACAGACCAGACATTCCAAGTGTTTATCTATCCCCCACGTACGAATAGCTCCCCAGTTCTTCGCGCATTTGGTCTAACACTGCACCTGTATTTACTGCATGTACGTGTGAGTGCACATATGTGTGATGGGGCCTCTCAGCCACGTACAATACAGCAGCAAGATGGTACAGGGGTCTGTAGTTCAATGGCAGGACTAGAGATGGTTCTGGATAGATTTGTGGTATAAGCCTAATTCTAATTTTACTCGTTATTTTTTAAAGATACAAATATGTTCTATCCAAATCCTTTTTCAAATTTTAGTTGTTTAAAAAATTACTGATAACTGTGCCCCCCCCCAAAGAATGTATCAATACCAAGCTCTAAGATTTCGCTTAGAAGCTTCTTGAAAGAATGGACCTCTATTTCATAGGCTCTTCATTTAGCTATTTAAGGTTTGAATCAAAACAACAACTGAGTGCCAGGTGACCATGATGGATATGAGACTTTGTCAAGGTCATGCAAATGCTTACATCCCCCCTACTACTCCTAGGCATGCATTCGCTTGTTCGTTCATTCACTCATTCATTCATAAACATGCGTCTGCTTCAGCACAGAAATTGCAAAGAGGACTAAGAGACAGAGCTCCCACCCCCTTCTACTCCCCACCAGTAAGAAGCTCCTTACAGACTGATGGGGCAGAAAGACACATAAGCAGGCTATTGTGAGATTACATAGAAGGTCATGATCACCAGCACCCTCCCATTGTACATTCTTTTATAATATAAATGCTTTTGGAAAGGAGAAGTTTTCTAGATAGGTATTGGCTTTCTTCCTGAGTATGAGAGACAAGGCTGTAAGACACTGATGGACAGAAACAGAAAAGTGGCTTAAGACAAATTCACCTGCTTCCTATGTTGCCAAGGGGCAGGCTTGGGAATGGCTTTCTCCTCTAAAGAGGCATTCATAATGGTGAATGTGACACTGAATCCAGAAGCAGTGGCTCCAGGGGATCTGTGTTGGTGGAGAGGATGTGCCATGGGCTGGCATGTTATTTGTATGTAGTGGAAATCTTTGTATCTCCAGAGAGTCCTTGGAAGACCCAAGGATGAGGCTTTCAGTTTAAATAGGATTCTTGTAATTGTAAGAAGGAATTTTTTCAATCATATTTTATGTCTTTGGAAAATGTTAGTTGTTATATAAGGTATCTCAATAGAATGCTCTTCAGCTTGGCAGTGATGTAACTTCATGTTTGGCTTTTTAGAACTATGTCTGAGGGGAAGAAGGTAGAAAAAAAATTCCCTGATTCCTAATGGCCATTTTTAGAAGTTACCACAAAACTTGAAGACTTCTTTTTGGGGGGCTGGGGAAGGGCAGGTTACAAGGGAAACAGACTCAGTCTTAGGGAGTTTTTTCAAAATACCCATACCTGGGCACCACGCTGGACTTGAGTGAATCACAATCCTGAGTGGATAGGGTCTCCTTGGGGGCCCAGCAGGGATCCTTTGAGAGAGTTTCTCCAGGAACCTAATTGATGCCACCCATTCACTCCTGAGAACAGTTGCTCTGGACGTTCTGGATGGTGACTGATAGTCCACAGGAAATAAGCTGTCGATTGGAAAGAAAATGTTACACTCAAAGACCAGGAGCAGAACATTTGGTCAAGTGGAAGATGAGGACCTCGTGACGAGCAGCTCGTTGATTTATCTGACACATATTCACGGAGGACTGAGTATGGGCCAGGCACCGTGTTAGACTCTCTCTGCAGGTGCAAGGAAGACCAAGAGAGCCTCAGTCCTGGTCGTCCCAGAGCTCACTGTCACAGGAAGAGTGACGCCAGGAGGTGGAGTGGCTGCTGTGCTGTGCCACCTGCTCGCCCTGCGAATGAGGGACTCTGCTGCCGGGGCGGTGCTGTCACTCAGGCCACAGATGGGCTCTCCTCCAGAATTGCCTGAGCTGGAAAGCCCACTCCGCCCCAGCACCCTGCCCTCCCGGGGCGGCCTGCCTCCAGTGGCCGACAGCCGTGGGAGCGTCAGGAGACCAGACCACTCTGCAGGGTCACCCAGGTTGGGAGCTTCCTCGGGGGTCCGCCCAGGGACTGGCTGGAACCGTGTCACAGCTGCGAAAGGAGAAAAGACCAGGCATTCATAACCGGAGCCAGCCCGGCGCTCACAGCTGGGCCACGTTATTCTCCTGTTGGACATAAACAACTTCACAGAATAAAATCGAACAAGATGATGCAAGCCCTCTCCAGAGTTTCACTTAAGCATAAAGATGGTCACTGTGCCACTCAAACAGTAACAGATTTTCCCGTCACCCCTTCTTGGCCGGAATGAGTGGCTGCTACTCGATTACCAGTTACAACCTTGTCCTCATCCTACTCTTCCCTCGCCAGGGGTAAGATTTATGGAGACACCCATCACAGACAGGCTGCCATTTTGTTTTCTAGATTGCACTGGCAGCGTCCAATCTAGAGAGGACCTTCGGTCTTCTCCCACCCCACCTACCTGAAGCCCAAATGCTACCTGAGCTTCTTTCTAACACTCATACTGAGGGGCCCGTGGTTCCCCACAGTGTGCGTCTCGCTCTCTGCAGTGAGTGATGGACTCGATCTGTGGAACTTCAGGTATGTTCCTGGTGGACTTCAGCTGAAGAGAATTGACACAGCCCAACCTCTCGTTGGCCAGCTCGTTTCTCTCCCTTCTTTTCTCATGGGGCCTGAGCCCAAGGGCATTCCCTCCAATACAGATCTTCATCTCAGAGTCTCCATCACAGGAAAACCTACCCAGGGACAAGAAATAACCCCTGACCCTGAGAAGGAAGTGTCGGAGCCAGGGGGACCCATAGAAGAGTGCCAGGGTCTGCAAGGCAGGCAAGCTTCTTGCAGTCCAGATCAGTGAAACCTGAAGATTGAGTAGTGAGTGGGTGCCATGATGGGGTGGTGGGGGCAGAAGAGGCTCAGAAATGATCTGGAGGCCGCAAGGAGCCCAACGAAAGGTTCTGGCTGGGACACTGGCAGGTGGGAATGGGAGGGAAAGGTGGGGACCAGGTCAGGAGGCACCTCACAAGCCCTAGGAAAGAGTTGGATCTGATTCAACTAATTTTGGCCAACGGAAGGATTGAAGTAGGGGAGTAACAGACTTGTATTCTGGGTTCAGAACAGAATTTGGTATTGAACCATTTCACATCAAACAAAAGATCATGGCATCTTTACATTAAGGACTAGGATAATGGTAACTCAGCACAAAATGACGGGTTCTTCAGAAGTCTTAAAAATACATTTGACTTTTTCTCTACCCGAGCGCAAGTGTATTATTTGTGAATGATACTTTGAAACCTACCAATAGATCTGCAAGTGGGTTTGACCATCAGAAGCAGTGACCACGTCGGCACTGAGGAGGAGGAATGGTCTTTTGGCATCACACCATTGCACCGGCACAGACACGCCATCCTGCCAGGCTCTGGGAGGTGGCATGATCAAAAGACCTTCCCAACTTCAGGGCCATTATAATCCAGCTGGGGGCACACAGTGTGTACATGGGAAAGGGAAGAAAAGCAAAGAACGCAAGAGTGTTCAAATGACTGGAGGGGCCAAGACAGGGCTTCCTGTGCAAAGGTAGACTTGAGACCATAATTGGAAGCAAAGATATGTGGTGGCCCCATCTGTAAACACGGGCATAAAGAATAGCACATGACAAACGTCCACTGTGGCACCTTCCCGTGATGGGTTTTAATGTTCTGTAGCCAAATCATGTTTGAAAATTTATATGTAATGTTAGTTCCCCTTCCCCCACATACACTCATAGCATTCATGATAATAAACATGAAGTCTAAAGGCAGATGAATTACATATACTGTCTTGTAAATGTATCTTTGCCACTCCTGCTTTTAACATGCCTGGAATACTCTTTGGGCCACTCTGTCCTTACATTCATTAAAGGTCCAGCTTAAATCCTGATTGTAAGAATCCGTCTGCCAGGGTTACCTGGGTGGCTCAGTTGGTTAGGCATCCATCTTTTGACTTTGGCTTGGGTCATGATCTCATGGTTCATGGGTTCGAGCCCCACATTGGGCTCCTCGAACCTGCTTGGGATTCTCCTTCTCTCCCTTTCTCTCTACCCTACCCCTGCTTGTGCTTTCTCCCTCCCTCTCTCTTTCCCTCTCTCTCTCTCTCTCTCCCAAAATAAACAAACTTGAAAACAAAAAAAAGAACCCGTCTGCCAGAATAGTACAACAGCAGGGCGCAGTCTCCTCTGAACCTGCATGATAACACAGCACTGGGTTTGTTCCTTGTCCACTGTGTGTGGTTTTCCTGGGTCTCATGGAATCGTAATCCTCACAGATGCCATTGTGAGGGGAGAAGGCAGAATCTGTCCCCATTTTTCTAGCAGACCATAATGCTGGACCTCAGAGGTCAGATGAGTGAAGCCGGCTGCCGAACCCCACAGCTGGTGAGCAGGAGGGGTGGTTCTGGAACCCGGAGCTGCTCCGGGTGGGTATGCTCTCCCATGCTATTGCGAACATCGTGCAACCTGGTTGCATTGCTGCTTTTCCAGGTGTAAGGGTGACCTTGGGTTCTGAACCTCCTAGAAGACGATGATCATGTCTTTCACTTTGTGCTTCTAGAACCCCCTGGGATGCCGCACCGCCAAGATGAAAGCAATGAACATTTGCTGCTTGAAATACCTGCTGTATCAAAATTGACATTCAAATGATATTACAGTACATGCAGGTATATTTGTGTTTAACCTTTCTTCTGAGTTAGGTTCCTTCCTCAAACGGTGTGTTACTAATTTCTGAATTTAGAGAAGCAGTATTCAGGGCACTACTAAATTTAAACTTCATTCATTCAGCTAGCTTTGCAAAACCCAGTCTATCACAACAAAACAAAAATAGTCTACAACAATGGGCCCTAAATTTGAGAATGCATCCCCTTTAATGGACAGCCTTCGGTGGGGGGTAGTATTTTTTAAAGTCTATGACTTATATAGATTTACTACAAATTATGATACAGCTTAATCAAGCAGTACACACATTGACAGTCACTGGATTTCCAGGCACAGTAAGAACGATCTCAAGATTCCCACTTAGGTTCTGAGGAAGAATGAGTTCATTGTGACAAATCATTTGGGAAGAACGTTTAAGTTCTAAAGTAACGAGTAAGGAGAGCAAACCGAGCCTCCAGCTTATAATGGCTACACAGGGTTCCTTTGTCTCCCCTTCAGTATGGCTTCTACTCGGTGCCCAAACAACCCTTCCCTTTAATCCTAGTTTTTTCCCCTCTTAACTTTACCTTGTAATGGAGAAATTTTGGATTGCACTTTAGTGAGACCAGGAGAACATTTTTGCTCTGGAAAGCGAGAAGCACATCGAGCTGCAGCTTGAAAAATTAACAAGCCTTCTTATAAAGAGAAATCTGCAGTTTAGCACCCGTCCAAGGTGAGGTGGCCAGGAAGGAAGTATTAACACAGATGAGGCCTGCCCTTTACTATATTCTTAAACATTGTTCTGACCTTCAAATAATTTGTGCTTATTGAAGGAAAACTGGAACATACAGAGAATTAAAGGGTGTATATTCCTAGAGGCAAGACCTTCAAGCGTGGATCTGGAAGATACTACACAACACCATGTCTCCCCAAAGTGAGAACTTGACTTTGTGGTCATTCGGTTCACCCTGACCCAAACCACACCCCAGGACAGGGCTCCAGTCCTGGTTTCTGAACCCTGGTGCCCAGAGGAAAACATTGCAAACACTTCTGCTGCAGACACCATCCCCAACACTGCAGGTAAACTAGAGCTTGGGAGACTTTCAGTGTTATGTCAAGCCAGGACAAGACTTTTTTTTTTTTTTTTCCAGCTAACCTGAGTATCTGGAAGTAATAGCAAGTAGTTTGTTAGTAGAACTCCCTGGTCAAGCTTTTAAACTACCCACAGTACAGCTACTAAATGAGTTAGCCATAGCTAGGGACACCGTTGTGGGAAGATAAGGAAAAGGTTATCAAGAAAGCAAAACCAAGGACTTGTTTTAAAAGCGTGTGAGGGGGAAAGGGGAGAGAAATGAGAACATTAAAATGAAAAATTAGCTGTAGTCAAAATCTCACAGATGGCAGAAAGGGAAGGAGCAGGAGATCGGGGGAAGAAATGATAAGAAACAGAAAGAAAAACGTGGCTAAGATCAGGAAAAAACTCAAAATCAAGACAGGAAATAAATTTTTCGTTAGACTTCTATGGAAAGTTTGCATAAACAATAGCTGTCTTTAGATTGAAGATACGGCTAAAAGGAAACATATTGTGGACGATGGTCATAAATACTCCCACCGCTTTGTGCAGAAACACAACCTTAGAGCCACGGAGACACAAGCAGACTACACGCTCACAGAGCAAGTTCTGTCCTTTCACACACACCAGTGGCTTCCTCTGCCCCGCAGATTCAGTGGCTCTTGACCACCTCTCGTAACTCCTCTCCCTTCTTTGCAGGCACCAAGTAGGAACACCACAGCCCTGGGGTCACAGCCCTGGACCGGAGGGGCGGGCTCCCACAGCGTATTCGATCACCAGAAGGGACAAAAGCCATCCACTCGGCTTTTCATCTCTTCACAGCTTTTTGACATTTCCAAAGCCACACCTTACTTGCTGGTTTTCTTTTGTGAGAGAGAAGACACACAGGCTGAGCACCACAGCCAGCGAGCACGTTTCCAGAAGGCTGCCTAGGTTCGAGGCGGGCGGGAGCAAAGTGCTCAACGTTTCTGAAATCCCTCTGGGCGTGTCACGTGGAGCCCACTGCTGGCACAGCCGAGCCTGCTGAAGCTCTCAGAGCTCTTCAGGGCCACTGAGGAAAAAAATGACCAGAGGAGGTAGCATAAAAGCGGCATAAATTGTTCAGCTGAGGTCATGGTCGTGGGCAGGAGTCTGAGGTCCTGACGTTAAGACAAAAATTGAGAACACACGGTTGGGAATGATGAATGTCGTACTTACTGTAAGGAAGGGAAAGAAGCCATATTTTGTCAGGGCCTGGGAGTGGAAAGGGGTGTTCAGAGGAGCACTTGTGAGAGAGAAGGTATTTGATCTGCACCTTGAGATGTGGTTACGATTTAGCTATGCAGAGACCGGAAATGGAGAGAAGGAAGCAGGGGCCTACAAACACGTGGCCTGCCACCACTGAGCCAGCATACCACTTTCCCTCCAAGTATTGACCATGTGATACGAGCAGAAATACACATTAAATATTATTAGTATTGGCTTCTTCCCCCGTGCACCTTAAAATTTTTATAACAGTCCCATCAGACCAAATAAGACCGGTAAGTTTGTGATCGTCCCTGTTCTGTCACATTAAGTAAGCCACTTACCTAGGATAAGTGGAGAGAACTTTCCACCTTTTTTTTTTTTTTTTTACTTCCATGTTCATCATCCACAATTACCTAATCAGTTTTGTAAAATTCAGTAGATGAAGTGCTCTCCATGTATACTGCAGTTGAACAATTGAGTAAATAATGTGTTGGGAGCGAGGTTTCTCACTGCTGGAGTAGGGGGTTACAGATAAGCAGGAGGCTACAGTGATCCAGCTAGTAACGGATTAGAGTTGGATACATCAATAGGAACCCACATTTAGCTTACCAGAGATACAGATGGTTGCAGATGGAAATATTTCTAGACACCCATATACACAGGTTAGCACACACACTTATATCTCCATACTCTGTCAGCTGAGAGGTCCTGGAAATAATGGTTCCCCCGCAGCAGTGGGAATGCCTACTACTAGATCTTGGTTTCTAATACCATCCAGTAAAAGAAACCAGAGCTCCCCGGAGAAGTGGCTGATTCCAAGTCTGGGGCAGTACATACAGAATAAGCCTAGAGCCTTACAGTGCCAGAAAGTTAGGAAGTGCCAGAAAGTTAGAAAGTTAGGAAACCAAGTAAACGATCAACGGCAATAATGGGGGTATGTCAAATGAGCCCACCGAAACAGCAATCAGTAGCATATGGTGGACACATTTGAGTAATAACATAAAGTAGTAATGGAGGGTAGCCCAAAGTATAAAGTAAATATCCATGCATCCATACTGATGGCAGTAGATGATTGAAGAAGTAAATTGGGGAAGAAGAGACATCTGTACGGAAGAGTCCCAAGCAATCTATTTAGATACTCTGCCCTCAGAGATGGAGTATTTAAGTCCTTGTTCCTTAAGTGTGAGCTGAGTATACTGACTTTCTTCCCAAGAGTACAGTGTGGAAGCTGAAAAGAATAACTTCGCATTGCAGACACCTGATGAACATCACCTCGAGCGAGGTGATCGATGTTAACGTCAACAGTGATAAGTCACATTGATGGTATTTACTCTTGATCCGGTATGAGGAGAATGGCACTTTCCCTCTGTGACCCCCTCATCCCAATCACACACAACTCCATCCTGACCGTGAGAAAAGCAGAGGACATACCCGAAGTGAGGGACCTTGTGCAAAATTCCTGATCCACACCCTTCACAACTGTCCAGGTCATCAAAAACAGAGGAAGTCTCAGAAACTCAGACCAGAGGAGACTAAAGACACACAGTGACTACATGTAATGTGGTATCCTGGTTGGGCTCCTGGAGCAGAAAAATGACTGTAGGGACAAACTGAGGGAATCTGAATCAAGTACTGCTTTAGTTAACAATAACATCAATATCGGTTCGTTAATTGCAAGCACTGTACCATATAATGTAAGATGTTAATGGTACGGGACACTGGGTACAGGGTACACAGGAACTCTTTGTATCACTGTCATAGTAGTTCTGTAATTCTAAAGCTGTTCTAAAATGTTTGCGTTAAAAACACAGTGGAAGTGTTTTGCTCTCAGTAGGCTCTCTACAAAATATTCTGGCTGCTGAAATCTTTAGGGAAGCGAAAGCATTAGTAGATCTCCCAATTAATTGGCTAGAGCAAAAGTCAATTGTAAAAGATAATGTCTATCATACCCATTTGCCTGACTTCTGAGGCCAGCTGGTAGCCCCTACTCCACCCAATTTGGTCCCTTTTAAAGACTGAAGGAGACATGGGAGGACACTAACTGTAGAAATGGAATCTTCTGTTTCCAAGGCCATCGCTCTATCCCTGGGAATCCCGGTACCTTCTGCATCTGAATACTGATCTCTTGACATTCAACACAGAAGTCTTAACAAACTGCTATCAAATAACATAGGAAGGGAAAAAGGAAAAAAACACAAAACCCTGTCATCTCCAATCCGTTTAGTATTTGTTAACCTGTCGCATGTCTTGTCAACAGTAACAGACAACAGGAAGCCACACTGGGCAGGACAGACCACTGATACCTTCACAATCTAGCTGGATGGCGAGTGGGGATGTTACCTTGATGGAAGATAACTGAGACTGAGGTTTTCCATACTAGAAACCACTGACCTATTATTAATTTTTTAAAATATTTATTTATTATTTATTATTGAGACAGAGTAAGATAGAGCATGAGCATGGGAAGGGCAGACAGAGGAGGAGAAACAGAACCCGAAGCAGGCTCCAGGCTCTGAGCTGTCAGCACGGAGCCCGACGCGGGGCTAGAAACAACTAACTGGGAGATCATGACCTGAGCCGAAGTCGGACGCCCAACCAACCGAGCCACCCAGGTGCCCCTGACCTATTATTAATTTTAAAGAAAGTGATTTTCAGGGGGTTTCCACCCTCCCCAATATAGGGTATAGTAAAGAATGGCAGGTGCTGGCTTGAAGCATAGCTGTAAAAATGTTCAAAGATAATTTCCCAAGATAATAAATTCTCAACACACATCATTAAAAGGGAGTCACACAGAAGTCAAACTATATCCTCTTGCATGACATCTTTTTTTTTTTTTTCATTGCCATTTATAGACTATACAGAGATCTTTGGTCTAATGCATTATCATCTATCTATCTATCTATCGATCATCTATCTCTCATATCCGGAAGTTGCCAGTGATTTAGCAGACCTTTGATGAATCAGCTGGTGGCAGATTTCTATCCAAGTGTTGGAGAACCAAAAGCTTTTAGTGCAAAGGTGTGTGGAAGTGAGGTTGAGGGATGACAGAGGCCTGTGGATCCAAGGAGGGTAGGGCAATATAAATACGAAATTTAAAATACTAGTTATCAATTGTCACTACATGCAGATTATGTATGTAACATTATATATTATATACTATAATGCATACATCTTGTATCTATAGTATATTTAGTAGATATTATGTAAATATATATAATTAATATATAGCAAAATTTCAAAATATAAAAATAATTATATACTTTCATATAAATAATTGAGACCAGGAAGGAGTCCAAACATTAGACAAGAAAGCCTAACTACAAACAAGCAAACAAATAAAAACTCTTGGTTAAACATAGAGAAAAGAGTAACAAAGTAAAATAAACCCAAGGAAACAGGAAAGAAAAACAATGCATGGAGCTTCACAACAAAGGAAGAGAAACAGGGAGACATGGAAGATTGACCTCAGAGGAACGTGCTGGGTGGAATTGGGGGCTGCCTAAGAAACCATCCAAAGGGTCACCTGGATAGGCCAAGGCTGGTTTGAAGTCCAGCCTTCACTCCCCGTGAGCCACAGACACCAGCCCCAAAGTCCTGGATCTGAGGAGGGAAGAATTTGCTCTTCATTGAACATCAGCAGTTACTGTTCTTTCCTTGTAATTCCACATTAGCATCTCTGACCTGACCTCTCTTATCTAATGCATTGTATCTGCCTCTTGCTCTTGACATGGCACTTCTAATGCCATTCTTTTAACAAGGTTCACCAGAAAAGCCTGCTCAGCCTATCTGGAGTGCAGGTGCCTTGATTTTTCTTGGAATTGCTGTCTGGTGCTATGTGGCCTCTAAATATTCATCACACACACTTATTCCATGTGTTACCTGATTAACTATTTGCTTTACAGGAGAAGTCTGGAGCCACTGGGCCCAAACGGGGAATATCATGAAATCCAAGTATCCCCACAGTAGGGATATGATTTCACAGTTAAATAAATTATTAAAGTCAGGTGAATACCTTCTTTTTATGATTCAGTGGCTCTCGATTTCACAGCTGTAACAGGGCAGGAGGCACGTATTAAGTACCCTGCTTGGCTTTTCTTTATGGAGGGAAAAAAAAAATCCCACCACTCTAAACACTTAAAAATAAGTTAAAGCCATACCATTTCCTTTGGAAAGAAAAGATTTTTATGAACTGTGACCATTCTCTCAAAGGAGTCAGAATCCTGCCTTCCATCTTCTGAAGTCACATTTCCTCCATGTGTCTGGTTCACTGGATCGCTCTGAAGGGAACACGCCATCACCTTTATTGTTCCGGTATTGTAAGCTCGTGCTAACTTCGTGCTTGAAGAAGGGGGTGTCTGAATAGAGACAGTTCAAACTATTCGCAAACTAAAACAGGACCTGTTCTTCAAAGTGGTCACCTTGGGTTCCCCACACTTACCCAAATGACTCTATCATCGGAGGTCTGCTTTGGGTAATTGCCTTTACAAGAAAATCAGGCTCAACGTTATAGCTTGCGATTGTTTTTGACTAACACCGCTGTTGCCGAACTTCATCGTTTGCTTGAGGGAGGATTACTTTTGGTTTGAAAAAAGGGAGTCCTTTCTCCAAGGACAAAGATTTACCACTGTGGACAGCCAAAAGAGTGGTAGGTTCTGGAGGAGTTGCAAACTTGTACAAGCACCTTCCAGGAATATGTGAATAGACGCTGGGTGCTCATGGGGGAGGGGATCACGTTTATTTGGGGACAGAAGTTGTGATTTGAGGGCCGACAAAACAAACCAACCACACCGCTTTCTGATTTCACAGAAGATGTAATCCTTTGTGTCTCTAAGCCTAACTCTTAAATTTGAATAGCTGGCCAAAAATGTGTCTTTTTCAACATTCCTGGAAAAAGATTCTGATTAGATATTTCTGTGTTCAGTTGTTTTCATTCAAAAGCTCTAATCACTAAGACTGTGCAATAAAAATTTTGCTACGAACTCCTGTTAATTGAGAGCAATAAATTGGTCTCACCTATTTTCGCTCAAGTACCAAAAAAAATCCACTTAGACATATAACCAAATGTTATTTAATATCTTAAAAAGTAACACAATCCAAAATGGATATTTCACACAACACTACATAAACAACATGAACGCAATATTACCATATGGAGGGACTTTCAAATATAGACTTACAAAAATCCCTGTGCTTTTTTTTCCTTTTAAGTTATTATACTAAGCATGACAAGTCAATCATCATTTACAATATGGCACACCGGCACGATAAAAACCATGTTACAAATGTGCTGTCATAAATCAGTAACATTAGGGAAGACATTTCATGAACTGTAATTATTTCATATGAAATACTATACAATATAAACAGAACATCCATCTTGGATGACCTTTACAGCAACCAGAGACCAAGTAATTTAAAGTTTTTTTTTTTTTCAGTGCAAACACATTTTATTCAAGGCAGTCTTGGCTGCAAAACTCCTTTCTAACATACAGTAAATCCCACTTGCACTTCTTAATTCATTTACCCTAATGCAATAGTCACATTCAGTCACTCAGAGAAAGATACCTGCAGAATTATGATCCCTTTAAACTTAATGTTGAAATTTAATTCTCTTCTAGAAAGTAGTATCTATGTCAACTACTCTAAGGACCTTAATTTGTAGCTGTCAATACTTACATGAAGGTGACCCTAGGGCAGCTCTAGTCCTAACCCATCATGTGTGCACAGTACCACACGCTGTTTTGCGCTTCCGGTGTGGAAACCGTGGCGGTGTATCGGTATCTAGGAGGGGGAACGGGAAGGAGGCAGGGAGGCAGGACCTCCGAGGAAAGGCAGGCAAGCAGCTGCGGAGTGTGGACTTCATGAATTTTCCGTAACTGCAGAGGACTGACCCTGGAGGAGTTCTCAGATCTCAGATTTGGTACCTCTTTTTGGTGGGAGCAAGGAATGGGGTGCCAAGGTCAGCCTTTGGACAGGGAGGCGTAGGCACTGTATGTGGACAGGCCAAGCCTCTAGCCTTACGTTTGCTTCCAGGGTCACTGCTGCCTCACTCGCGAAACTCCCCCTTCCCTCGTTGGCAGGGTGTGTGTGCGTGTGTGCGTATGTGTGTTCACATCTGCAGCCAACAATGAGCAATTAAAGCCCTATAACTGATAATATACAATCATAAGAAAGTTTAGTCCCCCATGAGCCTCGTAGAATTCTCTACCTTGCAAATCAGCAACTGTAAGTCATAGAACAACTGTGAAAACACAGGCTTATGTGTTGGAGGAGCAATCACTGGGGACTCTCTCTCTGGGATGCTGCTAAAAAAGACGCAGAGATTAACTCAATCAGGGACATGCCAATGCCTATTTTCAACACACTGGGAAATTTAACCATGAAATTTTTCGTATATATAATTTATGAAGTGTCTCCTAAATAAAAATCTATGGGAAAATATTAGATGTATCAATACTGTAGAACCTTCTGGGAGAATGACGGAGTGACAGCCGATTGTTTTATCTTATTTGGCAAAGATCAGACTGATCGTAATCTCCTTCCTGCCCATATTTTATTAACCCAAAGCAAAACAGTGGTTTCCTTGCTTTTGCATTCGTCCTTCCTGTGTCTTGGCTTCCCTGAGCCTAAACACGTGCAGAAGCATGTCTCAAGAACAGAAGAGAAAGAAGAGAATGGGCAGGACAGTACTGGGCGGAGTGGGGGAGGAGGGCGGGGAGGGACAGGAAAAGACGGGATCACTTCTGCTTGGGGTCTGCTGTCGCCTGACAGCATGCTTCCGGCTGGTTCTGTGCCTGGCCCGTGGCAATGGAGAAGGTCCCCAGCAAGGATCTGATATCTCCTAGTTTGAGAAAACACTTAGAACTAGATCAGCTCCCTCAGAAATCCAGATTCTTACAGGTAGGACTCAATACGTTGTACTGAATTTCTGTTGTGCTAAAAGTAGCACTGTGAAGAGTACTTGATAAAGTTTTAAATTACGATTTCTGTTTCAGCACCTTCCACTGCCAGGAGCACATGTTCCTGAAAGATGGTATTTTAGCACAGGAATCAAAGAAGCCCAAGATGAAACTGTAAACTAGGGTGTATGTCTGGGATCTGCCTCTGACCACAATGGCATTGGGTGGATTTTGTAAAATTCCAAACACCCTGAACTTTTTGAATGAAAATGGACAAAAGTGTACAGTTGTATTTGTTTTCTTTGACTTTATTAGCACACATCAGAAAAAATAGCATTATATTTAGTGATTTCTCATGATGGTCTATCAGACAGTTAGAAAATAGGTCACTGGTAGCTGCCACTGAGTTTCTGGGTAATCTTAAGTCACTCCTTCTGTTTGTCCATTTCAAGTATGAGTGTTACAGACAGGACCTGCTTTGTTAATTGAATGCTTTGGAAGCACTTTGAGATCCCAAAATGAACGGGCAAAGTTATGATAGTTTGTTGTTGGCTTTTAATCAAGCTCCAAATGCTGCCCATGTTATAAATGGTGAGACTTTTCAAAATAGGTTCACTATTGTATAGTGAGCAAGACGCCTATAATTTAAGTTAAAAACTTTATTTTCAAGTACACTTGGTGGCAATACGTGGTTTGTCCTGGGTAGGGTTTTACAGAGCTGTGCCAACTTAAAAAAAAAAAAAAACAAAAAAAAACCAAAAAACGCACAATGCTTTTCTTTTCATCAAACAGGGTTTTTTCTTCCCCATGGCGATTGCGATATAATTTAAATTTACATCTTCGAACCACTGGCTGGGCTCTAAGAAAGGGAGACTTGGGAACAGCTGGTGTTCAGATCATCGTTACTTCAGCTTAACTTTCAATTTATGCTTCCTGAACTTGAGCTTCACAACATCAGAGAAGCAGTAATTTGGTATTTTTATCCTGCTTGGTCCCCATTCAGCTCTTCTGTTAGTTTTCTCTATTTGATGGCACCCCCCTTTTCATATGCTCATTAAGGTCCCCTGAGATGTGCAAAATATAGAAAATGGAATACAAATTATTTAGCACACGTGGTGAGTACACAGCACTGCTCTTTTAATTAAAATGAAGTTTGGGCTCGATATGGTAGCGTGTGCATGAAGGCAGCGAGGCCCAAAGTACTTCAAAGCCGGCACGGTCCACATATCTGGTGTGACTTCTACTGAAAACCTAGAATTCAAATTGGATTCTTTCAGGAGTAGAGAGCTGGCTAAATTATGTGTACCAATCGGCTCTTTGCCAGAGAGAACTCTTGGCAGGAATGGGGTGGGTGGGGTGGGGTGGGGTGGAAAGACAAGAAATTTCAACTTCGTTTCGTTCCTAACAAAATCGAGTGTGCTTTTGTGGGATAGAGAGGAGAGACAGGTTTACATCTGAAAGCGAAATAATGCCGTAAAACAAAACCACGGCCATGAAAAAGTCACGAGCCCACACGGGCAGCCACTGACACACACACAGAACGCCATGGCCGAATGTTCACGAAAATTTTCAACTTTGCTTTTCTAACAATACACTTGAACACACTGCTGCCGCTTCATCAAATTTATGGAGGTAGTTCTATGTAAAAATAAAAATTACCATAAAGTAATATGCTGTATCATAATAATACATACGTGTGCAAAATGCCGACAGATGGGTTGACCCTTGAAAGTTGAACGCTACGCAGAGATTCAACCAGATTCAGTTTTGTAAACCTTCCAGCTAAGAAATTCTAAGCGAAGACTGGATAAGCAGCCATGTAACACAAAGCTATCAGCGCAGGGGAGGAAACGGGTGCTGGCAACGTTGGTGCGGGCCGAGCGTTTGGTCACTGAGAAGCTCACCGTTGACCATCTCGGGTCACATCTGTAACATGCTTCCTGCCGCCTCACTCCTCCCCCATCCAAGAATCCTGATTAGATTCAGACAGGGATATTTCCACACGGAATGTCTGCTTCCATCGTACGGTCTTTAAAGCCCATCTTTTCTACGCTAATGGCTCCAGGTCTAAGGGAGTTTCTAGTTGTTTTTAAAATCATGTACCCCGTAGCATCAGGCTAATGGTATACACGTTTTATTTGAATAACATCTTCTGTAAACCTATTTCTTGTGAACTATTGATAAAGTCATATTTTAAAGCTTCTCTTAAAGGGTAATGCTTTCCTTTCCTGTCCACACAGCATTTGATTATAATAATGGCCATTTTCAGAGGATCAACTAGAGGCTGATGTATTGTTTCAATGGTTACGTTATTTATGAACTGATGGTATGATTCAGCGCTTGAGAGCAGGTTTTTTGGGGGAAAAAAAACCCAAAACGAATTTAGACAGAAGAATTTAGTATCCGTATGGTATACACCTCCCCAAGGAAATAGACTCTGTGTATAGTCTATTAGATACATTATCATTCCTTCCGGACATATTTAAGCCATGAGACAAATAGTTCATTTCTGGGCAATCAGGACATGCCTTGGAAGAAATAAGGCATGAGATTCAAAGCCAACTGACCTAAGCATTTTAGTGGTATAGGGGCTTACCAAGAAACGTGCTGACGTTTCACTATAGGCATAAAAAAAAGGAATCTAAGCTTGATGAGTCCAGTTTGACTCAATGCAACTTGCAAATATCTGAAAACGCATGAGGGAGTATCCATATGTTTCAAGAATCAGTCCAACTATGTCTAGGACTGCGTTCCTTAAACAGATCCCTAGGGATTGAACCTAATACTGAAGCAGAAATGTGTCACACATTTTTATGCCAATTACTGAAGTCCGAGGCGGAAAGATTTTAGATTTATTTTTGGGTATGTATTTTACGGTCTGTGGCTCCAAACATCACGTGCCACTAAACTAAATAAAACGTTTTGCCAGACTTTACTTGTGTCATATGTAACCCTTCTGCAAATACCTGTTCAGTATCTACCATGGTTCTCAATAAAATGGGGGAACTTGGAAGTGTCTCTTCTCTGTAAAGTGGAAGCCCGATTATTTGTATTCCTTTGCTGCTTAGAGTCTTCTCCGTATTCAACATGACATTGTAAACCAAAGCAAAACGTTAACAAACCACTCTGAAATAAGTTGGCCTAATAACTATACATCCGCCTAAAAACACCTCCTGAAATTGGTTACAAAGTATCTGTAAACATCACTCTGGCATAGTTCATGTATGCATAATTGTCATTCTGATAGATTTTTGGGGGGAGTACAAGTTCGGATTATACCATACTTGCAGAATGAGCACATCCTGTTGGTAAGTACATGGGCACATGTATAGTTCTAATCAAAAATTACTTTTTAAAGTTTTCTCTATAGATATCTTTCCAGGAATAAAAGGCCTGAAGTTCAACTCTCCCTAAATTTGCTCTTTCCTATAACCACTAAAAATGATCTCCCATAGCCTAATTTAGGCATTCTATTTAAAACTACATAAAATAGATTAATGTCCTTCCATTAGAAAGAATAACATCCCCAGGCCATACTCTTCATTTGTATCACAAAGAACATTTTGCTTTTAAACAAACTAATTATCGTTATCTATTATAGTAAGATAGGATCATCATAAGTATCACAAGGAGGAAATTATCTTCCTTAAATATTTGATTAACACCAGTTAGGAGTCCACATTTCCCTCTTCCATCACTCAGTGCTGTGCCCCAGCCAGGCTGGGGATCCCCTTCCTTCGTCCACTTCAGAATCAAAGGCCTATATTCCTGTTTGTGATTATGGAAGGTTAAAAACTCAGACAAGCATCTGTTACACTTAAAAACAAAATCCTGAAAACAGACACTCCCAGAATTTCGATCACGACCCCTTCTGACACACTTCCACGGGCTCCTGCAAAATCATGTCACGAAAACTCACAGTGAGAAATGACTGGTGCATGAACAATTCACACACAAGGGGCTGGGGTCCCTTCTGGTCAGTCTGACCTTGATCTCCCTCAAGGCGGACCCTCGCATTTGACGTTTTGTGGTGGCTTACGCTTTTTTTGTTTTTGTTTTTGTTTTTGGAAGTGTCAAGGATCAGTTCCGTGGCACCCTCTGACCACAGACTGGGAGCAACACGCATCTGTGGCATTTAAAAATGGAATTGGCAACTTCATGACATTGGAATGCATATCACACTTACAGTGTCTAGACTTTCCTATGTGTGCTCAGTTACAAGCAGTGAAGCAAAAGTATACATATCACCCCTACTACTGCTATTCGGTTGCTACAGAGCCATACATGTGAAAAGCAATACTCCGAAATAAAGATTTTTGTTTTTTGCCCTAGCCTACTCAGCGGCACAGTTTAAGTAAACACAAAAACTGCGGTCGAGATGCTCGTCTTTCCCAAGATGTAAACATCAGTCCCAGTGTCGTAAACTTGGCTGTGTCGGAGGAGCCAGGAGATCTGAGGCAGAACGACAGTCACACGCTGGTAACAGAAGCCTGCAAGCAGTTGGAAGGTTTCTGTAATTTCTCAGCTTCGTTCGTCGCGGGGTCCGTACTTGCTCGGAAGCTGAAAGCCGGACCAGCCCCACCGTGCACCGGGCTCAAGGTAACGTTCTGACGACGGTTACTTTCAACAATGCTTGACGTGTTGGAAGCCAGGCTCTCCCGAGTGCTAAAAGAGTAAAAAGGGTTTGTTTTGTTTTGTTTTACACATAAATAATTACCTCTTGAGCCCCAGAGGAAGCGCAAATGATGTAGTTAATGGATTTCCTGTCGGTTCATGATGTCACATATGCCCCATCTCACGCTGATTAGTCACATATGCTCTTTCAGCGTGGGCTCCAGAAGCTTTCACACACGTCTTATAGTAAACGGCACCCTGAATGACAGCTTTCCACCCAGCTAAACGCATCTTCAATGTTTTCCCCTTCCCTTCCCATTCAAGGAAACCACTTCCAAATTTGATGTGATGGATGGCTATCACACATTCATCTGAGAAAAGAATCCTCTTAAATACACATACGTAGTGATTTCATTTCAGGCTGGAAATTCATTGAGAAAAGTGCTCTTGAATAAACTCAGTTTTGTCCCTAATGATGCTGTTTTCATTCCCGATTAGCAGATTTTGACTCTGGCTGGACTTCAGGCATGCCATTAGCTAATCTGCCACACTGATGGGAATAAAATTCTTCTTAAAGCACTTGGTACCTCTGTTTCCAATCTTAACACTTTCGTGGAAATACATTATATTTTCAGAAAAGGACTCAAATTTTCCCCATTAATTTGTGAAGCTTACATGCCTTCCCCCTGCTTTGGTAGAAATATTTTATTTTTCAGAGTAGAGGTGATTTAAAGGCTTTAGCATTTCTATTTCTCTTTCAGTTTTTCTTTTGCTTTTTTTTTTAATGTTTATTTATTTTTGAGAGAGACACAGACAGAATGTGAGTGGGTTAGGGGCAGAAAGAGAGGGAGACACAGAATCCAAAGCAGGCTCCAGGCTCTGAGCTGTCAGCACAGAGCTCGACGCGGGGCTCGAACTCATGAGCCGTGAGATCATGACCTGAGCTGAAGTCGGACGTTCCGCTGACTGAGCCACCCAGGCGCCCCTCTCTTTCAGTTTTTCTAAGTCAGAAACCTGTGAGTTTGTTTTATTGTTCCAAGAGATTCAGAACATTAACCTTTTAAATGTGTAGGGCAATAGCATTAGAAATAAGATTACTTAGGGGCGCCTGGGTGGCTCAGTCGGTTGAGCATCCGACTTCGGCTCAGGTCATGATCTCACGGTTTGTGGGTTCGAGCCCCGCATCAGGCTATGTGCTGACAGCTCGGAGCCTGGAGCCTGCTTTGGATTCTGTGTCTCCCTCTCTCTCTGCCCCTCCCCTGTTCATGCTCTGTCTCTGTCTCAAGAATAAATAAACACCAAAAAAAAAAAAAAAAATTACTTGGCCTGATTGGTAGGAACTGAACAGGTTCCAGGTTCAAAGTCCTCAAAATGGTAATAAGAAGCTTGGTTTACAAAGAGATTGAAGACACCACAAGGACGCTCAAAATATCCATCCACCCTACCAGACAGATTCAAAGTTTAGAAAATATTCTCTGAAAGTTGGCCCCCATCCCTGATGTAAGCCTGCTGGAACCAGTCAACAGGTCAAACTACTGAAGTGGACAGCCTCACCACCGCTCTTTCATTCCCATCGGAATGGATAGCAATGCTGTCTGAACCCTACGCAGGTTTTCCCACCATCCGACAGTAGGATGTTCCCATGAAACCTTCCAGAGGCCGAAATGGTTAAAAAGTAGATACACCTGCTTTCCTAATGTTCGCAATGACACTTCTTCACTTTTACGAAAGGCCCAAGTTAGTACCTGTTTCTGCGATCTGAAAGAAATCTGAAGATTTTTGCTTTCAGAGGAAGAAAGCCGTTAATGAGTAGGGTCTCTCGTCAAAGCGAAGGGCTGTGAACGCAAACTCTGGGAAGGCAGGGCCTGCCTATACTTTGGCAGTAGTGCCTAGAGAATGGATTATTTCATCCTAACCCCTTGTGGCCTTGAGTTTGCTTCTCGTCCGGGAGCCAGGTAAACAGGTAACTGTTTAAAAGGAAGTTTGTTCACTGACCACCACAAAGACAACTGGACTTTTCTTGACTGCAAAGTGCACGCCCAGAAGGTTAATATGTTCACAGAAGTAAATCAAGTTCTTTCATTGTGCTTACAGTAGACCTGAGCATACCTAAAGAATACCCCAAAACATCAGCACTAAAGGGATGGAAAGTGCTAGACTCACCTACTTACCTGCCTTACACCTTCCCTAAGAAAATTCATCCGTGGCTTGCTAGCACCACAGCTGAGGCACGGGGTGAGGCGGAGGAAGGAAAAAGGGCAATCGACATGGAGAACCCCAAAGATTTCCGGACCTGTTCCTTCAGTTTCATTCTTAAATCGTGATAGCAACCTTTTATAGTATTTGATCTCCTCATCTCTAAAATGGGGAGAGTTATGGGATTCACCTACTCACAGGGTGATTGTGAAGAAATACTCATCAAGGAACCTGTACATTAAAAAGCTAGATACATATTATTTCGGTTGTACATCTGGCATCTAATGAATTAAGTAGCTCCGATGAGTTGGTTTCAGAATCCATACGTGAGTAAAGGGCACAATGCACTTTAAAGTCCAAAGGACCTCAAACCAGCTTAAACTTTTTCAACCAGCTTTTAAGGCATGCCAGACACCATAAACACACATCACTGCAAGAGATCATCTAAGTTGGGAGCTGTAGGTGCTCTGAGATGCCTCTGGCCACGTTTGGCCTGAGTCATTAATAGTGATAAATACATACAGTACTCCAGTTTCCCCAAGGGGTATATTTCATTATTGCCGTAATAATGAGTAGGGTGAGCAGCATTCATAATGAGGGTTCTGGGCATGATCCTGAAAAAGCTGATGGAGGTAGAGCGTTAACAGCAAAAATATTCCTCACACTTAAAAGTTCTTACTTTCTGGAAAAAGAAAGCTATAGTGGAGCGCAACCTCAGAAATAAGATTTCGGGATTTGATAAGCAGAAGAGGTGAACCAAGACGCTGGTTGCTCAGTGCCCTGGCTGAGCGTGCCTCCCCTGGCCTGGCGCTCCGACAGGCGCGTGCTCCCGCAGTACACAAAGCAGACACCTCCCGGGAAGCTGTGCTACCTCTGATTTTCACTCTGTGTCTTCAGTTTTGGGCTTCAGATTTGGAATAGCAGGCCTCTGAGGTCAAGATTCTTCATGTTCAGTATGAGATCTCCCAGCACAGTTGAAGCTTCTACCTTCCCTCCCCAATCCCCCCTTTTCAAAAGCCTTTAGTCCCCAATGAAAGGGACTAAAGAATTTTGGAAATGTGGCTGAACATGACTTGTGAGCCAGCACTGAAAGCTGGGAGTGTGGACATCACCTTGCTTGGTCTTTTTTTTTGTTTTTTGTTTTGTTATTGTTGTTGGATCTTAGTTGCTCAGCGAATTAAGTACTGGAAGATTCGAATAAATGGCCCACTTAAGACTTCTGTATCTCACGGCAGTGGAGAAGTAGTCTGATGATGCTCTGTGGCTAAAATATTCCTCATGCCGTAGAATAAAACTCCCTATAACTCACCCATTCTCCTTCACAGACCTTCTTCGTGTATCAGAAAACAACGTAATCAATTGAGGTGTACAGAAAATACAGTTTAAAAACAGGTATAGTAAGTTTTGACATAACTTCTAACCAAAGGATATTAAATACGAAAGGGGCAAAATTAGGAACTGTTCTGTAGATTATCTAACCGCGGGAAATTTATGGGCAGTCTGCATATTCCAGTAGAGAAAATCTCCCTCATAGTAGTGGACAGACACATCCCTAAATGTGAGAAGGCTGTCTCCTCAGAGAGATCTTACCTCCTACCAGGACAAAGCGTTTAACCTTAAGTATGTTATTAAAGAAATGAAAATAAAGCCTATGTCAAGAAATAATCCCATTCATAAGTTCTGTATTCTGCATTTCAAATTTAGAGATAAAACAATACATTCTATGGCGAGACTGGTTCAACGATTTCGTGAATATATGCATTTATCTGCCCCCAAGCCAAAAACCTTCCTTTCACTATTATGTAGTGGGAGATTTTTGAGTTAGAATCCATTAAGCTATTCTCAATATCTTCTTAGCAATGATCTCTAGAGCACCACAGCCTTCCCTCTGTGGAGGTGCAGGGGCCAAGCGGGCACTATGCAAGGTTGAAAGCTGGTGTTCAAAGCATTGGTCAGGTAGTGTCTATATGGTTAAGAAACAGTCGAACATAAGGTACAGGCAAAATAAATCACACCTTCCATAAGCAATGGTCTTGAACATCTACCGTCAACTACAAACCTTCAATGTGCCTCTCCTGCACCCACTATTAGAAACTCAAGAGGAAAAAAAAGCAGAAGATAGAAATAGAAAGAAAAGGATATATACATTTGATTTGATTTGATTTGGGACTTAAAAAATATTTAGTAGCAGTCGTATTTTAGAAAAGTCATTAATAGGTAGACCAGTGGTTTTCACACTGAGTGCCATGGCCCCCTGAGGTCAGTTAGGGCTCCTGGAGGGACAGGCAGAGGAGATGTGGGGCTCCTGGCCTCACACCCTCTTCCGCCAGAGCACCGTCTCTGTGCTTTGTTTAGACATTAGACTTCCACACACGTGTTAACTTGGAAAAAAAGGTTACAAGGCAAAAATCATCATCATCATAATCAAGAACTAGCCCTTTAAGGAATAATAAAGGTCTAATATGGGACCGACAGATTAACGATTCCCAATTTGGATTTGGGAATGCTCCGTCCCCAAATTATCCAGAGTAAAGTGAAATCACAACAGAACTACATTTAATTCTTAATAATTAAAATAATATATGAAGCATATAATCGTATCTGGGTACTTGTTAAAATTCTAAAATATATTGTAGAATCTTGGGAATCACAACTCATGAGAAATGTCAACCTCTCAGTAGTATTTCTGCATCTCAGAGTCACCAATCTGGAGTAGAATTTAGAAGAACTGGGTCACCAGTTGCCCTTTGAGGAGAAGGAAGAGTTAAGGAGAAAAAAAAGGAAGTTGCACAGACGCTCTTTGGCTTTCTTATCCCCTGAACCACTTTAGTGCTCTGGACGTGCCAGTCAGGCATTACATGCTCTCTGCTGTCAACCCTTTGCTGAATTACCAGCTACAATCAGAGTGCCTAAATGGGTTGTGTTAATTCTGCAGGAGGAGACATAAAAGTGTGGGCACACGTTTTGATCTAATGGAGCAAGGGCCCCTCATCTTCCTGTGAGAGACACAAGGTTCCATTTCTCTGTGGATCTGAAATGTATGAGCAAAGGGGGGAAAGGGGGCGCACAGAGTCAGGACTGCAGTGGCAGCAAGCATCTGGATGCCCCAGGGGGTTGAGATCTGTCATTCCCACTAGAGGGACCCTGTCTTTGAGTCAATTAATTTATACCCAACCCCCAACTGACTACTGACCACTCATTCTACCCAAAAAGTTATTATTTTTGAGGACCTAAAAAAAAAACAAACAAACTTCTTTTACCAGCATGGGGGCAATATACGCATAGAAGAAAAATACTGGAAAATGTTGGTCCTAGTTAGATTGGCCTGATGCAAGTTTGAGGGAGGGAGCCAACCCACCAGTCCAGATTGGTGATCTCTACAGCTGCAGAAACATTTGTTTCAATTCCTGAAAAAGAAGTCAGAAACAGGTTGTTAACAATACAGCTCACACAACCCTTAACCCTTAATTCATAGAATTAAAACTGTGAAATCAAAAAAACGTTTCAAGTTATTTGCATAAAGCCCCAGGCCCTGGTAGGTGTATGTGTGTGTGTGCCCGTGTGCAGAGATGCCTCTCCCTACCGTGGGGAGTTGAATCCACTGTCCACAGTGATGCTGCTGCTGTCCATGCTGTCGAGGCGTGCCGAATGCGTGGCTCTCTGGTTGCTGCTGCTGTCGGTTTCTTTTGGGGCAAGGAGGGTGAGGTTCTTCTCAAATTTCCTCTGTAAGTCTCTTTCCTTCTCCCTCTCAAGGAGCCACTGCATGGTGCCTACATCATCTCTGTTTTTTTCCTCCTCTGTGTTTTTGTTTGCCCCTTCCTCAGAGTCGTCGTCATCAGAGACATTATAATAGTCAAAAGAGGCTTCCTGGTTCCCCCCGGACTCCTGCTGACGCTGGGAACCAGGAATGGCTGGTGCCACCGAGGTCCCCAGGGACGGCTCCAGTTTCTCGCATCGGCCTGGCAGTGTGTCGGCAGGTGTCTTCGGGAGAGATTTGAGGAGGGACAGGCTCGATTTGTGATAGCTGTTTACAGACAAGGTGCTGTGAAGAGGTTTGAACAGTGTGTCTTTGCTGAATATCTCTTTCCTCTTGTCCAGGCTGCTGGGCTCGGCGCTGTGGTGCTGGACGAGGCGTCCATTGGCGATCCCTTCTGCCACTGCGCCCGAAACAGCTGGGCCCCCACCTGGCCCTTTCGGTGACTCCTCCTTGTGCCCCACAGGCTCCCTGGAAGAATGTGGGGCCTGCCTATCAGACAGAGGCAGCTTTTTCACCCCTTCCGCCAGAGTCAGAGTGTCATGATCCTCTTTATTCTTTCCCAGAGGTGATGGTGCCGTGAGGACCGTCTCACTGGAGGTGTTGCACTGGAAATAGTCATCTGTAGCTGTTTTTGTTGGACAAGAGTTGAGTTCCCCGTAGGATGGCAAACTCTCAGGTGGTTTTCCTGGCTCCAAGAGGCTACAAGCACTGGAAGGCTCCTTGCTGCCACTGACTATTTCTGGAATACACACCTCTTTATAGCTCGTGGATGACACATGAGCCCTTTGATGGCCAATTGCTTGTGCGGGCCTTAATGTACTGTCGTCAATGTAGGACTGGCTGGGGGTTTGGTCGTCTTGGCTACAGCCTTCAGCCAGGTCTTCAGGGGTCCCTAGAGAAGAAGCACCCAGAGGGCCCTTTGAGTTATCCATCGATCTGGATCTCTCCTTGGCTTTGTTGGATCTCTCATTCCTGGACCTTCGGTCCTGGGTATGGCTGTGGCTTCGGTGCACTTTTGAGTGGGAGCTTCCCCTGGAAGGTTCAGGAAAAGGCATCTCAGTTCTCCTTTTGGCCAATTCCCCAGACACATCCCATTCTGGTGTCATGGGGAAATGAGACTCAATCACATTCGTGTTACTATGCATGATGAAGTTATCTCCTTTGTGTTCAATGATGAAGCAGCCCTCCCTGGGTGCCCTGGTAAGAGGATCACAAAAGTCATACTCTCTGTCACCTGGGATATCCAGATGAGAACCGTCTGAAGGGTCTCCTTTAGACACTCGTGTCTTGCTGTGGGACCGAGACTTCCCATGGGACTTTCGATGAGTCCTACTCTTTTTACTTCTTCCGCTGTGATGGGCAGAGGACCCAGCTTTACTCCGATGTGCTTTCTCTTCTTCAAGTTTCTTCATCAGTGCAGTGTGTCTCATGACATTTTCCACGGTCAAGTCCGGGTTAATACGCCTAATGATTTCCATTTCCACCTCCCTAGGGATAGTGGTTGGCGTGTCTTCATCTCGCAGGGGCCACTCCTCGGGAGGAAACTGGGCAGAAAAATTGGCTAGCTGTTTGGTCTTATCTTTTTTAAAACTTAGCCGGAATAACTTGAGCCCAAATTTTTTGGACTGCTTTTCACTATCTTTCGGTTTTGAGAGAGTTTCTGTCTTATACGAAAAGTTGACAGTACTTTTGCTCTTGTCAGTGGGTGGCACCTGGCAGAGTGAAGGAGGGCAATAGGGGTCTTTGCAGTCCTTGGCAGGTTTCCTCTGCAGAGTCGAGGCGTGCATGCTATGCACGTCTTCTCGGCAGCAGTGGCAAGAGTCGCAGTGGTTTCTGGGCAATGTTCTTTCCCTGACGCAGCCTGAGGCAGAGGGCGTTATGGTTCCGGGTTGCGGAGAGGTACACTGAGACCTGTCAGGTATCCTCTCATCCAAATGGTACCATTTACTGTTAGTTCTTATGAGAGAAGGAGTAATGAAGTAAGTCTGCGGGGTCACGATGAAATAGCCATCCGGAGTTGGGTAGATCTTCCTCTCCCGCACCAGCGTGTTGAGCGTGTGCCGTAGAATCTCTTGGCTTGGGGTGGGAACACCTAAAACCAAAGGAACACACTCATGAGAATGTAGAGGGAACTTGTCGTTGGTTCCCGATTTTTCAGGATCTGCTATGGACTGAACGTTTGTATCCCCCCAAACACTCACATGTGCAAATCCTAATCTCTGGTGCGAGGATGGGGCCCTCGTGATGTGCCCTCGTAAGAAGAGGAAGAGACAAGCCACCCCTCCTCCCTATGCCATGCGAGGATATGGCCAGTTTCACGCCAGGAAGAGGGCCCTCACCAGACACCAAATCTGCAGGTGCCTTGATCTCAGAGCTCCCAGATTCCAGGATCGTGGGAGATAAATGTTTGGTGCTTAAGCCACCAGTCTATGGGAATTTTTTACAGCAGCCCAAACTAAGACAAAATCGTATGAATTTGGCAAGCTTCAACGTATCATCCACATGGCAAGCCAGCAGGATTCAAAGGCGTTCGGGAAGAGAGACAGAAGTTAGGGGCAGTGAGATTGCTACGGTTGTCACAAGGTCTTTCCTGAACTGAGCCATGAAAAGGCAGAGTATTTTTAAAGGATGGAAAAATGAAAAATATTTTACATGATATACGTTTACAGAAAAGCCTTTCTCAATACAAAAAAAAACCTAAGGAAACTGGGTTGAAATAGCTATCTTGATCATCAAAAACCAATAGAACATATACAGAGGCCACCATACACACTTGAAGCTACTCCATACACTCACTTTTCAAGATTAAGCTTACTTAATAAACTTAACTTTGTAAGTCACATAAAAGGGCAATCAGACCCGACCATTGTTCAAGATGTACCCCCCAGGTCTGAAATCATTACCTTCAGTTTTGAAAGTGACTACGTTACTGATGAAGTTTGGGTGACCATGTTCTCCTTCTTGGACTAAGTCAGCAGGATGGAGGTAGTTTTTCTAACTCGTAACCAGAGAGCCCTAATAAATACATTTGTGAAAACTTAGAAGCTTCTCCATCTGTCTGGTCACTGAGTCCGAAAATGCCATAGTCCTTAGAATAGAAATTCCAGAAGAAAATGACAAGACTTCCTGGTACCGTGGCCGATACTGTGTTCAAAGGGTTCTGTGTGCATGTTTACGCCTTGTCTTTCTTAAGAGACAGAATTACAAGTATAAATTCTTAAGAGAGAGTAAACTCTCCGGGTTAGAGGACATTTACTTATTTCTTGGATATTGTCCATTCCTCAGTGCCAGGCACACTGAGGGCGACAGTCCTGACTAGTTTGATCTGGATGATATAATTTGGAAATAGGTCAGGTTGAATCATACTGCCAACATTCAACCGTGTCTGACCCACAAAAATGTAATTTCGTGGGATTCAACCTGACACAGTTAAGGTAGTGTAATGTGGAGACTGAAAGCCTGGAGCCCAGGGCCACACTGCTGGACTCAAACCCCAGCTCCATCACTGTTACCTGGTGGCAGTGGCTGCATTATGCAGAACCCCACCCACCACACCATTCCTCCATTCAGACCTAATCCCCTAAACCTAAGCATGTGACCTGGTTTGGAGACAGGGTCTTTGCAGAGGTAAACAAGTCAAAATGAGGTCATCAGGGTAGACTCTACTCCAACACGACGAATGTTCTTCTAAAAAGGGGCAAGTGGGCACAGAGACGTGCACAGAGAGAAGACCATGTGAAGAAACACTGGTAGAAATGTTCTGAACTCACAGACCTCCGAAGGAACCAACCAACTCTGCTGATACCTTGATTTTGCGCTTTCCTGAACTGTAAGAAAATACATTTCTGTTGTTTAAGCCACCTGTACTTGGTTAGGGTTATGCTAGAAAATGAGTATTGCTGGTTATCACCTTAGGTAACTTACCTAACCTCTCTGAGCCTCTGTCCATGGTCATCGGGATGTGGATAATATCCCCATGTACCCTCGTAGGGTAGTTGTGAGTTTAAATGAGCTTAAGGCAGGGGCGCCTGGGGTGGCTCGGTCAGTTACACGTCCGACTCTTGGCTTCAGCTCAGGTCATGATCTCCCAGTTTGTGGGCTCCAGCCCCGAGTCGGGCTCTGTGCCAACAGTGCAGGGCCTGCTTGGGACTCTGTATCTCCCTCTCTCCCTCTCTCTCTCTCTCTCTGCCCCTCTGCCACTCACTATCTCTTTCAAAATAAATGAATAAACTTAAAATTTCTAAAAATGAGCTTAAGATATGTAAAGCAGTGCCTGACATATACTGGGGGCTCCATGAACATGAACCATATAGTCTCAACTTTGGGGCAGGATCCATGGAAACCCAGATTACCTCCTAAGAACATTCTGTAGCAACCTAAAACAGCAGGTAAACTAAGTTTAGGCTCCCCCAATCCTTCCAAAACTACAAAAGTGGGATATGAAAGCATTAGTAACGGCCTGGGAGAGAGTCGATGAATGCGATGTAACATACACGTCCGTCTGTGTTACCATATTCAGAAGGCATCCGTAGTGGCGAGGTGGGAAAGGCAACATTGCTTATGAATAATGTATTGTTTAGTATAATTATTTAATGTTTGAGCTGCATAGTTTCCCTTTAGTCTAGGGCTCTGCTCTTGAGAGAAGTACTCTGGTTTTTATGCAAATGGCTTCAAGGCTGGTATAATAACAATTTTTAAAATTTTTATGATAGTTTCTGCACAAAATGAACTTCATATGAATTAGCGATAGAACCCAAACCATATATATGAAATTCTTGAGTGCCGTCATGAAATAAAAAATGCTTGCATATAAGAGAAGCAACTTAAAAGAGCTTCTACACCCCACTAACAACCAGGGCCTCCTGCTGGACAGGTCTGGGGGCACCATTCATACTGACACAGACTAAAACTCCCCAGATGAGACCGTATTCACACCGTGGGCACAAATGATGCCCACTTGGGTTGTGGGGCATAGCAATCTGGATATCAAACCCATACTGAAATCTGTGTCTTACATAGTAGCTTGCTTGCAGTCAACACTGGAAGAGAAACAAGTTTTTCCAGAACACGGCAAGCCTCGTTTATACGAGTTCACGACTGCCCAGGTTACTATGCTGTCATTATAAAGGAAAGCTGAGGCATAATCCGGAAGAACAGCTGTTACTACAAACCAAAACTGTGACGGTATTACAGAATGAAGTCTTCGTGTCTTCGATCCTCACGTGTATCGGTCAAGGGATGTCTAATTTGAAAACACAAGCTGGAAACATGCCCTGTCCAATCAACCTTCCACACTTCTACCTGTGAGTCTTCAAGGCTTTAACTGAAAGTCACTGATATTTATGATGCTTATTTTATTATGAAGCCCCAGTATAATGACTGCATCTTCAGTTGTCTGTGAAATCCAGACTTCCATGAGAGGTCTGCAGGGCTTCCCTGGGACAGAGAGATGGCCGTGATGGGTACTTTTCGAAGTTTGCGCATTCAACCGCTTCCAGATTCTGTTCCCAAAGTTCATCATGAACTTGGATTTTGAGGGCTTAAAGAACAAAAAGATAAACTCTGTATCCACATAAGGCTGACACCCGACTTCTCTCCTTTTCCACACTTTTACATCTTCCAAAGCAAAAACAGATCTAATAACACTGCATGACAACGCGAGGTTACTTAGACTTACATATCCCTTTAATGCCACAAATCCGAAAATCGTTGGAATGGAGCGCTTATGTATACCTTCTGTATGTTAAGCATTTTAGATGGAAACTTTCAATGGGCTTCTCTGGATTATTTCTTCTCATTTGTGAAGAACACTGGCTGAGGGAGAATTTAGCAAGAACCAGTGTAAGGGGATGAGATGGGAGACAGAATATTATATATATATATATATGTATATATGTGTATATATGTACATATACATATATAATAATATACACATATACATGTATGTTAAATGTATATATAATATATATTATATATGTACATATATACATATACATATACACATATACATACATATGCATATATATACACATACATGTTAATATTCTCTAGCAAATTCACAAGCAAACTTCAACCCCATTAGCAGCCTATAGGTCTCCTTCTCTGAGAGTCAGCTTTCCTCCCAGGAAGATCCAATCATGAACAACCCAACAAGTACTAGTTCAATTTAAGTGATCCTTCTGGATGGGTGGGTGATGAGTCCTTAGCTGAGAAGCATTTATTCTTTTTATACCTCAAGAAAAATTCTTGTTTCTATAACGGAAATTCCAAAATTCAACTAATATAGAAAGGTGATAAAAGGGTTTACATTTCAGTATGTCAGGCATTTTTACTAGGAGACTTTTCACTAAAAACTTTCTTTAGAATATGGGTGTCTAGGGGCACCTGGGTGGCTCAGTTGGTCGCGTGTCCGATCTCAGCTCAGGTTATGATCTCGCGGTTCGTGGGTTTGAGCCCTGGTGTTGGGGCTCTGTGCTGACAGCTTAGAGTCTAGAGCCTGCTTTGGATTCTGTGTCTCCCTCTCTTTCTCTGCCCCTCCCCTGCTCATGCTCTGTCTCTCTGTCTCTCAAAAATAAACACTAAAAAAAAAAAAAAAAGAAAAAAAGAATATGGATTTACATATTCTTTTATTACAAAACAGTAATGGAGGCCCAAATCTAGACTATTCTTTTTACGTATAACATATGCATTAAATATGAGAGTTCAAATGTTTTAATGACATTAAGTATTAAGTTAAAGTCAAAACTTTATTTTCAGGCAGTAAGCTATATAAAAGTAAACAGTCATGGGGCACCTGGGTGGCTCAGTCGATTGTGCGTCTGACTTCAGCTCAGGTCATGATCTCATGGTTTGGGAGTTCGAGCCCCGCATCACGCTCTGGGCTCACAGCTTGGAGCCTGGAACCTGCTTCAGATTCCGTGTCTCCCTCTCGCTCTCTGCCCCTCCCCCACTCACCTCTGCCTTTCTCTCTCTCAAAAATAAATAAACATCATAAAGTAAAATAAAATATGGAACTACTGCTGAACAAAGTTTTAAATCATTACTACCACGCCCTAAACCAGTGGTCAGCAAACTTTTTCTCTAAAGAGGTAGAATGTAATTATATTACTTTGTGAGGCCTCTGATCTCCCAGCTGCAACTACTCAATTCTGTAACTGCCGCATAAGCAGCTAAAGACAATACATAAACAAATAGGCAAGGCTGTGTTCTAACAAAGTTCCAAATAAAACTTTATTTACAAGCGTAAGTGGTGGGCCACACTTAGCTTGCTTGCACCCATGGTTTGCCAACCCCTGCCCCAGACTCAGATTTGTACAGCGCCCCTGCAACGTGGGGTTGACCCGTTAGTCATCAGTGTCACAAAGCTGAAAAAGGTGAAGTTCGCTCCCCTCGGCCCATCTGATGACAAGGCATTGAGATCTAAATTCACATGCCATAAAAGCTAGCAAAGCAGTCGTTCTTTTAAGTACAGGTGACCTATGGATTTCTCTACGAAAGTATTCCAACTTAGTGATATTGTAATCAACTGCTTGGCAATTTACTACTTTATTTTGCTCTTTTTCACAATTTACTCTTACATACCGGCTCTGTGTTCTTTCCATTCTCTATTTCATAGCCCAGTAATGGGAGAGATGTAACCAATTTTGGAAAAGCTAGGTGATCTCTCACGAAGCTACATAAAAACAGATTTCAAAAGCTGTGGGGAAGTTTGATGTCAGAAGAGGCCAACCAGGTACAAGGCCACCAAGAAGGGTCTTTCTTCACAAGAGCATTACATCTGTGAACCACATCTGTCCCCTTAGATTGCTCTCACCTGGCACTCTGTTTATCTTGCTACTGAAAGGAAAAGGGTTTGCCTGAAAATTAACAAAGAAAGACGATCAGACAGTGAAGAGTATTCAGAGATAATGTTAGAAAATTTAAGGTAATTTATAGGTTGCAAAAGGTCGGTCGGTCTGTGTTAGAGTTTTTAAACAGCACACATAATTTCCAAACATGTTAATTAGAAAACTGAAGAAGGAGGAAATAAATCATGAGTTGACAACATGGGATTCTCTCTCCCCCTCTCTTTCTCTGCTCCTCCCCAACTCACATGTGGGTGCTTTTAAACAGCACACATAATTTCCAAACATGTTAATTAGAAAACTGAAGAAGGAGGAAATAAATCACTGGGACAGCTCAGCTCCCGTGTATTGCCCCCCCCCCCAAAAAAATCACTGGGATTTGTCCTTCGGGGCAAAAGGAAAAGTGGGGAGTCTCAGTCAGTTAGGTGACCAGCTCTTGATCTCCACTCAGGTCAGGATCTCACGGTTTGTGAGTTCAACCCCCGCTTCAGGGACTGTGCTGACAACATGGGATTCTCTCTCCCCCTCTCTTTCTCTGCTCCTCCCCAACTCACATGTGGGTGCTTTCTCTCAAAATACATAAATAAACATTAAAAAAAAAAAAAACCAGAAGTATTCCTCTTGCCCTCTGCCATGGGTGGGGTGCATTTTCTTACACCGCGACCTTGAGTTCGGCCAGGTTTGCTTTGGCCAATGAAATGTCAGTGGGTGTGGTGTGACCGAAGGGCTGAAGAGCCTCTGTATAACCAAACTTGTTCTCTTGTGGCCTCTGTCGTCCTCGTTAGCAGAACTTGCCACTGCTTGTCCCCTTTTCCAAAGAGGATGGGGTACAGGTGGAGCAGGGCCACCTGGGCAGGTCCAGTCTGGATCCGCTGACTCCCGGAGAATCCCCAGACACATGAGCTGAACAAACGTTCACTGCCGTATGCCATCCATGACCTGTGATTGTTACCTGGCATTTTGGTGGCAAAAGGGAACTGATACAGTCCACAGCTTCTGTTTCACCAAGGTCCCTTCTAGGTTGGATGAAAACTATGTCGAGAGTTCATTTTTTGGGTAAGCTCTATTTCCATCTAGGTACATGTCGAGTCCAAGCTGCCAAACTGGTGGCCCGATAATGTGCTTTATTTGACTTGCAAGTCATGGGCACCCGTGTGTTAAAATGTACACACACACCCAACACACACGTAACTGCCAATAGCTAAGGAAATCTACAGATGTCACAGATTCTACAGAGTTTCCAGAGTCTCTTGAAAAAGCAGTAGATTTGAAGCTCTGGCAGGGTTTGACGTTTTTTGGGGGGGGGGGGCAATACACGGGAGCTGAGGACCGGGCTGCCCCCCTTGAGACAGGTCACGCTGTCTTTAGCTTATCACTATTCCTAACGTCTTCTGGTGCCAGAGGCACCAAATGCCGTTGGTAGGGCAGCTGGACTATTGTCTTCTTATTATAATATTTAAGAGACAAGGAAACATTTTATTTTTTTCCTTTAAAATGAGATCTTAACTAATTTATCAAATATCCTATTATTAAAACTCATCAGGCCATGACACAAGCATGCAAGATATGTTTTTGTTTGTTTGTCCTTACTATCGCTCTAGGGTAATCCCTTGGGACTAACCTTTTCCGACACCCTCCCATGCGTCACGGGTGGCTCAGTCGGTTAAGCGTCTGACTTCGGCTCAGGTCATGATCTCACGGTACGTGAGTTTGAGCCCCGCATCCAGCTCTGTGCTGACAGCTCGGAGGCCGGAGCCTGCTTCTTCGCATTCTGGGTCTCCCTCTCTCTCTGCCCCTCCCCTGCTCATGCTCTGTCTCTGTCTCTCTCTCTCTCAAAAATAAATAAACACTAAAATTTTTTTAAAAAATAAAGGTTATGTTGAAGTTGACTAGAACGTTGGTGGGTTTTGCCAGAATTCTTCACGCATCCTGACTGTATTTCTTCTTCTCAGTGCCCCTTAAAAAGAGCATTACACTATCACCTGGAGACGGCACGTTAGTTTTGAAGTAACAGAGATGATTTGATTTCTAATTACAGCCCTAAGGAACGTTTCTGGCCAGTTTTGGCAAAACATTCTTTTTTCTATTACATTTCAATGAGAGGCACCACGGTCCACATGAGGTCCCAGAGCGACCAGCACACATGTCTGTTTGGAAAGTGCTACATTCTCTTCCCATTACCTGGGAAACACGTGGTCAGATGCTCCATCAGTGCTTCCTGGGTGACAGGTTTTCTCGCGGAGTTCATTGCTGAGATGGCCAAGCAAAGGATTTCCCCGAGTGGAATGAACTGAGATTGACTGATGGGAGACATGCTGATTGGTGACACATCACCTGCAGAAAGACAATTTGCAAGGAAGCAGTTCATTAAAAGACCCAGCCTTTTGTCACATGCACGCGCGCGCACACACACACATACACACGCGCACACCATGACCCTTCCTGGTTCCCTGTATCATGAGGACGATCAGCTCCGAACGCTGAAGCTTGTTACGGCCACACAGCGGATGCCCCTCAGGTGGAAGGATGCCCCCCGAGCAGTGGAAGCTCCAATGGCCTCGGCAAACAGAACCTGCCTCTAAAACCTGAGATCTCCTTTCAACAGACTTACAGCTGAAGGGCGTACGACACGAGGCTGAAAAATGAGCTCTGTTTTTATTAACTCGGAGCCGGTTTATTTAAGAACTGCCATTCCCATCTTGACAAATGCACTTGGGGAAACGTGAGGATTCATTCATTCAAATGTTGAGTGGCTCTTCACGTGTCAGCCATCTGCTGGGGGCTTGGGATTTCCTTGGGAGAGGGAGTGAGCTCCCCTCCCCAGATCATCTCTGCTCTCAAGGAGTAAGGGGAGGAGACAGGCGACTAGACCCAAGTCCACCGTTCTCCACAGAAGGCTGAATGACAGACTCTGGGACAGAGGGGACAGGGCGGTGGTGCAGCAGCACCGGGGGCGGGGGTGGGGGGTGAGGGGAGGGGGTGCTTAGAAGCTGGAAGTGAGAGGTTTCCCCAAGGATGTGCAGCCTGAATCAGGTGCCTGGGGACTGGGAGGTGTGGGGGGGGGGGGGGAAGGACTTGTAAGCAGCTGCTTTCTGGGGAGGAGTGGGGAAGGGCACCGGGCCACCACGCGGGGACAGCTGAGCACGCGAGGCCTTCACCCTGTGAGGGAGGGTGAGCCACGGAAGGAATTTCGGGAACGACAAAGTCAGATGTGACTTTCAGAAGCCGGATGGACTGGAGGGAGCAGGAGAACGCAGATCACCATCCGCAAGGGACCCTGTGGCCTCCTGCCCGTGTCTGCAACTGGAAGAATCGGTGGCGGAGGACAGGCTGAAGACCCAGCCGCGAGGGGCTGACGACGGTTCGTGAAGCGCATCAACGTGCACCGTGAGGCTCTGTCTTCACTTCTGCGGCCTTTGTGTCGCAGTGTGGTGCGTTTCAAGTTATGTTCCGAGGATTCCTAGGATTCCCCGGCAAGATCTCTGGGGTGGGGCTGGGGCCCCAGCGGAGGGAGAGGCTGGAAGAGCAGGAAAGCCTGAAGGTGCCACCTGGGGCTCGGTAGGGTGTCGCGTGCAAAAGGGCCCCACAGAAAGAGGGTAAAGTTAGCAGCAGAGGATCTGGGAGCTTCTGAGCTGACTTCCCACACGTATTTACATAATCTCTCCTTTTTTGTTTCCTGGGCCTGATTTCTCCCATGTAATAAACTCCCAGATGCTGGCCAGAACCCAGGCTCGGGTCAGCCTGTGGCACTGGGCAGTGCCCTCCTGGGAGCGTGTCAGGACCCTCTGGGGTGGGCCAGCTCCTCACTGTCGGGCACTCAAAGCTGTGCCCAGCCGCGATTCCTGGTTTGCTGGGAACCCAGAGGCCCTTCGAGAAAGAACCTGAACGTGCTTGGATGGACTAGATGGGAAAAGGGTTGATGGATGGAACCAGGCAACGGGGCCCGGGAATGAAAACCCCCAGAGGGGGGTTAAGCCTAACAGGTGCAGGGATGAGGCAGCGGGAAGCCGGAGTCAAAGCCTGGAGGCCCCACCCCTCCCACCAAGCCCAGCTCAGTTCGGGGCTCCAGTCAGTGGCTGCCGTGGCTCCGTGCTCTCCAAGACAGGGCGGAGAAGAGTGGTCAAAGCGAGTGGGGAATACCCAGACCCAGAAGGAGAGAACAGCAGAAGGCAGAACTGACCAGAATACATGAGCTTTGGGGACCAATGGAACAGAAAGAGAAGAATCACGAAGACAGGCCTCCTGCAAACATTCGGTGGGGTAGCAGTGGGTAGAAGTGAGAACGCGGAATTTTGGCTGCCACTGGGGGTATGAGCATCACTTGCTGGCTGCTAAAGCTCAACTCATACTGGTGGCTCAAAAATGAGGGCTGGGACCATCTCAGTAGGCAAGTGTGCGACTGCCTAGAACAGCGCATATATTTTTAAGTTTATTTATTTTGAGGGGGGAGGGGGAGAGAGAGGAAGAGAAAAAGAGAGAGAGAGAGAGAGAGAGAGAGAGAATCCCAAGCAGGCTCCCCACTGTCAGCACAGAGCCCAACGCAAGGCTCGAACTCACGAACCTTGAGATCGTGACCTGAGCTGAAACCAAGAGTCTGACACTTAACTGACTGAGCCACCCAGGCACCGTCAGTATATATCTTCTTAAAACCTATTGTACCCTCTGTTCAAACCAAGTTAATTCTAAAGGCTCAGGCGTAATAGATGAACCGGTGGTAGTGGTGAGGTGCAGGGGAGGTGGGAGTCTGGAGCTCTTCCCATTCAAATCCCCCCTCCCCACAGCAGCCCCTGTAGCTCAGCCACAGCCTCCGGAAAGATCTCTTCTGGAAGTCCTTCTCTCTCCCTCAGCCTCCTGCAGGAGAGGCTGGGGCACTGAGGCTAGGTTCTTGCTCAGTTGGCTAAGGCATCTGGGGTCAGCGGGCCACGGGGGAGATCAGTGCAGATTCCGGCACCTTCCGACCCGGAATCCATTTGGGAGCTGAACACCTTCTGAACCTTGCCTATCACGATTAAGGGCTTCTCAGAAGACCAGGGATACAAAACCACTAAATATGATCTTTGTTTTTTGAATGTAGGTCTCCCTTCTAGTCTTGTAGAGGATACAGGGAACTTGCAGTCTCCAGAGAAAAGATAGGGCTGTTAGCAAACGGACCGCTTGAGTTCAGGCCACTCTTGTCCTTATGCTTTTAGCTAAAATGATCTGTTTAGTTGAACTGCTATCTTCTAAGTTAATTTCTTTTCATTCTTCGTCGCCAACTACAAGGGCCAGCATGCTTCAAGTGCGTCTGAATTGCATTTGCTTCGAAAAAGCTCAGTGTTGCGACAATATTGAATATATGCGCCATAACTTTTCACTCCGGGTACAGAACGGAATGGAATCTGGAGGCTCTAAGTGACTATCTCGTCACCTCATTTTTTAAATTGCACTAAGACAAATTATTTTCCACTCCCTGCAGGTCCCCAAGCCCATAGGCAATCCTTGTCTACCCCGGGGCTCAGGTGCTCCCTAGATGGGCTCCTCTGCTCTATGTCCAGTGCTACCTGTCCTCCAAAGCACCATGCTCTCCCTTGACCCATTGGGATGGCTTGGATGACTGTCACTTTTCCCTCTGACCTGACACTGCTTTCCTCACAGGACAGCCAGGTCTTAGAAAAACAGAAAACATGCCCCCGCCCTGCAGAACGTCCTGTAGTGACTGCGCACAGCGCCCCAGAGAAGGATCCCTTCACCAGGCCTGCAGTGGCAGGGTCAGGGTCTGGGCCTGTCCACCCACCTCTGGGACGGTCACCCTCCCAGTTCCCCACCCTCTCCCTCTGCCACGCTCACAACCTCCTCTGTTCTCTGATCACAAGCTTTTTCTGCACTGGGGCCTCTGCGTGTGTTGAGCTTCTGGGATGCTCCCTGCACAGGCCTTTGCTGGACTGGCTTCTCCTCCTTTGGGTCTCAGCTTAAGGCGGGACCTCCTCAGGGAGCCCTGTCCTGACCACCCGATGTACTGCTGTCCCAACGCTACAAGAGAGACTCTCTCCTGTTACCCGAGTCTGATATGTGATTTAGAGTAAATGCATATTTGGTCTTTATCCCCATTTCTTGCACAGAGCTCCTAAAACCAGGGGGAATTTCCTAGGTGAGGAGAGAGATAAGGTGTCTTTTGTTATGTTAATCAGGTGGCTTTTTGACCTGAAACTAGGGACAGACCGAGGGAAGGGGGAGGGGAGGAGCTGGTGGCCGGGAGACTAACTGTGACTAGAGATGGAACTTGCAGTCCTACCGCCAGCCTCCAGGGAGGGGAGAGGGGCTGCAGGTTGAATCAGTGGCCAATGGCCAATGATTTAATTACGTTTCCGTAACGAAGCCTCCATTGAAAACCCAAAGGATGGGGTCCAGAGAACTTCCACGCTGGTGAACACGTGGGTATTTGGGGAAGAGGGGTGTGCTCAGGAAGGGTCATGGAAGGTCCGAGCCCCTTCCCTGCACTTCGTCCCATCAGCTCTTCTGAGTTGTATCCTTGGATAATAAACCAGCACTCTAATAAATAAAGTGTTTCCCTGAGTTCTATGAGCAAGTTAACTGAATCCAAGGAGGACTCATGGAAACCAATTTATAGCCGGTCAGTCAGAAGCACAGGTGACAATTTGGGCTTTTGGTCGGCTTGGAAGGGGGGCAATCTTACAGGAGTGAGCAAACTCACAGATACTTTGTGGGCGAACACATTGTTTCTGAGCCGCCATAATTCATATTGTTCTAAAACGAAGGGGTAAACAGGTTTTACTCCGGCTTTATTTTCTTACAAACATCCATTTAAGCATAGTCCTCAGGGAACATCTGCCAAATCCCAAAGAATTCAGGTAAAACCTGTGGGATCTGATGCTATCTCCGGGAAGATGATATCAGAAATCAGCTGAACTGTAGGACAGTCCGCTTGTGTTGGAGAACTGCTTGGTGATGTGGAAAACCCACACGCACACCTGAACTGGTACCAGAATCTCAGCAAGCTACTCTCTTCACTGTCTGAGTGTGTGTGCGTGTGTCTGTGTGTTCACTGTCTGTCTCGCCCACTTGACTAAGAGCTCCGTAAAAGAACAACATCTGAATGCTACGTTCCTACTAGATTTCCGATGCCTAGAATAATGCAGAGAATACATCACACACCCAGCAAGTGTTTGTTGAATGAATGAATGAATGAATGAATAAATGGCCATTGATAACACTGTAATCCTAGGAATTTCTCAGGGTATTTAAAGGATTGCGACTTCCCTCTTGTATCTTGCTAAATAATTTCAAACAAAATAACAAGAGACCGAATAATACTTAACCGTGCAATTTCTAAGACTCCCTTTATTAATTTCATCAACAACAGAGCACCCAAACACAGCAGTTACCACAGGAAAGTAATTATATATTAAGTGAGGTTTAGGACACACATTTAAGATCTGTATTAAAGGAATCATAGGTATCAATACAACACATCATTCAAGTTTACCATGATTTTCTATGGCTCTTTTATATAAAGACCTGCTTAATGAGCCAGCTAATCACTCTTAATTAAAATACTAGAAAATTCTTCCAACAACTGGACCACATTTACAGTCAAAGAAGAAAACAAGGGAACGTAAATACTGCCAAAATCTTGTGGGTCACCATAATCTACAGAAACTACCACACTGTGTATAAACTATGAATTGTTACTTGCCTATAATTTATGGGATGGATTTTTCTATTGTCAGAATTAGTTCTGTACGCATTCAATAAAGACAACTCATGGCTCCTTTGCAGACTAGCAAATTCTTTCTGGACCACAATTCTGTCCTGTTGTTCCAAAAAGAAGGGGTAAGTAGGTTTCACTTCAGCTTTTACCTTCTTACAAACATCCATTTAAGTACAATCCTCAGGGGACATTTGTCAAATCCAAAATAACTCGGATAAGACCAAGCACGGTGCCTTGGACAGAGGAAGCATTCCGTAAGTTCCTGGTAAATAAACTGCAACTCCGAGAAGACATGAAAATATTCCCATTGTAAGCAAACCTCTTTGCTTTTAAGAGCATTCGACATTAAAGCTCGATGCCTCAGTGAACATTTGGACACCGCTTTCATTTAAGGTACTGGTCAGCTGAGAAGCATGAGGACAGAGGAGACCGCCCGCCCAGGGTCACGGGGAGAAGGTGGGGAGCCCGGCAGAGGCGGGATAGCAGGTGTGGGGTAGCACCCCCCTTCCCCGGGGAGCGGGGCACACCTGGGCACAGCTGGAGCAGGCTAGCAAGAAAAACGGGAGCCAGGTCCTGCCTGACCAGAGGCTTCGGTCCAATTCTTGATGCTGATGGGGAACCTCTGCGTGTGTTTATACGGAGGAATCACGTGACATGTTGGTGTCAGAAAATCAGTTCTGTGCCACCGTGGGAAACAAACTGGCAACTGGAACAACTGCCCAGGCAGTTGACAAGGGGCATCTGGCACGACAGGTAGAAATCACGCCCGTGCTGACTTTCTTCGTCCCTCAGTATCTACAGCTAGTTATTTCCACCTCAGTGATATCTGTACCCCAAGCGTGCGATTTTACTGTTGAAACCCCCCTCTCTATTTTCCCTTCCAACTTCTGGCCAGTTCCTTTAGCTGGAATTATTTAAAAAAAAAAAATGCTCGCTCACATAATTCATCCTTTCAAGAAATATATTTGAGAGCCTGTTATATATTCAATACCTTTAGGCACTCGCCTTGCAAAGTGGTTCCTATCTTGGTTCTATTTGTGTGCCAAAAAAAAAAAAAAAAAAAAAAAGTACTGTAATAAAGCTCTGTTCTTTATAAATGCCTTTTTTTTTTTTCAGTCATTAATCTGGGTTCTCCGGACTCCTCAGTCTCTGCATATGAGGGAGGGCAACACAGAGCCTAGGAAGACACGACTTGCACGACAATTTATACCCATCTCTTCCCAGATGATAACTGCAGCTTTCCAAAAGATACCTAACTAGAAGAGCAAGCATACCATTTCCTTCCATCTTAAAGTCCCCATCTTCACACGACCGTAAGAAAAGGACAGCCATTGGGGCGCCTGGGTGGCTCAGTCGGTTGAGCGACCGACTTCGGCTCAGGTCACGATCTTGCTGTCCGTGGGTTCGAGCCCCGCGTCGGGCTCTGTGCTGACAGCTCAGCGCCTGGAGCCTGTTTCAGATTCTGTGTCTCCCTCTCTCTCTGCCCCTCCCCCCCCTCAAAAATAAATACACGTTAAAGAACAAACAAACAAACAAACAACAGACAGCCATAGTTCTTCCAGGTGAACTACATGATAATAAACTACAACACTGAAAATACCCCGAAGCCCATCTTCTATCTTAACCTTCTTCAAATAACCCATTTTTTTCAAGCACCAGCATTATGTTTAAATTACCCTGTTTTCCTGTTTATTTTTTTTTTTTCAACGTTTTTTTTTGTTTTTTTTTGTTTTTTTTTTTTTGGGGGACAGAGAGAGACAGAGCATGAACGGGGGAGGAGCAGAGAGAGAGGGAGACACAGAATCGGAAACAGGCTCCAGGCTCCGAGCCATCAGCCCAGAGCCTGACGCGGGGCTCGAACTCACGGACCGCGAGATCGTGACCTGGCTGAAGTCGGACGCTTAACCGACTGCGCCTCCTGTTTATTTTTAAACACAACTCTTCCTTGTAAATGCCAATTTAATCTGTACTCTGGATTGAAGAGTTACCTTCGACTCCAATCAAGTTCATGAGTCGAAGCAGCCTACTTCCAAGCGCGGTTCTGCGACTGTACTAATTTCTAATCGGCAAATTCCCCACATACAAAGGCATTCAGGAGGTATTTTGCTAAGCGCCCAGTCTCTCCCAGCAGAACACAATTACCACTCTGCGCTGTTTCCTCATCTGAGAAGGGAAATGACGTCAAAGATTCCTTCAGGCTCTCAATGATTCTGTGATTCTATGTCAATGCAGCAGGATTCTGGCATAAAAGCAGAATATAGTACTCATGTGTAGGTCTGTTTCCATCTTGCCGGGGAAACTATTTTAATAATCAATCCAATCTGGAAAAAAAGTAGGCTCTAATTTTAAAAAGAATAGCAAAATATATTGGCTATTAATCTTTTCCCTTGTAATAAAGGCTTCATCATTTACTCTTTCTCATTCAAAGTCTTGCTCAGCTTTGCTCCTCGGGATGAAAGCGTGCCTGTTTTTGTTCTCTGTGTTGCCAAAATTAACACTAAAGTTAAAATTATAGATGCCAATAAAATTACCACATGCGGTAGATACCGTGACTCATAAAAATGGTCAAACATGCCTATAAAATGTGCAGTGGGCACAGCGGCAGGACGACTCTATTCCTTCCAATGAGCTATTCACGGAACTCCTGACAAGCCAAGTTTTACCTGAACACACCCTTGAGCCTGGGGAAGTCATAAGCAATCTGAGGTTAAGTGAACAACGTCTCTGATGCAGGGCATCAGACGGACCTTGTGTTTTACAATGAGTTCAATTTATGAACCCCAATTTTATGTATAAATATTGTTTGGTTCTTGGAACAGACGGTCTACTATGATATATTTTTTTAAAAAGTTGCTCTAGAGGAACACGTATTCCCTTCCCATACCCTCTCGAGCAGACAGCGACCCCTGCAGGAGGGCAGAGCATTACAGCTGCGTTATTTTAAACAGCTTTCCCTTGGAACCAAATTACCATACTTGACTTTCAAATGTTTGCATTTGAAATCTAAAAGGAAACTGGCAGTGAAAAAGCCCCCTTTACCAGTTTACTATATGTTTGGTTTAAATGCCACTGTTTTCAGAAATTTAAGGCTGGGCCTTCCCTGCAATAGTCGATGGCAGTAAAGATGACATTTTTTTCTTTAAAAAAAAAAAAAGGAATTTTAGAACATTTAGAAATTCTACGAAAGCTTTTCTAAAGTCACCTGGTGCTTTATGTCAACACATGATGAGTGTCTTAAAGAAGGTTCAATTCCTAAACTACCATTTGAATAAACGAACTGTCTTAATCCCAAAGAGAAATGTAAATAAGGGGATCCCATTAATAATAGTAAAGTTAATGGTGTCCATTCCCCGTGACTTTCGTAAGAAACTTCTGATGAGAGTGAACGAGCAATCATGGTGGCATATGGTGCACACACGTGCACACACGTGCACACACACACACACACAAATGGGTTAATGCCACCGCGTCTCCTGAATCTTTCTGCTTAGCAGTCTGTCTAATGCACAGACATGCAGCTAGGTGTGATGACAAATCAATCGGTTCAGAAACCCATTATCTTCCTCCGTCTACGAGCTTTCATTGGTTATATTAGCTATCACTCTTGTTAGCTGAGATTTGACTACTGATACAAAATTGCCACAGGATAAGCAGAGATGGGCAAGCCAGAAAGGGTGGAGGATGAGGTAGAGAAGGGCAACCCATGGGCAGTGATGGGTGAAAACCCCCTGCTGGGGGGCCCTTGTCACCGTCAGCAGGAATGCTTCAGACATCTCTCTAATCAGAATCAGATAACACCGCTGGACCATTTTGCTCTTGTGCTAGATGTGTAGCTGAAAAGTTAGGATGGCAATACGAGCCATCGGGCCAATTAAATGCTTCAGTAATTCAAACCTTTGCTCGGGCTCCACATTAGCACGTGTGTATGGACTAAAACCTGGCGGAGTGCTATTCACAAGCAGGCACTCAAATGCTTGTTGAATACCTAGGGACGGCACATACATGGACAAGGCAAGGTGAGACCCTGCTAACTGCCAGACGTTTCCATCACCAGCTGCCTCCTTCTCTTTAGACCCTCATCCGGGGCTAAGTTACAGCCATTTACCCCCAGGGATAAAATCATGACGAAATACCAGTCCTAGTTGAACAATTAATTTCTCAGGTGTTACACACCAGTAGGGCACCTGGCCAACGGAAGTCCTTTGTAAGACAGTGTCCTCCTTCTCTTCAATTTAAGTGCATCGTGTGAGACCGGAGCCACGTGCCTAAGTTAATCTATCCCGCACCAGAACCCAGCCTCACACCAGAGACGGATCAGATGCTCCAACTTGCACCGATGAGATTTCTCAAGGACAGTTTAATACATGAGTCTAACACCTCCAGGGTCATTCTCTCCCACCATTTACAAGGTAGAATCACCACAGCTGTTCCTCAGTCTCTGTACTCCCGGATTCACTAGCTTATTGCCGGTATTGCAACCATACTGTGACTGATTTCTCTAAAATGCAATTATACCAGGACAAGAAGGCCTAATTAAATGACAGTTCCCAAATTACAGCACAATTATACTGAATGACTGCTACCAACTCCCCAACAACTGAATGCTCTAACCACCCCTTCCAACAGTCATGGAGGCTGTCATGAAAGAACCACGTAAGAGTCTACTGGAATGAGGTACAGAGGCCAGAAGAGAGACACAGAGAAAACGCCCAACTCACTGTACCAAGAAGGAACTTTACTCTCCCAAGTCTGGCATCACAAGACGGATAGAGGCCATGGACTCTGCAGCCAAGACTGTAGGTTCAGAGCCCAGTTCTGCTCTTCACTGGCTGCGGGATTTGGGGCAAATTAGTTAATTTCGGGGGTTGCAGTTTCTTCTCGGGCGAAGTACACAAAGTGATGTTCACCTTACAGAGTTGAGGGGATTAAAGAAGATAAGGGATATTGGGTGCTTATGCTGCCCCTGAGACCTAAAAACTATTTGACAAATGCAGGAGTATTATAATTACCTTCCCTGAGCCCATTTAAATTTATTCCATTTATTCTTTGGTGGTGTTTGAATATCTACAGATAGCAATTCAATAGAACAATCACTCTGTCCTAAAAAGGAACTTTTTTGTTTGTAAACAAAACTGAGACATCTGCAAAAAGAATAAGAGAGTAACAGTCTTTGTTACACTAGTATGAATTTGTTTAATCGGACCACTCACCTCTTAAATGTGAGCATAAGCACTGAGTGAATGGAACAGTTTGACTGGGAAGCAGAAAAGCTAAGATATATACGTATATAATTTTATATATGTATATATACGTATTAGATGTGTATATATGTATTATATATGTATGTGCATATGCATATATGTATTATATGTGCGTACATATACATGTATAAAATATACACATATATTATATACAAGAATTCTACACATATATTATACACATTAATATATACACATATATTATACACATATCATATATACTTTATATGTATATATACCTATATATGCATACAATATATGTGTGTGCGTGTGTGTGTGTGTGTTGTGTGTAAACATACAACATTTGACATGTATTACTGGGCTGGGGGAGAATGGTGTGAAAGCAAAGGGGAAGAGAGAAGGGCACCAGAAGATGAGAAATTGTATGGATAGAGAGTTACAAGGACACCAAACAAAGCTGGCCTCTTTGGAAATTTTGGCTGGGCCACTCTCTTGCCTGAGAAAGGAAACTCCGCCTTTGAGGAGGTACCCTTAGGACCAAAAACCAGTGACACTAGGAGCTACATAATCTCTGACAGAATCTGAGGTACAAAGAGCCATGATGGTTACCCCTTCTAAGGAAAACATCCTGTGGGATTCAAGGGAGTCACTTACGCACAAAATCTCGGAGTTTTGCACACTCCTTGCCTACGGATGGCTTGTCCGGTAATATGCCTCCTAATCAAGTAAATCATAACCAATGTCCCCATTGAAGGGTCGCATCTTCACACCTGTTCTTAACAGTAACAACCCTCTACGAGCAGCGTACGACTCTGTCCGGAACCGTATCTCAAGGTAAGAACAATCATCATGGCTAGAATTTGAACTCCTGACGTCCATCCTGCAGTAATCTACCTTGTGAAGACTCTTAAAATGAACAAAACAGACCATTCTCGCCCTCTGTGACAAACGAATGCTTTTTAAACTGCCTCTCTTCTGAATCCACTATTTAAGGAGGATTCCCGTGTACAGGGAACTACTAGGAGATGGGAACTGTAGACACGGACATAAATCTCGATCCTTGCCTTCAATGAGCTTATGGTTTGGGTGGGGAAACACGAAATAAATGCATGAAAATGCAAGCAGCTAGAACATACTTAAATCACTGTTTACAACATCCTTAGAAGAGATACAAGAAAATACATGAATGGCTAGCATATTAACTCAATAATAGGAATTTACTCATATATAATTACATTCATCTATCCACAGAAAGAAGTAGGAATTCTATAATAGCATTAAGAAATGACCTTCTGTTGGAGAAATTAGGGAAGGCTTTACGCAAGAGGGAGACTTTGAATAGGGTCTTTAAGGATGAATCGAAATGATGGGTGTGGGGACCTTATATAATTACTGTATATTCTCAATATACTACGGTGTCACCAAGCATCTTTTTTTTTTTAAACTTTTTTTTTTTTAACGTTTATTTTTGAGACAGAGAGAGACAGAGCATGAACGGGGGAGGGGCAGAGAGAGAGGGAGACACAGAATCAGAAGCAGGCTCCAGGCTCTGAGCCATCAGCCCAGAGCCCGACGCGGGGCTCGAACTCACGGACCGCGAGGTCGTGACCTGAGCTGAAGTCGGACGCTTAACCGACTGAGCCACCCAGGCGCCCCCCAAGCATCTTTTAATACTGACTCAACATGCTCGACTTTGCTTTGAAGATGCACAGCACTGTGCACAAAGAAGAGACATCTTTAACCGTGTAGAAAGGAAGCATGCTTTCTGCCCCTCCATGGAAGAGTGAGCGAGGGCGATGGATATGAAAGCAAAGAGAAGAAGAGGGGTTCAAGGAGCCTACCCAATGCAGAGTTTGCATTTTAAAATGTTCTCATTATGAGTACAAACGACATCAGGGATTTGGCGCTCTCGAAACATCTTTAATAAAAAAGAGTGCTAAACCTATGAATCCGACGAGATAGTTAAAGCCACGCTTTCGGATTTGCCAAGTTTCACTTTGGAAACGTAGCATGTAATGGACTTCTGAGGACCACATTTTGCCATCTCACTATTTAAAGAAAAAAAAAGCTTCTGTGTGAAAAGCCCATGGATGTTGTAAGAAAACAGCTATGTAATCATTTGAATCCTAAAGCAGACAAGGAAGAAACACGCTTGCTTCCTTAGTGGTTAATAGCAACCTCAGTCTGATGTTAGTGTTGGAAACAGTCCCTGAGCGTATAAATCAGGCTCTCTTGGATTTCAGTGCGCTACATGTAGGTTAACAGGCCAAATAACACGCCAAATTTCGGGGACTATATTAATGGAGAAGAAGACATTTCAAACAGTATTTGTAGAATGCCCCCACCGGAAGAGTAGAAGAGATACTACAGCGGATGGAAATCTGAAGCGGTTTAATTATCTCCTGTTCGCAAATCCTACAGCTGTCTGACTTTTCAGCTCTGATGTGACTTAGGATGAATCATGCTGCTGAGGTGGCATCAGCCTACCACGGGGCATGTCTGCTGCCTAAGACTGAGGCGAGACCGCCTTTCAGGGGACAGTGTACTCTTCTCAAAGCGGGTGTCGACATCTTACCATATGGCTTCGCACACAACACGTCTTGAAAGAAAAGCAGGGAAAACGTACCTGACCCTTTCTGGACTGGCTCCATGCCCCAGGTAGCTTTGACGCTAAAGCCTGGTGCATGCTAGGGGACTGCATCCAGGCACAACAAGGAGGAGCCAGTGACAGAAACGGACGTCCTAGAATCTGGAATAAGAAGAAAGAGTAAACCTTCGAGTAATAATATCCTAAATATGAGCATTTCAGATTGGCTACTGAGGGCACGTGGAACATAACAGGAATCTGGTACTTTACCTTCGGAGGTCTACTTTTAAAAACTGAGTTTTCCAGAACTCTCAGCTCTTCTTACAATTCGGGGCTCGACACACTGGTTCAAGTTCGGTTCAAAAGCTGGCAAGAAGCACCTTTAAAAAGGCTCTGTGAATGTACTTTGCTGGTAACGATTTTAGAAGAAAAAACCAACAAACAGATCCTCTTTACCAGTCTTTCCTCCTATTTGCATGGGACAGCTGGGGTCTGTCCCGTGCCTATCTCATACATCACAGCCACTCGCACCGAGCCAGTATCGCACTGCAGTGCCTCGGGAATCTGCAGTATCACTCCTCTTCTGCCTTGTTCTCTGCAAAGTGAAGTCATAGGGACGGATCAGCCAACCTGACTTCTCACTACCCTGCCCAGAATCCTTTGTGAACCGAAATGAGTCATCGCTCCAAGAAAAGCTACAGCCTCCTCTGGTTGTCTGCGCTGGCTCCTTTGTCTGTGCAGCGCGGAGACTCTGGGCTGGGAACGCACCCCGGGCCTGGGGCTGCGAGGGGGTGTGTCCTCCTTCCAAGGGACCCGGGTCCCCTCCCACGCGTTAGCGCCAACTCAGATCTTTGCATCATTAAAACAGCAAAAAAGGGCACGTACCTCCGGATGCTTGAAGAACGAACACACACACACACACACACACATTGAAATTGATCTAGCGTCATATACTCACCAGTCTGTAATTATAAACCTGACACATTCCCTCTCCCTCTCCCTCTCCCTCTCTCTCTCTCTCTCTCTAAGGCTGGCTTTTCATTGTGATGCAGGACGGATCTCCCTCCTGTGTGTAACAGGCGGCTCGACTGTAACACTGGATCAAAGTTTAGCTGCAGTGAGCTATTTGTCATAAATTCCAGGCGCCGCACAAGCCCTCGCACGCCTGGGTCTCCTCGTTGCCGGCACAGCCCACAGGCTTGTGGCACCCGCGGCCACAGCTCCCGCAGCCCCCGCCGCCGCCCCGGAGAGGCGGTGTTGGGAATGAGGTCACTATGTCAGGAACTCATTCCAGCGTGAGCTTCTCCTGGGCTCGCCACACAGCTGAAACTGCACAGAGCGCTAGGATTCACAGGGTGGTTGTTGTTGGTGGTGGTTTTTACATCGTGGCTTCCTCTGCTTTTTCTTTTCTTTTCTTTTTTTTTTTTTAGTTTTCTGTGTCTCAGACCGGTAAGGCCAAAAAAAAAAAAAAAAAAAATCAATTACATAGTTGTGTGAAAACGTCTTTTTCGCTGCACTATGTGTGAGCCCTGCACCAACTAACTCATGCATATGCACGTGTACGTGGTTGTATTTATAGACACACATACACAGCACGGGGCCCTATTTCATCAGAGCCAGAGAGGAAACGCTTCATCTCTATTTAGAGTACACGAAACAACATATAAACATCTCGAGAGGGAAAGGGGGTGGGAGTTGGGGAGGGAGGAAAGGAAGATAGGGGACATCAGCAGTCAGCGCTAAAACCGCAGAGAAATGGAGCCTGCGAGGAAAAGAATAATTAGGGAAGAAGTGAATTCTGTGCTCCTAGGAAGGATGCCGTCCAAACTGCCCCAAAAGGAAGGACACCAAAGCAGGCACCTCTCACTCTGCACTCAAGAACCAGGTATCAGTAAATCATCCGATACAAGAAACCAAAGAGATTTGGGTAGCAGGGGATGCATGTACAGTATGTTCCCCACATCCTCACAAATACAGCAACTAGCCTTCCCTGAATATAAATTACAGGGCACAACCAGAGCTGGGAGAACAAACATGCACTGAATCTCTCAGTGAGACTATGCCAGATTGCTGAGTTCAGACGGTCCCTCGGCTACAATCCTGCCAGAATCCTTTCTTCTTGTAACTTTTGTGATGTAGCCTGTCTCCCGCGACCTCCTCCTCCCCCAGGAGCCGGGGTCTCATCCCAGCCTGGGCATACCCCCCTGGGGAAGGCCCTCCCTCCAGGAACTGAGTCCTATGACCCCACGGAGGGATTCCCATTCTGCCCTCGGAAAATAAAAAACTTATAACCCTCTTCTGCCTGACCAGTCACTCGGTATCTACAAATAAAAATCCCATCCCTACATTCCAAATGATCTCTTCTCTAGTCGCCTACAGTTTGGGACACTTCGTAACCACACACACTACATGCTCATTGATTGACTGACTGATACATGGTCTTGACATTATTAAATAGTTTCTTCAGATCCCTCAACCATCTGACACTTTCCAAATCCTCTGCTCTCGTGGTTTCCCTCCTTTGCTTCTGCTCTGGCGTATCAACTTCCCTCTTGAAATGTTGTACAAAGAACCAGGATGCCTGGGTGGCTCAGTGGGTTAAGCACCTGGCTCTCGGTTTCAGTTCCTGTCACGATCTCACGGTTTCGTGAACTCAAGCCCTGTGTTAGGCTCTGCACTGACAGCACAGAGGCTGCTTGGGATTCTCTCTCTCTCCCTCTCTCTCTGCCTCTCCCCCCGCCGCCCCGGCTTGAATGCTCTCTTGCTCTCTCTCTCAAAATAAATAGATAAACTTAACAAAAAACGTACAAAGAACCAAATACACTCTAGTTGTGTTCTCACTGTTACCTCCCTTGTTCTGGACTCTATATTCACGTGGCCTGAGACTATACAGTAGGCTTTTGGCTGAGTCAGATGGTCAACCCCCAGAGGACTCCTTCACATTAACTGCTATTAAATCAGGTCTCATTTATACACTTGAAAAAAACCCTCATCCACGATGCCCTATGCATTTTCATCAGAAATGGTTTAGTTTTGATTTTCCTTCCTGATGTATTACTTCCTCTCATTAAAAAAATTTTTTTAACGTTTATTTATTTTTGAGAGAGAGAGAGAGACAGAGTGCAAGTGGGGGAGGGGCAGAGAGAGGGAGACACAGAATCCGAAGCAGCCTCCAGGCTCTGAGCCGTCAGTGCAGGGCCCGATGTGGGGCTCAAACTCACGAGCCGTGAGATCAGGACCTGAGCTGAAGTCGGACGCTTAACCCGCTGAGCCACCCAGGCGCCCCTGCTTCCTCTCATTTAGAATGCCACCTAGACTCTCATCCGTGACACAGACTGAGACTGTGGCCCCGCACCGGGGCCTCCTGCCAGGACGGCTCACCTTGACTTGACTCCCTCTGGGTGTGGTTGTGTCGTTAGTTATAAATCCGCCAAATCTGCCTTCTCCAGCTCGTTCCTGTCAGGCACAGTCTGATCACTACAAGGTTAAAAAGTATGCCTCGTAAAGCACTGCACTGTAAGCGTGCAGTGATGTAGCTATAGAATAAATGTATGAAAAATGAAGCTCTAAATAGAGTATCTTTAGCTCTGGCAATGTAAGAGCCTCTGAGGAAGCTCTGGGTCACTGGACCACCTCCTGATAGCTAAAAATTCAGATTTCCTCTATGATATAGAAAAGGTTGAATAAACGGATAAAGAAAAAAAAAATACCCAAAGAAAAAGGATGGAAAATTACAAATCAAAAGGTATTCGAAATTTCTAACATCTGAATATGTATGTTTCCACCTATACATGGGCCTCCAATGACCATATTAGAAACTCACCTAAGCTTTCCAAGGACCCAGTATTAGAAACTCACCTAAGCTTTCCAAGGACCCAGCTTTCCACTTTACCCAGTAAAGTAAGTACTATTATCGTCCCCATTTTTTAAAGTTTATTTATTTATTTTAACAGAGAGAGAGAGAGAGCACGAGTGGGGTGGGGGCAGAGAGGGGGAGAGAGAATTCCAAGTAGGCCCCATGCTATAAGCACAGAGCCCAGTGTGGGGCTTGAACTCACAAACTGTGAGATCACGACCTGAGCAGAGATGGAGAGTTGATGCTTAAACGATTGAGCCACCCAGGCTTCCCATTATTATCCCCATTTTAAAAAGAGATTCACTCTTTCTCAAGTTCCCACAGTTGCTAAGCGGCAGAAGCAGGATTTGAACCTGCAGAACAAGCCCCAGAGCCCGTGCGTTATATCACCCTGGCACGCTTGGGTGGCTCAGTTGGTTGAGCATCCGACTTCGGCTCAGGTCATGACCTCACAGTTTGTGAGTTCTAGCCCCGCATCCTCTCTGCTGTCAGCGTGGAGCCCGCTTCGGATTCTCTGCCTCCCTCCCCCACCCCCTCTGCCTATCTGCCCCTCCCCCGCTGTGCCCTCTGTTTCAAAAATAAACAATAAAAAAAACACCACATATAAGGCCCCTCAACTATTATAATAAAATAACCATTGGTAACCAAATTCTTTAAAAACCCATGCCTGAATTTTTACATTTAAACTGATGGCAATTCACTTCATTAGCACATGAGGCCAGTGGGGGCCTCAGGGGGGGGGTCCCCTTCCTAGCAGTTGCCTTGACCAGTTCTGCACCCCCTGATGGGCTGCTTCCAGCCTTGGCCTCTGCTGGCAGACGGTTCCTAAATGATCATGCAAAGGAGGGTGACTGATCACCTTAAGCTCATTTTGCCATCCTACTAATAGCACAGTGAGTTTTATGATGGACAACCATTAGCGTTAACTCAGAAATAAAGGCGAGAAAGGCACTCTGATGGTTTAGGTACCAGTCTCTGATGGGGAGAGAAACTCAAGAGAAGCATTATGAGCAGTCCTCGTCCTCCTCCCCTCCCCGCCCCCCGCCGCTGCCTCTTGCTGCTTTTAATAACAGCTTTGGTGTTACGGTAAAGATTTACAAACATCACACAGACTGTCGCAGAGGTGATTTGATCAGTTGATGAGGCGTGGGCAGAGGTTGTGCCTGGCACTTGACTGGTTCCTTGGCAAAAGAGGACATCGTAGCACCACCCAGTGACACAGTCACGCAGGATTTTACAGCCTTAGAGCTGCTGTACTTGATAAAGGACAGCAGTAAGTATCTTAAATCGGTTAAAAATATTTATTGGGTACTGAGCTGCAAAGTCTATGGTAAGGATGGAGATTTGAGCATGTGTGAATAGTGTACGTAATGTAGGATATACACAGTGGTACACACACCTTTTTATGAACAGGTGACATGGTTTCTACTCACAAGAAGCCTATAAAACACTTGAAGAGATAAGACATCCACACAGAAGAAGTGCAAAAAATACAAGACAGTGTCTGTCCAAGAGGAGGAACGGGTGACAGGTGCCTCTGAGAACTCTGGAGTAAAGTAGCTGGCCGAAGCAGTCAGGGATGGCTCGAAGGCCAAGGCAAGTTTGTCCTAAAATCCGGACGGGTGGGAGACAGAGAAAGGGGATACCACGTTTTAGAACATGAGCTCCTTGGAGGGAGGGGCTTTTGCATGCCTTATGTTTACAGATGTATTCCTGAAAAAGTGCCCAGCCAATGGAAGGCACGAAATAAATAGGTGCTGAATGAATGAACGGATGAATGAATGAATGAATGAATGGCCTGGAGAGAGGAAGTATGAGCCCAGGTGTGGAGGTGCTGATGGGGGGAGGTGGGAAGCATGAGGTGGGGCACGGGGTTCCTACTGCAACACAGACGAAGAGGAAGCAAAACGGGTGGCTCAAGGTCAGATTAAGAATAGACTCTAAAGGATTAGAAAATGACCCACCTTATATTTGCAATGAATTCCCCTTGGCATCTGTTATAGCAATTAGTAAGTCTCCTCCCAAGAAGCACTACCCTTGCATGAACTCATCCTCCAAAAACAAGTATTTATACGCTTATGGCAGTCCGTTAGAGGGATGACATGTTGACAGTATGGCCAGATGCTGCTTCCCCTGGGGGGTTTCTCTGGCCCCCGACGCCACCCAGAAGTCTGTGATGCCAACACTCTCTCTGGTTTGCAAGAATGTACCAACAGGGGAGATAAAAATCCTCGTCTGCAGCAATATTATACCAAACCTACCCTAATTCAGTGTCATTCAAGTCAACAGACGTTTATTAAATGCAACATGTAAGACACAGCTTGTTGCTGAGGTCAGAATAAACGTGAAGAAGTTACAGCATCTCTCCTCACGGTTTTGTGCCAACATCTGAGATGTTCAAGGCAAAGAGAGGAAGAGTATTGTGAGACCAAATAAAGATGGCAATTTCTGATGTAAGGGACAGGTGGTAAGGAAGCGTGGTGGGAACAGGGTAGTGCTTCAGGAAGGAAGCAGTTGAGGTGGGCCCCGAAGTTGGGTAAGCAAAGCGGGAAGAAGAAACATGGCGGGGATGTCTTTCCAGGCAGCAAAGCCGGGTGCTTACAGACCACGTGGGTTGGACAGTACAAGCTGTCTCAGAGAGTGACTGGTGGCCGACCTTGCTTGGCTAGCATGGCAGGATACATGAAGGAGATGGGTAGAGATAAAACCAGAGCAGTCAAGCTGAGATAAGATTTTGAAGAGCAGGAAAGTGTAGGAGAAAGGCATTACAGGTTCTCACAGGGGGTGATGCTATTTATGCTGAAGGTTTATGTTACTGTGGCAACAGGGTGTAGGATGCATCCAAAGAGAGAAGATAATGAATTACTGACACAAGGGAAGAGCCTATTGTGTGAGCCCCAACAAGATGCAAAGAGTGCCTGAACAAGGGACAGAGACAAGCGCAGAGATGTGAGATGCTTTTCTGTTTCACAAAGGGACTGTTCAAAATGTCCAGCATGAAATATTAGAGTACTATCCGCAATGCATTTCTAGAAGCATCATGTACACCTAATACGACTTGCCGAGAAACTGTCCAAAAGCCTGCACTCTGGTGATAGTCTGACATCTGGAGTAATGCCCAGGGTGGAATATTAGTTCAAATTGAGAAATAAAGGGAAGAGGAGAAATCCTCTAAAGAAAAATCCTTGGGCACCAATAACAGACCAGGCTTTCCTAGTTGCACAAAAGCTGATCAAAGCTACAAATTTAAAATTCAATGGTGGTTTCAGAAAGAGAAAGTTCCAAAGTTTTCAAGGGGCTTTACAGCCCAGGGTTGATCAAGGTAAGTTCATTATTGTTATGGTGGAAGAAACCATTGCAATTATGGTTGGACTCAATGCAGCAAGGTATAGGCAAGGAAACTAAATATTTAAAGAACAAATACTTGGTATCCCTACAAGCATTAGAGAGCACCAAAAAGACCACAGAGCCAAGAATAAGGTTATTCTATGTTACTTACTGAAATCCTCCAAAGTCTTTGGATTAGATCATCCTTCGTGGGATTAGGAAAACAGAATAATGACATTTTAGAGCCGGGCAAGGCACTGAAACTCATCTGACTGAGGATAATCCTAGGTTCCAAATGGGAGAAATGACTTCCCCAAGGTTAAAGAGAGTTAGTCACAAAGCCACAACTAGCCCCCACAGACGTCCTGATTCTCAGTGCAGACATCTCCTCACAACTCTGCAACACCCTGTAAAACTTATTAAAAGAATATTAAACTGTAGGACCTTTCTGGATGCATTTTCAGTACCATACTATAAATTAAGTAGGCAGATGTCCAATTTTCCATACTTTATTGTAGTATGCATTATTTTTCTGCCCTCACTTCTTCTAATCGATGTCCAAAGAAGACAAGGAAGGAAAAGATAAAAGTGAGGTGAGAAAAACGGAGAGCTGGTGAGTTTATAGGTAAAAGACAGATTTTAAATTTGATGTTTTGATATTAAATGTCAAGAAAACTACGGGAAAACATGGGGAAATGAGGTGATATATTTTATTACTAAGCATCTGGATTTGTGGACTATTCATTTCCAAACCACTGGGCAAAAATTCACCTGACTACACCTCAGACAGCGGTGCTCAGTATTTTCTTCTCTCTTTTTTTTTCTTTTTTCTTTTTCTTTCTTTCTTTTTTTTTTCTTTTTCTTTTTTTTTTTTTTTTTTTTTGGTACTCTGTATCTTCATCTGCAGACGACAGGAATGGTGTGCCCAAAGAAGTCCACAGTCTGCCAGGAAAAAGATTCTGTTTGGAAGTCTCCCTGAAATTCATGCGAGCCATATAACACACTCTGTAATATATCACTTTTTGCCTTAATAGTAAAAGCTTAAAAAAAAATGTTTCCACTGAAGATCACTCAACATTGCTTTCCAAAATCCACGAGGGAACCAGCTCCAGGAAGCCCATCCACGTTTGTCCTGAGGTTGTATAAACCTGCAGTGTAGGCCTCAGTCCCTGGAGGCAAACACGCCCCCAATTTGAGAAGCAACAACTACATCTGAAAATACACCAGAAAGTGATACTTCCCAATTCGTTTTCAAAGTTATCATCAGTCCCTCTGCAGCTTTAAAGGCATACCGCTGGAGAGCCCGAGAGCTCTTTTAGCTGGAGTTAGTTAGAAGGTCAAAGAGCTGAGAAACTGAATTACTTGATCACTGGCTTATTTCATTATGGCCAAGTTATTCTTTCTGTGGGTTGCATTCCTTCTAAGATGGAATCAGGAGAAAAAGAGAGAGAGAGAGACAGAGAGAGAGAGAGACAGAAAATGTTGCAAAGGCTGCCATATTTTTTAAAAGGAGACATATCTATAGAACTAACCTCTGACCTCAAGGTGCTTCCAATTAACGAAAGAATGAAAAGTAAACACACATGAAAAGGAGGTATCACACTACGTCCCCAAGAAAACGATGAATAAGAGGGGGAAAAATTACTGCAAACTAAGTCCAGACGGAGTGTAAAGAAACACCGGCCAAACATTTCCATCACAGAGCTGAACTCAGCAGGCCTGGGTTGGGTTCCTACTTCTTACAGGTTCCAACAGAACCCTGTTGGAAGGGGGAAGCCGCTAATCTAACACACACTTCAGGGGAACAGCGGTCCCTTCAATGTGCTGCTTTCCCGACACTTGCATAAACCCTGGACTGACTCTAACGTCTACACCGTTCCAACTAACTAGGGTGGAAACAGGATTTGGACTGGATTTTCAGTACTCACGACAGGGGTTGCAAACAGTGTTTTCAGCACCTGACACAGGCACTGGTTATTGGCAGAAAGACAACAACATTATTTGGGCTTGGGCTTCCTGTATGTATTCATTATCACACACTTGAACTTATCTACTAACTTCTTTGGCTGACGTGAGTCCAAACCTCAGTGTCATCCTCTGTGAGTCATCTCGCGGAAGTCACAGTCTACCTTTTTGTTAACAAATAAAGAATTTACGGAACTAGGGGGACAAAATCAGAAAATCCTGGAGTCAAGAAATACAAACCAGTCATATTGTCTTTTATCCCTCTCTAATGGATGGATAAAAATAATTAGGATTTCTTTGCTGTCTGGGATCACGGTGATTATATAACCATCTATATTCGCTCTGTCCAATACAGTAGCTACTAGCCATGTGTGGGTTTTTTTTTTTAAGTTAATTTGAATGAAATAAATTGACATTTTAGCTTGATTTCAAGTGCTCATCAGCTAACAGGGGGGCTGGTGTTCACCACATTGCGCACAGCATAAATAGAACACTTCCATCATCTCAGAACGTTCTACTGGACAATAGGGATCTCATCTAGTTTATCAATGAGCAATCACAAGACTATCGGGTACCATTCACTTTTACCATGAAAACTGGTAACTTCTTAGATGCAATTTTTTCTAATTAACATACCAAAATCAAGGAGTTTCTTAATATGTTCAAGATCTATGGGTTTTAACACATATGTAGATTTGGGTAATCATCACGATGGGTCAGACACAGAGCAATTCCATCACCCCCTCAAAAAAACTTTCATCCTGATCCTTATATACTCCTAACGCCTGGAAACAACTGATATGTCCATATTGTTGCATGAAGGAGGAATGGGATGGCGGGTCACATGGTAAGAGTGTGTTTACCTTTATAAGAAACTGCTAGACTACTTCCCAGATTGGTTATGCAGTTTTGCAATCCAATGAACAACGTAGCCTGGGAGCCTTTTCATAGATTTCTTGAGATGTTTCTACATGGTCAAGCATGTTGTCTGCAAATAAGAATGGTTTTATTACAACTTGTAAGCCTTTTAGTTTCTTTTTCCTTAGGAATTTTTTTTTAGGAATTCTAGCATGATGTTGAATAGGAACAGTGAGAATGGACATCCTAGTCTTAGCCCCAGTGTTAAGGGGAAAGTGTTCAGTCCTTCTCTATTAAATAAGATGCCAGCAGCACAGTTTTGTAGATGTTCTGTGTCAGGTTAAGGAAGTTGCCTTCTATTCCCAGATGAAGAGCTTTTATCAGGAATGTATGTTGAATTTTGACAATTGCTTTTTCTGAATCAATTGACATTATGATGTGATTCTTTTCTTCGTTGGCTTGTTAATATGGTGGATTACAGTGACTGATTTTCAAATGCTGAATTAGCACTGCATTCCAGGTCTAATCCCCACTTGGAAATGGTTTATTATTCTTCCTATATATTACTACATTCAATTTGCTAATATCTGGGGGAGGATTTCTGCATCTATGTTTATGAGGTACATTGGCCTGTAATTTTATTGTAATGTGTCTGGTTTTGGCAGCAGGATAATGCTGGTTTCATAAAGTGAGTTGGGAAGTCCTGCCCCCTCTTCTATTTTCATGTGAAATTAGTGGCATTTCTTCCCTAAGTGTTTGGTAGAAAACTATCTGGACCTGGCGATTTGGGTTTTGGGTTTTGGGCAGTGAAATTTTAACTATGAGTTTAAAAATGTGTTTAAAGGAGACAGAACGGTTCAGGTAATCTACTTCTTGAGTGAGTCCTGATAGGATGTTTTTTCTAGAATTTGGTCCATTTCCTCTAAATTGTTGAATTTATGTACACAGACTTGTTTGTGGTATTCACCTACTTTTTAATGTCTGTGAGATCTGTAGTGATTTGGCTTCTTTCACTCCTAATATTGACAATTTGCATCTTATTTCCTGGTCAATTTGGCTAGAGATTTATCAGTTTCATTGCTTTTTTTTTTTGAAACACCAGTTTCTGACTTCATTGGCTCTATTAATTTTGTTTTGAAATTCCTTGACATCTACACTTTATTGTTTTTCTTTCCTTCTGCTTGCTTTGGATTTATTTGGCTCTCCTCTTTCTAGCTCCTTCAGGTGAAAGCTTAGATTGTTCATTACAGATCTTTTCTTCTTTTCTAACCTAAGCACTTAATCTATATATTTCCCTCTAAGCCCCGCTTTGTCTGCTTCATATGAATTGTGGTATGTTGTATTTTCATTTTTGCTCACCTCAAAATACTTTCTACTTTTCCTGAGACTTCCTCTTTGATCCATGGATTACTTACAAGCAGCTCTTTAATTTCCTAGCATTTGGGGATTTATCAGTTACCTGTCTGTTGTTGATTTCTAGCTAAATTCCATTACGGTAAAATAACACACTTTGAACTATTTCAACTCTTTTAACTGCTTTTAGATATGTTTTATGTTTCAGGATATCATCTATCTTTGTGAATGATCTCTAAGGATTTCAAAGGAACGTCTATTCTGCTATTTTGAGGAGGAATGCTTTATAAATGTCATTTGGATCTAGTTGGTTAATGGTATTGTTCAGTTTTTCTACATTCTTACTGGGTTTCCACTTACTTATTCTATCAATTACCGCAAGAGCCATGCTGAAGTCCCCAACCAACTATAATCACCCATTTCTCTTTTCGGTTCTATTTTGTCTCATGTACTTTGAAGCTCTGTTGTTAGGTACATACACTGTTAATATACTCTTTTTAGGAGACAATTTTTTTTTTTTTGGTGAGAATATTTACCATGAGATCTATCTTCTTAACACAGATTTTTAAGCGTACAATGTGGTTTTGTTATCCAGAGGCACAATGTTGTCCATCAGATCTTTAGAACTTACTCATCTTGCAAAACTAAAATTTCATACATTTCATTGATTAGCAACTCCCCATTTTCTCCTGTCCCCCGAGTCCCTGGTAGACATCATTCTATTTTTTTGCCCTTATGAATTTGCCTGTTTTAGATATAGTAAGTAGAATCCTGCAGTATTCATCCTTCTATGACTAGCTTATTTGACTTAGCATAGTGTCCTCAAGGCTCATCCACGTTGTTGCTTATTGTAGGACAGCTTGCTTTTTTAAGGCTGAATAATATTCTATTATATGTATATACCACATTTTATCCATTCGTCTGTCGATGGACATTTGGGTTGTTTCACCTCTTGCCTATAGTGAATAGTGTTGCAAGGAACATGAGAGTGCTCATACTTCCTCAAGATCCTGCTTTCAGTTCTTTTGAATAAATAAGAAGTGGGATTTCTGGATCATATGGTAGTTCTATTTTGAATTTTTTGAGGAAATTTTACATCGTTTTCAATAGTGGCTGCACCATTTTTCATCCCCACCTACAGAGTACAAGATTTCCAATTTCTCTACATCCTCACCAGCACTGGTTTCTTTCTTCTTTTTCTTTCTTCTCTTTTTTCTTTCTTCTTTTTCTCTTTCTTCCTTTCTTCTTTCTTTCTTCCTTTCTTCTTTCTTTCTTTCTTTCTTTCTTTTTCTTTCTTTCTTTCTCCTTCCTTCCTTCCTTTCTCTCTCTCTCTCTCTCTCTCTCTCATGATTAATCATGTTGAGCATCTTTTCATATACCTGTTGGCCACTCGTATATTTTCTTTGGAGAAATGTCTATTCAAGTCCTTAGCCCATTTTCAATTCAGGTTATTAGTTGTTTGTTTTTGTTACTGAGTTATAGGAGTTCCTTATGTATTTTAGAAATTAACCTGTTCTTGAATATATGGTTTATAAATATTTTCTCCCATTCCAGAAGTTGCCCTTTTACTTGACTGTTTTTTCTTGCTGTGCAGAAGTATTTTAGTTTGATGTAGTCCAACCTACCTAATTTTGCTTTTGTTGCCTGTGCTTTTGGTGTCATATCCAATGACAATCACTGAAGTCATTGAAATCATTCAGTGATAATCATTAAAATAACTGCCAAGACTAATGTCATGAAGTTTCCCCTGTTTTCTTCCAAAAGTGTTACAGTTTTGGGTCTTACATTTAAATCTTTATTCCATTTTGAGTTGATTTTTGTGTATGGTAGAAGAGGTACATACACTTTTTATGTCATCTTGGTGAACTTATGCAATTCTTTTTGTGTAACGATCCTCGTTATCCCCAGTAATTTTCCTTGCTCTGAAGTCTGTTTTTTCTGACATTGATATGGCAAGTCCAGTTTTCTTTCGATTAGTGGTTACGTAGTAAGTCTTTTAACCTCTTACATTCAACCTACTCATCTCATTATATTTAAATTGTATTATTTGTAGACAACTATCCCTTGGTCATTTTTTTAAAGTCCATTCTGACAATATCTGTTATTTATTTGGTATGTTAAACCATTTTTTTTTTTAATGTTTATTTATTTTTGAGACAGAGAGAGACAGAGCCTGAATGGGGGGAGGGTCAGAGAGAGAGGGAGACACAGAATCCGAAGCAGGCTCCAGGCTCTAGCTGTCGGCACAGAGCCTGACGCAGGGCTCAAACTCACGGACCAATGAGATCATGACCTGAGCTGAAGTCGGACGCTTAACCGACTGAGCCACCCAGGTGCCCCTGTTAAACCATTTATATTGAATGTAGTTTGTTTGAATGTTGCAATTTAGATATACCACTTTTCATGCTTCTACCCACATTTTGTTCCTGTTTTTCTTTCTTATTTTCTTTGGATTATTTGAATATTTTTTACTATTCTATTTTAATTTATCTATTGAGTTTTTATTAATTTCTATGTATAGTGTTTTTGGTTGTTACTCTAAACATTTCAGTATATACACCTAGCTTTTCACAGTCTGTTTTAGAATTAATATTTTACTACATCAAGTGAGAAATCTTACCATGATATTGGTTCCTTGACCTTCCTCTTTTATGTTATAGTTGTTATATATATTACAGCTATACATACTGAGAAGTTCACTACTGTTACATTTGTTTTGTCATTACACATAGTTCACAGAACTCGAGAGAAAAATAGTTAATTATATTTAACCAGATATTTATCATCATTGTTTTTCTTTCATTCCTGATGTTCCAAAATTTCCTCTGGCATTTTCTGTCCATCAGCATTTCTTTTAGAGCAGGTCTCTGGCAGCGAATTTTTTTGTTTTCTTTCATCTGAAAATGTCATTATTCCATCTTCATATCTGAAGGATATGTTCACTGGGTATTTTAAAAATAAGTATCATTCTGGCCTTGGTGGCTTCTAATGAAGAATCTGCAGTCATTCAACTTGTTATTTTATAATATGTTATGTATCATTTTCTCTTTAGTTGCTTTCAAGATTTTTTTCCTCTTTAATCTTCAGCAGCTTATGATGTATCCAGGAATGGATTTTTTTGAGTTTATCCTAGGATTTGCTGGTCTTCTTGAATATGAAAGTTTATGTCTTACCAAATTTAGGAAGTTTTCAACCATTATTTCTTCAAATATTTCTTTTCAAATCACACCAGACCTCTGATGACAAAAATGTCAGGCATTTTTAGTACTGCCCTATATAACCTGAGACTGTTTATTTTTTCTTTCAATCTTTTATTCCCTGTTGTTGAGACTTCCATTGATCTATCTTTAAATCCAATGACTTTTCAATTATCTCCTTTCTGGACTGAGCTCATCCATAAATTTTTAACTTTGGTTATTATATATTTCAATTCTAAAATATTTGATTATACATTATATCCTCTATCTCTTTACACTCTATTCTTTTTTTTTTTTTCAAGAGAGAGAGAGAGAGAGAGAGCGCACACACACACGTGAGTAGGGAAGGGCCAGAGAGAGAGGGAGAGAGAGAATCTTAAGCAAGCCTATGCAGGGCTTGATCCAATGACTGTGATATGATGACCTGAGCTGAAATCAAGAGTTGGATGCTCAGCCAACAGAGCCACCCCCTTTCTATTCTTTTCAAGAGTGTTTATCCATACTTTTTGAACCATTAATTATAATAGATGATTTAAAGTCTCTGTCTACTAATTGCAACACGTGACTCTTTAGCACTGGCAACTGCCGACTGTCCCTTACCATACAAATTGAGATTATCCTAGTTCTTCATACACACTGAGTAATTCTGAGTAATGTTGGTTATTATGTTATGAGACTCTGAGTCTTTAAATCCTTAGGAAAAAGCTGATTTTCCTTTTAAGGGAGGTGATCAACATGGTAAGTTCAGGCTGTAATTTCCAAAGCACCTCTGTTAGCTGTGATTTGAACGTCCGTGTTCTCAAGGCTTTTGCAATGCTATCTGCATCTGTCCACTGTGTGTTCCATTCAGTGGAATCATCCAGTCCGTATGTCAGACATCAAAGTGTTCAGAATGCTGCTTAGGGTCCGGATCCACACTTGCACAGCTTGGAAGTGAACCCACGAGTTCATACAGGATTTTATGTGCTATCTCTCTTGAGCTCCCTCCTCTAGGTGATCTGTTCAACACTTCCAAGTTCCTTGGGATCCTTCTTCCAGAAGGCTGGGGCTTTAGTTTCCCTGCTCAAGCATCTACTTCTAGCTACTCTCTCAATCAGTCTGGTGCCGAATTACAGGAGTACAATTGGAGGGAGAAAAAGTAATGGGAATTCACCTCCATACTCGTGGGACCAACCTTCCCCTCATTGGAGAGGATTTCTCCGTCTTTACAGTTTGAGATGACTGCCCAAACCCGACGGCTGCTCTCTCCCTGAAGGATGATGAGAAGTTGGACAGGAGAGAAAGAAATAAGAAGAAACAAAACAGTGACTTCCCTCACTCATCTGAATGTAGGAGTCCACTTTTCTCCTCATCAGGCCAGAAAGCGAGGACTTCCTTTGAAGATCGTCCTGTCCACACCAGTGTGCTCTACTGGGTTTTGGGCCACCTTCGGGTCTATGCCATGTGATACCAGGGAAGACAAAAAAAAAAAAAGGAAACTCAACCAATTTGGTGGTACCTCAAATTCTAGTCTCCTTCCCCAGTCTGCCTGATCCCGTTTCTTGTTAGAGTCCTCAGTCTTCTTTGCAAACTTCACAGCTACATATGGTAGGAAAGACAGGGCGGAGTATGCTTATCCGTCTTACAAGTGGAATCTTCTTTTTATTGTAATTTCTTTTTTTCGTTTACATAAACATAATAAATAAATAAGTGCCGTTGGTAACAGAAGCAAACGTTAACTTGGCTCTTTGTTTTCCTTTTATACAAATGTCCTTTTATTTTAGGATGTATTTAAGTAGTTTGTTTTTTTTTTTTTAATTTTAGCTGCCCAACGATTCTCCTTCAGCTTATCCATTTCTCACACACTAAGCCCTTCCCCCTTTCCCACCTTGGGGATAGTGGTATAGGCAGACACGGTTAACTAAGATCCACTTCCTTTTTTGAGGCCCCGGTCTCTTGGCACAATATTTGCTTCGGAGTCACTACAGAGAAGCTAATGTGATTGACATGAGCGCCATTGTCCCATTCTCTGCGTCCAGCCTCGGGCACAAGGACTAATGAGCTTTGTCGTCAGTGTTAGATGGATCGGGAGCAATGAGGCACCCACACTCCCCATGAGCCAGATCATTAGCATCAAATGTCATCGTTGCCTTCTTTGCTCCCCTTCTGACCCGCTCTCTTCTATCCACACCACACACAGAGCGGTAACAGGTGCTTCAAAGACTCCCTCCTTAGCGGTGACCGAGGCCGTCACGACTGAGAGGAGAAACCAGTGTGGCCTGAGACTTCTACTCAGGTAAGTTCGCTCCTCCTGCTTTCCCTTCAGACGGCTGGCGTCTGTGGTCCCCAATTTGTTCAGGTCACCCAATTTGTCTGTGGTCCCCAATTTGTTCTGGTCACCCAATTTGTTCAGGACGTGGGCATGATGAGCCTCTGTCCTCTACTGACGCAAAGCCTTCCGAGGAGGGCAGAACTCTCAAACGTGGCATCGCGGCCACGCGCTCCCATCCCTAAGTCACTCTACCCCCGGATTCCAGTGGCCTTCTCCCTGGAGGGTATTTACAAGGGCTCTGCGAAGACGATGTTCGTGCCACACGTATCGCTCAGCGTGCCGCAGCTGGGCCAGTCCAGGGCTGACAGGCCAGCGAATGCCCGGGGAGCAGGAATCGTCGGTGGGCAGCACGGGGAGTGGGCGAGGGATATTTATCCTTCTACCCCGCGCGAAGCATCCGCTACAAGTCGTATCTGCAGCCTGAGCGCATCTGCTAGAAGGGGTTTATGTGTAATGGGCAAACTTTCCTACGCAGCCCAAATGAGGATTTCAATCCGGCTACAGGCAGCAGCACTGCGGTGGGGGAGTGGCCACTCCTCGGTCACACTGCCACGTGGGGCTGCCCCCTTGCTGTCGGTGGGGAGCCACCGGTTGTCCTCCAGCTACGAGGTGACTGCCCTTCCTTCTGCGTGACGCCGCCTCCGTGACACGTGAAGGGTACACGTAAGCCAGGGTCTGGTGGGGGGCGGTGATGTGACCTGGGTCAGGGAACGAGGCCCAGGGTTCCCCGCCCCCCCCGCCCGCCCACAGCGTGACAAGCCGTGCTGGTGCCTTCCGCACATTTCGGGGGCCCTGTGGGGCTTCCCCGCCCAGTTGAGAAAGCACCGCTTTCTCGTCCATCACTTAAACTGAGCTACCAGTGTGGACACCTGTGACAGGTACTCACACAGCAAACGCCCCTGGAGATGTCAGAAATACTACGCTCAATACCAATGTTCGGGGGTGCCTGGGTGGCTCAGTCGGTTAAGCGTCCCACTTCCGCTCAGGTCATGATCTCACGGTTCGTGGGTTCGAGCCCCGCGTCAGGCTCTGTGCCGACAGCTGGGAGCCTGGAGCCTGCTTCGGATTCTGTGTCTCTGCCCCCCCCCCCACCCCCAGCTCGTGTGCGCGCAAGCACTCTCGCTTTCAAAAATAGATAAATTTTAAAAATTTAAAAAAAATTACCAATGTTTCTTGAAATAATGACAAATTGAGAAGTGAGTAAAATCTGGGGCGCCTGGGTGGCTCCGTGGGTTGAGCACCTGACTCTTGGTTTCAGATCAGGTCATGATCTCACGGGTTTGGGAGTTCGGCCCACCTATCAGGCTCTGTGCTGGGGTTCCCTCTCTCCCTCTTTCTCTGCCCCTCTCCCATTTGCGCTGTCTCTGCCTCTCTCAAAATAAATAAATAAATAAACTTAAAAATAAATTTAAAATAAACACATAAATTTAAAAAAGTGAGTAAAATCTGATTTCTAACTCAGGCAAAAAATTCAGCTGAACCTTCGCCCCCAAAGGATTATAAAGAACAAGAGAACTGACAAGGCATAGAGTGTTGTTGCACAGTCTACCTGGAGAGGAGAAGGTGACTGATCAGCTCCCTTATACTCGGGTTTGCTTAGAGGTCTGGACCCGAATCAATAGTTTCCACAGCAGCAGACAATACGTTTACCATCTAAAAACTATAAACCCTGCAAATGATAAAGCCAGCATTCATTCACCAGAAGTACGAATCAAACTAATTGACAAAGTAAATGTCTCTGAATATTAAGCTGTTAATATAAAATAATTCTAAAGTGACTTCGGCTCGGGTCAAGATCTCAAGGCTTCGTGAGTTCGAGCCCTGCATCAGGCTCTCTGCTGTCAGCACAGAACCTGCTTTGGATCCTCTGTCCCCCTCTCTCTTTGCCCCTCCCCCGCTTGTGTTCTCTCTCTCTCAAAGAAAAAATAAACATTAAAAAAAAAAAGTATCATGGTACGTTTTTGCTTCCACATTTTACCTTTTATTCTCTTTTCTTGCTGATAAATAATTGCCAATTCAAGTTTTTTAAATTTTATTATCTTTTCGGTTGTTTGTTTGTTTTTCTGGAAGTAACGCATACAGTGATGAAAGAGGCTATACTCTTAATGATGTGTTCAGATTAGGAAAAATTTTCTGTTAACTTTAAAAAAAATCAGCATGTCTACCACATTCATATTTTGAAGTGATACAGAGTCGCGGTCTCATAGGAATAGCAAAACCATCCTGTTTAAAGTTCCACACCCTATAAAATCCCTTTTTGAGACCAAATGACTGAGAAAGAAATTATTTCCATTGTGATACTATGTAATACTCCTTTATGCTAAAATATAACCTATTTTTGCCTATATATCTTAAAGTCATACTATTTACTCATTGTAAGTATTTAAATTTTCACCTTCTTGTGTTACATTATTTACCTTTTTTTTTTTTTGAGAGAGAGCACAAGTGGAGGAGGGGGACAGAGGATCCAAAGCGGGCTCTGTGCTGACAGCAGTAAGCCCAATGAAGGACTCAAACCCACGAACTGTGAGATCATGACCTGAGCCGAGGTCGGACGCTCAACTGGCTCAGTTGACTGAGCCATCCAGGCACGCCACCCCCCCTCCTTGTTTTAGTTCCTTTTATCCCTTCTAGCCTCATCCCCTCCCCAGTCCAACTTAGCCTCAAGAAAGAAAAAAAGATCCCCCGGCAACAAAGATCCTTTTGGTAAACTGGCTTGGGGATACAAAGTGGTCTGGGAAAAGTGTTTGTCTTTTCAGCACTTGGTTTAAGAGGCAGGATCTCTGTCTCCCAAGCTGTGCAGGCTGATGGTTACCTGGGAGCCAGAAAATGACAGTGGGACCAGTACTTTCCAAATTCTGGACCTATTATTTCATCAGTCCCCAATGAAAGGAAGGAAAACTTAGGACAACACAGAATTTTCACCAAGATAACTCTACTTGATTAAAAACCTGTCTTTGACCATGATAACGTTTGATGCTTTTTTAAAAGCACTTCCTGGCTGGAACTGAAAGGTGGTAATCTTATTTTGGTCCACACAGACTTTATTGAAATGCTTTTGGTCTGTGAAGTCCAGATCCTGAGACCCCTTGGATTAGATTTCAGATGGGAGGGAGGGAGGAAGGCACAGGTATCTATAATCCTGACACATCCTGAAACCATTCCAACTCATGGGTGATCCCCGGGATTTGGAAACCAAAGTGTTACTGACCTTGATATCTTTGGGATAAAGGAGGTATTGTTTTTAGCTATATAATCAATGTGTGCTAATGAATTTTTTTAAGTGGACCGCCTCACTGTTTTTTCCTTAAGCTTTGTCTTCTTCATTCTGTTTTTCTCCTACTTTTTAAAAAAACAGGGTTTTCAGGGCACCGAGGTGGCACAGTTGGTTAAGTGTCAGACTCTTGATTTCAGCTCAGGTCATGATCTACAGTTTGAGAGTTCGAGCCTCATGTCAGGCTCTGCGCTGACAGCACAGACAGCTGTCTGTGGGATTCTCTCTCTCCGCCCCTCCCCTATGCTCTCTCCCTCTCTAAATAAACAAATAAGCAAAAAAAAAAAATATGGGTATTTCATATTTCTATCTGCAAGATTAACATTACTAAGTCCCTGGTTTATACATTTTAATGTTCTGTACTTTTTTTGGCACTATTTTGTTATCTGAAAGTGATCTTTTTCATCCAATACAACGTAACGACTTTCCTTCTTAGCTTATTGCCATTTTCACCATATCTTACAATCCGACTATGTCTGATTTTACGAAACAAAAACAAAGCAAACACAACGATTCCAGCATTAGGAAAATCAACAAATTCGGTCAGGGACCCCATGGGTCCCAAACATCCAACTGTCAGGTCTGGACAACATGTAGTATGTGTTTCATGTCTTCACCTCCACCCCCACTCACCCTTAAGGACACCAGATACGGTCAATGCTCCCCTTTCTTCCTCCTGCACCATTTAACCGTCTCATAATGCCACTTGCCATAAGCATCTTCACGCCCCCTCCCCTTTAACAATTTCCCTCTCATCGACAATGCCCACCCAGCACCTGACAATATTTCCCCCTTCCCTCCTCCTACTGATAATAATGCCCACACTTATTGCGTGCCTATATGTGCCAAGCATTACCAAGGGGCTTCACCTATGTCCTTTCATTTCTTTGTCACTGGAACATGATAAGACCGATGCCATTATCTCCATTTGACGGATGAACACCAGGAGAATTTGGTCACTTGCTTGGGGTCGCAGTCAATACACAGCTTTCAGGACAGATAATCATAATAATTATGATATTGATAGAGTTATATCCAGAGGAAGGAAAAAAAAAGGTCTGAAGCAGAACCTGACAAAGTCAAGAGCAATTCGCTTCTTTTAATAGCCCTCGAAAGTAGAGATTAGAAAATGAAGTCACAATTTCCACGTGTATCCTAGGTCATGGCCTCTAATTATAAACTTAGGCACTCAGGGTGAAGATAGTTAAAAGCTATTTCTAATTCAACATTTCTGGGTTAGTACCTTCTTCCATTTTCCACAGCCATCTGTAGCACTTTTATTTCATGGAAATAAATACTGTGTGGTTTGGCCTGAGTACATAACCACCACTGAGCAGAGCTTCTGGGGAAAGTGCATTACGGGAAGGCTGCAGTGTGATGAAACGGCAAGGTCTCCCATTGACTCCAGAGACCCATCAGTCTGTCAATCAAATGCAGAAGAGCCGCCTTAGACGGCTGGAGCTCTTTCCAGCTTCGGCTTTTCAGTTCCAAACGGTTGACTTTATCAATTTCTTTGGGGAAACGAGTCATGTGTAAATCATTAAAAGACAATCTGGATTCTAAATTCACAACTAGGGTCTGAGACTCCCCCGGCTGCTTCAAGAAAGGAGTGCCTGCAAGGGCTCCAACCTTCACCCCCCTCTCTTCCGCAGCCATATCCCCAGCAGAGGCACCCCCATCCACTATCCCGGTTGTAACCCCCAGCTTCACACAGCTGAGAAGGGGCCAAACCTCCCTCTCTGGTCCTAAAACTTTCCTGACTTCCAGACCCACCTCTCACTTCTCTCCTTACCAGACAACTCCGTCTACATGTCCCCAGTGCCTTAAACTCCACCTGTCCAAAACGAAATTTGTTATCCTTCCCATAAATACTGCAACCTCTTTGATGTCTGAGTTTGGATTACAGCACCGTCATGGGTGCAGACATGTGACCCATGAATGTCAGATTCCTGTCTTTTCCTCACTGACCACCCCCACCCCCCATAATCTAAAGAGTCAATAAAGCCAGTCTACTCCCTGCCTGGTTGTCTCTAAATCTGTTCCCTTTCTTCTGCTTTGCTGTTAGCCAGTCTCTGCCTCTCCGGACCACCTGCAAAGCCTGCTGCTATCTCTCGAACTACTAGAATACTCTTCATGTCTGATGCTCCTGTATTTATGTACCTTGGTTTCATCAGCTTGAAAATTGGAATGTAACCAATACCAAATGCTCTAAATGTGTTGATAACAATTACATCCCTATTTTCAAGCTAATAAAACCAAGAATGTTATACAAATACAAGTGATAAAATTTTCTTATCATATCAGAAAGATATTCCTCTAGAATAACTTATCTGCGTTGAAGAACAAATCATTTTTCTCCTATCCCAGCAGGAAAGAGATCCCATTAAGGTTAAGATAATTTGATCACTGTAGCAGTTCAACGCAAACAGGAGAGAGAGATACTGACATATACTGGGTACCTACTACACGACAGGTACGAGATGCCAGGTACTTTTTGTAAGTTACCAAAATTAATACAACCCTGTAATAAAGGAATAACCCCCATTTCAAGGGATAACACTAAGTAATTTGTTCTGTCTCAGAGCAGTAAGTGGTACATCCAGGATCCAAATGTCACTCTGTGCAGTATCCCAGCCCACGCACTTGCCATCATCTGGCAACCCACCTCACCAAGAAAACGCTGAGGCTCACAGGGGCAAGGAATGATTAGAAGATTCACACACAGGGGCGCCTGGGTGGCTCAGTCGGTTGAGCGTCTGACTTCGGCTCAGGTCATGATCTCGCAGTTCACGAGTTCGAGCCCTGCGTCGGGCACTGTACTGACAGCTCCAGAGTCTGGAGTCTGCTTTGGATCCTGTGTCTCCCTCTCTCTCTCTGCCCCTCCCCCACTCTCACTGGGTCTCTCTCTCTCTCTCTCTCAAAAATAAACATTAAAAAAAAAAAGAGTTACATACATGGTATCATTGCTTTCATCTAAATTCAACCATAATATTTTTTTTTTTGGTCAAAATTTCAGATTTCAAGGAATATAAAACCTTTATGTTGACTGAAAGAGGAACTAGGTAAAGATGAGAAACGAGTTGATGATACAAAAATTCAACTGGCAACACAGCTCAGATTTCATAGAACACTTCTGTTGCCTGGGTCTAAGGCCCAGGGTAATTTTTCCATAGAAAACCCCACCAATTTTCTAACTAGGTAAGATAGCTGGATCAGTATCTATCCTATACTTAGTACTGGGTTATGTACTATGGGCACAAAGAAAAACAAAGCCATGATACTGGTAAACTATCAATTCACCAAGAGAGGCGTGCGATCATTGAGAAAGGCAACGTTTGCTATTCTGGCATTATGACATTGATATTACACACGGCCCATCGTATATTCAATCTAAACAAAACAGTTCCATATACAAAAGGATTTGACATATTAAAGCCACACAAATGTATAAATTATGCCATAACAAGGGAGATTCTACAGCATAAAGATCTGAAAAGTAGTCCTTTCTCAACATACCATTTGAGTATTAATGAGAAATTCACATGAAGAACAAACTGATTCGCAAAGCTTATTCTCTAAAGCAGACATTCTCCCTGATGTACTTTTCAATGCTATTAACTCAACTAGAAAACCCTTTCTTTGTGAAGGGAAGACAAGGACATTTCTTACCAGCCCCTATTTCAATTTTTAAATTCTGAATTAGCACACTATGCATTTGTAAGGTTTTATCATATTAGAAATAATATAACACCTTAAAATGGAAGAAATCAACATTTGACATGGAATTCACTTTTACAATAAGTTGTACCGCTTACAAAAAGTATTTTAATGGCACTTTATTAATGAAGTTATTAAGTGTCATATAAATGCAACCTTTTTATTTAAAGATCTTTTAAAATGTTTACTTATTGAGAGAGAGAGAGAGAGAGAGAGGCAGAGAGAGAGAGAGGCAGAGAGAGAGAGAGAGAGGGAGAACAAGCAGGGGAGGGGCAGCGAGAGAGGGAGACAGAGAATCCCAAGCAAGCTCCGCACTAACAGCGTAGAGCCTGATGCGGGGCTCAAACCCATCAACAGTGAGATCATTAGCTGAGCTGAAATTGAGAATCAGACGCTTAACTGACTGAGCCAGCCAGGTGCCCCCAAATGCAACTTTTTGATGTTATAATAAAGTCCATGACAATAGAGACCACATTTTTCTCAACCAGGAGTACCAGCTACTCCTTCCTCCTCATGTTTCCATGAGAAGGAACTTTCCTTAGAATAAAGATCCAGGTGTGTGCCTCAGTCCCCATCATTCCTGCCCCAGGAGGCACTGACTTTTGTGACTGATAAACACGGCAGAAGGATCACGGAAGGAATGAAGAACAATTAGGATTTTGTCTAATCACAAAGCATTAATACTTTTGTATTCTACTTTTCAGAGACCCTCATTTTATTCTCCTCGTTTAAAGTTATGCTTTTCCAACAAAAACTTGCTTCTACTACTCAATAAGCCCCATTTTACAAGCTTGTTGGGCGTGTGATTCATTTGTAAAGTGCGAATCTTTTAAGAAAAGTTACCTTTTAATTCCCTGAATCCCTCAAATTATCTAAAAGCATATTTTGCCCCCTTTGGGCTTCTGCAAAGGGTCATATTTTTGCAACTTTACAAGCCATCAATATCATCAATCGCCCTTATTTTTTTAGCAAAGCCCTTTGCTAAGCTACGAGCTTCATTCGATACCATCAGAGACGAAAGTTAAGCACTGCAATACCGTACCTGCCCCTAATCTCTATGCATCGGGCTCCGCATCAATCAGAAGTCATTTATTGTGGAACCTGTCACAGGACATAATGACTCGTGCTAGTTGAGACCTGCAACTCCCCTCTTCCAGAGGGCTTTTGAACTAGTAAACAGCTTATGAAACAGTACCTTAAGCAAAAAGTTCCCTTACTCTTTATTTCACTTCATCTTTAACAGGTTAATCTTGTATGTGTTCGAGGCTCTAAAATGACTTAATAATGAAGATTTTGCAGTATCATAATCTGATTCACAGAGATGCACTACATCACCTAAATAAGAGAGATTAGGATTTTACAACTTGATTAAGAGAAACAAGTTCGCATATACAGTTGCACAATATTAAAGGAAAGATCTTTTATAGCCTGCAAGATAACAAAGGTAACAAATCCTGCCGATAACAACTGGACTGTGTTACAGAGCAGCCAATCTTATGAACACTCTGAATCATTAATGAACCTTAAAACTGTTTAAGTTAGCCAGGCATGCTGAGATTTGGAACTACACAATTAACTTATCCCCAGAGAAATGAAGGTAGCAAAACATCACATTTTGCTCAGAGGAAAAAGTCCCTGGCTTATCAACAGGTGGGTTTTCCTTGCACTGTTCAGGGGGTCACTGCGCCCTGCTTTGTTTTAGACAAAGGACTCCAGCCCATTTCCAGGGCCTCCCCATTCACGAAGTCCAGTGGAAAGTCACAACCTAAGATCCAATGTGTGCCACAAGGACAGTATTTGAACCAGCCACTTAAAACCTAGATACACTATCACATTTATTTATCCCTGGTTCTGTTTATAGTCTTTGCTTACAACCATACAGACGATCGAAATGAAAGCAGGCTTTAAGTTCTTTAAAGGACTAAAGAAAGCGTGGTTTTCAGCAGGAGCAGAGCCTGACCGACTCCTGCTACGTGGCCTTGTATTCCATGAACTGTGACGCCCGGGCCAGAGAATCGCCCGGTTCCAACCACATGCCCGTGGCCTGCCCTCAAATAAAGCAAGGGAGCTGGCAGAGTTTTCTGTTTTGTGCAGCAGCAGAAACCGTTCAAACCATTATTGCTAGAGGTATCTTCATTCTTTGTTTATCCATTTAAAGGCTTATAAATTTTTATGAACTCTTTGCAAGGTAAATTACAACAGGGTGGCGATATGACAGCCCGATGAGCTCGGTCCGAAAGCTAGCTCCCATGGCTTTTTCCATGCGTGACACGACGAAGCAGGTCAACCACTCGGCTTCCCCCGCAAGCTGAACACAGCATTGGAGATGCTGTCCTAACCTTTCCACGGTAACCGTTTATGAAAGTGAGAAAACATTCTCCAACCACCTGAGAGACCCTGGCACGAATCCAAGTTACTGTATCATCACAGAGGACCCACATTTAGGGTTTGGCTCTTGTGTCTCTGTCACATCAGCACCTTGATGTATTTGTTTCGCAAACCCGCACACAAACGTTACCAGATCTCTGAATCTGTAAATACAGCTTCCCTTTAGAGCTTTAAATTTAAACTGTCAAACCATTATTCAGCAGATAATTTTGGAGCGCTAGGATATCACGTCCAATTAATGAAAACCTATATAAGATCAAGATTAGGATATAAAGCAGCCAACTTCAAGGAATCTAAAATGAACTGAACCCTCCTGACCGAGCAAATCCGACGACAGTCTTTACACCCTCCTTTATATCTATCAAAAGACTTATCATTATAAATAAAAGACTCTACAAGGTAATCAACACCGAAATATTCTCTAGAAACGAACAAGTTTGCTTACCCAACACAAATGCACTTTAATACCTCATTTATCCATCAATAGATATTGTCACTGATGCCAGCAATCAAAAGAAATGTTGACTCTAAGCAGAATGACTAATATGGAGGGTTATCTCTTTTTTTAGAATACGCGTGAGATTCTATATGCAACATATACACGTGTTAAGTTATCTATAACGTACACATGCACGTATAAAAGAATGAATAAAAGCAGCTGTAAAACTTCTTAACACGTTATAGTCCGTAATTAACGCAAATAGGAATGAAAACACTCTAGACTGCAGTCTTTTGGAGGCAGGAGCTCATAATCCCCAAAGATTCAGAAGCATTACCTCATTGCAGCCTTGAGACAAGCTGAGCATTCACTCTAGGTCTTACCCAGCATCCTCCGGTTCACACAAAGACAACAGAGGCGTGACCAATCACATTGTGGCTAGCAGGCACTGTTTCAAAGCCCTCTCCCAATATTACCCATTGACATGCTCCCTGGCAGCCTGCTGAACTTGTCGCCATGGCAACACATCCCAGCTGCTCACCGAGGCTTGTTCTATTACTTTTCCTTTTCACCACTCACTTAGCTAATTAAAAATTTAGGACTATGTTTCGCATGTTGGACGCAAATTGAAACAATGCAGCGTCCTTTTTCTCTTTTCCTTTCTTCTTCTCCTTCTTCTTCTCCTCCTCCTCCTTCTTCTTCTTCTCCTTCTTCTTTCTTTTTTTTTTTTTTTCCAACGGAGCTTTAAAAAATGCTGGGAAAAGCGATTTGAAGGACACTCCCATGAAGTCCCAATATAACCAATCAATAGAGAGACTGCATGTAGCTCGAGCCAGATGGAATTTGTCGCGAACCAAACCAGGAACATCGCTAAAGATGTTCTTCCTGTTTGGAAATATATAAGCCAATTCAGCAGAGATGATTTACGTTGAAATATTCACATCATTCTTGGTCAAAATGTTCTTTAAATATTTTTGGTTTCACATGATTCTGATCGAAAGCAGCTTTACCCATAATTCCACAATGCAAGCAGAGTAAATAAATAAATAAAGCACAGAGAAAAAGATCCTGTAAAACCTGCCAATATGGCAAGTGCTAAAAAGGGGTTCCAGCAGAAGGCATGTCTGTGGACCTGTCATATGTTTTAGATTCGACCACTGAAATGTACCTCTGGTGGGGTGGGACAAAAACAGCAGGTCTGCAGTTGAAAACCCATGGGAAGAAGATGCCAGTTTTTGTTTACCAAAGCACAGACGGAATAAATGAAACCTCCCAAACGGGTTCAGAGATGATGGCTGCCTCACATCCATCGCCTTTTTGAAAACTCCCCTTACGCTTCTGGTGATACCTTGTGGCTGGAGTTGATCCTAGAGACATGAGGATTCTAAAGTAAAAATTTCTCGTGCTTTTCCTTTTTCTTTTCAGCTTGCCACTTAACGTATTTAATAGAGTCGAAGGAAAATTAAAATTTGAAACGAGGTTCACTGTGAAAAAGCAGAGATAACAGACATCCAAGTGGTTTTAAAAATCCAAGGGTTACAGTTTATGGGGAAAGTCTGTACTAGTTTCAATTAAACGAGAAAACCAAGATATCAAAAAACAGGCTTGGAGCAGGCTGGGCTGCTGCTTCCTCCCAGGTAGGTCTGCTAATTTTCCCGTCGGAAGTCAGCCACAGCTGCCTGACTCATGGCGTTCTGTCCTCAAACACAGGGCAAACCCATAAGCAGACAGACAGGTCGTATTCTTCCCAGTGTCCCCACCCTCCCCCCTCATCTCTGAATTTTCACAGCTACCACCGAATACCACTGAAAAGAAGTCCCACCCACGGAGATCGTTAGAAATGTCAGAGAAGCCTTATAGAATCCTAATTTGTCTGTGAGGGATATGGGAGCAACGCCGGCCTATGAGAGCGAAGGAGAGGTGATTGGCAGGGCTATTTGGGGTATTAGAGGTAAATACTGTTTCCTCCGTCCCCGACTTCCCACTTCAAGTAAGCAGGAGATAGCAAATAAATGAGGCTGGTCTCCGTTAAACATGGGAGGCTGTGAACAGTACTTCCTGACTCCCATAGGGGGACAGTAAGAGCACGAGGAAGAAAAGAACGACAGGAGAGATGAAACCATCGAACAATTCTGGAAGCTGGAAAAACAGATGGATGAGAGGTAGCTGAATGAAGACAGTAAAGAAAGTTTAAATATACATCCAAGAGGAAGAGCGAACCGTGGATGGTAGTGTGGGCAGAGTAATTCGGAAATGATGTTGTGTGTATGGTGAGATGAGAAAGTGAGTAAATACAACGTGGGAGAAGGAGTATACACATTCGCGGGGGGGGGGGAGAGGAAGAGTCCCATTTCCTAGCTCTGTCACTGTGCCACCCCAACGGCAGCGAACTCACATGGCAGTCATGATCTTGGGTTCTAAATACCATTCCCCACTGAAAGAGAAAAGGATTCTTAGAGAAAGGATTGATCTTGGGCGCCTGGGTGGCTCAGTCCGTTAAGCGTCCGACTTCAGCTCAGGTCATGATTTCACAGTTTGTGAGCTGGAGCCCCACGTCGGGCTCTGTGCTGACAGCTCGGAGCCTGGAGCCTGCTTCGGATTCTGTCTCCCTCTCTCTCTCTGCCCCTTTCCTCCTCGTGCTCTGTCTCTCTCTGTTTCTCAAAAACAAATAAAAGAAATGATTGATCCCAGGTCTGAGGCAAGAAACACACAAATGAACCAGGAACATCTTTCTGTGCCAGAAAGCAAGAGAAGGCCCCAAACCTGATGGGGACACTTCAGAAGACTCAGGAACCAAACTGAAGGGGTTTCCCTGGCCAAATCAGGAACAAGTTGAACATCAAATAGCTATACAACACACTGAACAGAAAGGAAGCCATGAATACATTGTGATACCGAAACAAACACGCCGATACAGGGTGTGCAGAAAACAAAGTTTTTCTGTGTTCACAAATGAACACCAATTCATAACCCCAGACGAAACTCGAGAGTTAGAATCTGCATTGGTAACCACCATCGAAATCAAAGTGATGCAAGCAAGAATTACCGATGCGTGATCAAAATATGGGGTAAAACGCTGGTGGAGAACATGCCCTTCATACAGTCTCAAAGCACCAACAGACAGATTACTTCTTAATTACAAAAGGAGGAAGACAATGGCAAAACTGGGCTGATACCATCATCACCAAATGATCAAACTTAGCATCATCAATAAGGCAAAGAGCCAGTACATGCTTCCTAATGTTAGGCACTGAAGAGCACACAATCCAACCTATGAAATACTCTCACCAAAAAAAGAGTTTAATCTACATCTAATCAGGAAACGATAATCAGACATACTTCAAACCGGGGAACAGCCTATAAAACAACCAGCCTATGGGGGCACCTGGGTGGCTCGGCTGGTTAAGTGTCCAACTTCAGCTCAGGTCACGATCTCAGGGTTTATGGGTTCAAGCCCCATGTCGGGCTCTGTGCTGACAGCTAGGAGCCTGCTTCTGATTCTGTGTCTCCTTTTTTCTTGGCCCCTCCCCCACTTGCACTCTGTCTCTGTCTCTGTCTCTCTCAAAAACAAACATAAAAAATTTTTTGAAAAACCAGCCTGTAATGTTCAAGAAGGTTAATGTCCTAAAAGACAAAAGAAAGCTGGAAAACTGTTCTGGCTTAAAGGAGAATCACAGCATGCAACATGTGGTGCTTGATTAGAGCCTGGAACCAAAAAATAAAAAAATCCAGGGGCGCCCGGGGGGCTCATTTGGTTAAGTGTCCCACTCTGGATTTCGACTCAGATCGTGATCTCATGGTTCATGAGTTCAAGCCCCGTGTGGGGCTCCGCACTTGGGATTCTCTCTCTCCCTCTCTCTCTCTGCCCCCTCCCCTGCTCTATTTTAAAATAAATAACCTTTAAAAATGAAAATAAAAATAAAAATTCAAAGAAAACAGCCATAGAGGGCATTACTAGGATAACAGGACAAAATTAAATATGAGTCGTCCACCAGATAACAGCATTATATCAATGTTCAACTTTCTGAGTTTGGTAATTCTGGTTTCATTATGTAACAGAATGTCCTTGTTTATGAGAAATGTGCTCTACAAGGGAAGTATCATGATGTTTGCACTGACTCTCAAGTGGTACTAAAGGCAGATACATGACAGATCATGGATGGAAGGATGGACGGACAGAGAGACAGACAGACAGAATGAACAAACGTGGCAAAATGTCGGTAATTAGTAAATCTAGGTGAAGGGTATACTGGTATTCATCTCACTTATTTTGCAACTTCTATGTTACAAGAAATAAATTCAAAGCTGGAGAGGGGAAAGAAATCTAGAAAGTCTCTAGAATGCAGGTATCATTAAAGGTGAGGTATAAGGGGCACCAGGGTAGCTCAGCGGGTTAAGCGTTTGACTTTGACCCAGGTCATGACCTCAAGGTTCACGAGTTCCAGCCCCGTGTCGGGCTCCATGCTGACAGTGTAGAACCTGCTTGAGATTCTCTCTCTTCCACCTCTCTCTCTCTCTGTCCCTCCTCCACTCACGATTTCTCTCTCAAAATAAAAAAATAAACTTTTTTTTTCTTTTTAAAGGCGAGAGGCGCCTGGGTGGCTCAGCTCAGGTCATGATCTCACAGTTTTTGTTTTTTTTTTTTTAATTTTTTTTTTAACGTTTATTTATTTTTTTTTTTGAGACAGAGAGAGACAGAGCATGAACGGGGGAGGGTCAGAGAGAGGGAGACACAGAATCTGAAACAGGCTCCAGGCTCTGAGCTGTCAGCACAGAGCCCGACGCGGGGCTCGAACTCACGGACCGTGAGATCATGACCTGAGCCGAAGTCGGACGCCTAACCGACTGAGCCACCCAGGCGCCCCTGATCTCACAGTTTATGAGTTCAAGTCCTACTTCGGACTCTGTGCTGACAGCTCAGAGCCTGGAGCCTGCTTCAGGTTCTGTGTCTCCCTGTCTCACTCTGCCCCTCTCCTGCTCATGTCCTGTCTATCTCTCTCAAAAATAAACATTAAAAAAAATTTTTTTAAATAAGTAAATGTACATACAATACACTTCTTGGGTCCTTCGTAAAACAAAAGCTACACAGTCATCATAACCTGAACACTGACTACAGATGTATCTTTAAATTCTTAGCACAATTGCATTGGAAAGATCAGCGGAGAGGAAGTGAGTTTATAAGGAAAGTGAAATGTTCATTTACTCTCCCAGGAAGACAAAAGATAAAACCTAAAATTAATAAATCGAGATACAGCCTTACAAGCACACTATTTAGAAACTGAATAAATACCAAAGGAACACCTAAAAGGGTTGGCAGGGATTATTACCTGTAGAAAGTAAGAATCAGAAATGACGGGGGGACAGAGGGTTGACAGGTGATGGGTATTTTTCGTTAGACTAGATAGGAGAGCAGCAGTGTGCGAGCGTATGCGTGTGTACTTACTATAATAGCTGTATCATTGGACTTTTTAAACTTTCTACATAATTATCTTTGTAAAAGTAAAAATTAAGTTATAAAACCAAAACTGTGATGAAGAGCCTAGGCGCAGGTAGGGTAGAAATCAATCCATTAGTAATACCTTTTTTGAGTACCTCCTGTGGGCCCAGCACTTACTAGCTGTGTGACTTGGGCCAAGTTTTTAACTTCCTTGTGTCTTAGTTTTCCTTACCTGTAAAATGGGTACAACAATAATATATATCTCAGTAATAGCACAGAAAAAGTGCCGAATCAAGGCAACTATTACTCATACTATTATGAATGGGGTCCTGGTCTTGCCGCTGGGGGACAATATGAACAAAAAACAGCACTTGCCCTCGTGGCAGTAAAGTGGGCAGGGACAGGGCCAGGTCACAAAGGGATAACGTATGGGGCCCTACAGGAGACAAGTTCCTGTACTCCACTTCCCCTCAGCACCCCGGCATGAACGATCAGTGTTTCCAATGTAAATTCCCGAAAACACTCTTTTAAAAAAGTTGTGCGGTTGGGGTGCCTGGGTGGCTCAGTCAGTTAAGCGTCTGACTCTTCCACTCAGGTCATGATCTCACGGTTCGTGAGTTCGAGCCCCACGTTCGGACTCTGTGCTGACAGTGCGGAGCCTGCTTGGGATTCTCTCTTCCCCCCCCCTCCCTGTCCCTTCCCTGGGTTGAAACCCAGTATTTCCCAAACGAATTTGACCTTGGAACTCTTTTTTATTCAAGAGGCCCGAGCGTCACAACAATGGTGCTCCAGTGAGACGCTCTGGGAGCCACGGCCGTAGATTTTGAGGCTGTCCTTTTATTCTGCTTCTCCTTTTTCACAGCCTTCTAAATTCCCTTTTCTTTTGCCGTGATTATTTTGACAAATTTAAAAGTGGTGAAAATATGATTTAATAGACAGCTCCCCTAATTAAATTCCTTTTGTGAAAAGCAATCAAATAGGTGTTGATGAGATCCGCATATATTTTTGAAAATGATCATATAGTCGATTTCAAATAACTCACACACAAGAAAAAGCTCCAGTAAGTTTTTAGAACAAAGGTAAAAGCAGTTAATAGATTCTCTGCTCTTACGTTTAGAAGAATACTATGAATCATGGGTAATTTGAAAAAGATATGTTATGGCTTTTTAAGCATATTGTAACAAATCTGCATCACAAGGCCTCTGTGAGAACGCTTTTTTAGAAAAAAAGTACCAGGTGGGTTCTGCCGTTTTCCTGTTTTGAAATATGCATGACTTGGATTATTTTATATTCACTTGCTTCTCTTGCCTTTTGAGAAAACTCAAAAATACATTTTTTTTCAGTACTACCGGCATTTTCTGAGAAAGCGCGTCTGGAAATCCGTTGTCGTTTATGTCACAGAAACCAAATCAGACCAAACAACTACTCTCACGCCTAAAATCTTCCTGAGAAGCGTCATAGGAAATGCCCTGGTCAGCTGAAAACAGCCAATCACCTAATTTTTTTTTTTTAACTTTTTTTTTTTTTTTTTTTTAATTTATTTTTGGGACAGAGAGAGACAGAGCATGAACGGGGGAGGGTCAGAGAGAGGGAGACACAGAATCGGAAACAGGCTCCAGGCTCCGAGCCATCAGCCCAGAGCCTGACGCGGGGCTCGAACTCACGGACCGCGAGATCGTGACCTGGCTGAAGTCGGACGCTTAACCAACTGTGCCACCCAGGCGCCCCTAATCACCTAATTTTTTAAAACTGGAGAGAAGATGGTCTTCCTCCAAGTCAACAATGACCGGCCTTTCCCCAGTCTAGCTCCTCCTCCCCCACCGTCAGCCCTCCCCCGCACCCCCCACCCCCACGCCGAAGGAAAGGGGCTTTCTGAGGTGCCTTAACATGGTCTTGCCAGTTGGAAGGTCCCGAGGGGAGCCTTCCAGCTGCACCCTCTCTCTTCTTACTGGAACTAAACACTCTTTATCATGGGCTGGAAGGTGCTCTACACCTTGACCCCAGCTAACAGCCCTTGGCAGCCATTCTCCTGTCCTGTCCTCCCGCGGGACCCTGAGTTCTGAAATCAGCCCTCTCTGCGCTTTCCACAGCTGACTGTTTACTCGTCTGGAGTCCCCGGCACCCTGGAAGTTCCTTGGGGTACCAGGAACCCTCAACAATCTAGCCGCGTGCCATTGTGCCGTTCCATCTCCCTGGGACACTGTGATCTTTTACGAACTCGGCCTAATCGGGCCTCTTGCCTCACTGGGGACAGCCAGGGACTCCTGGGTCACTCGGCCTCTCCATCCTGTGTCCTCAGATGATCCAGCCACATGGGCCTCCCGGCTGCTTCGCTGCCTGACACTCTGCCCCTGGGTCCTGCCGAGGCTAGATTTCATGATGGCCTCTGGCCTCCATGTTTGATGCTGTTGCTCTCACTAACGTGTTGGCCCACCAAGGACCTTCGCTCCCCAGCGGATATCCTCAAATAATCCCTAGCACCCACACCAGCACCAGGGCCACAGTGAGCCTCCGTAAATGTGTCCTGAGCATCTGGACGAATGAACGCATGAATGAAGTGTCCGGATCTACCTGCAGAAACAAAGCTAGAAGAATTTCAGCGGTAGTTACCCTTTTTATGAAACGGCAACGTAACTTAATAAGTGCAATGCAGTTAGTGCATTAATCAAGTATCATAAAAATGCTGTATGATGGGGACCAGAGCATGTCTACAATGAAAATTTTGTGATTTGTAATTCAAGCGGTTAACCTTCACCGGGAGACTTCAACCCCCTCAGAGGTGCACGATGTAGGCAAAGTGGCTCAGGGAGACATGGGATGAGGCAGAACGTAAATGCCGAACACAACGAGGCGTTCACATGTGAAAGCACAAAATGTGAGGCATAACTTAGCTACGTTTCTAAATTTCTAAGACCCTCAGCCTGAAACAACAACAAGAACTAAATAAAGAAATATGATTTAAAAATATAAAAACTGGGGCGCCTGGGTGGCTCAGTTGGGTGAGCGTCTGACTTCAGCTCAGGTCATGATCTCACGGTTTGTGGGTTCGAACCCAGCGCCGGGCTCTCTGCTGTCAGCGCTGAGCCTGCTTTGGATCCTCTGTCCCCTTCTCTCTCTGCCTCTCCCCCATCACGCTCTCACTCTCAAAAAATAAATAAAACATTAAATTAATTAATTAATTAATTAATTAAAAAAAATAAAAGTATTCGGTGAAAACGTGAAATAAATTAATACTAAATTTTTTTCAAGTGCAGCAAATCACGAATCCAAAATACTGCAACGCTAATGGCAGTTCACTGAAATTAAAGGAGAACAGAAGGAAAAGGAGACCTCTGAGCTCCCATATTTAAGGAATTAATCTTCTGATTCTTAAAAACCTGCCTGTTTGAGTATTTGTTTAGCAAGGTGGCTCCTGAGTTTTCCCGACTTGAGATTATTTCTGACAGCTCCTTCTCTTCTCGTACACGTCTCCAACTTCCCCTGGTGCCTGATCTTTGGGTCTGGTTGGTGGCTGTGAACACTGTCATATCCCAAACAGGACACCAATAACTTCAATCTCCCATGAGGACATGCAAATAATTATCGAAACTGTGACTCCACTACTGCGTGGAATTGTAATAAGCAGATACCGCTTCCGTCATGTTTCTCACGATCTCTAAGAATTAGCATCCTACTCCAGCAATGGATGAACCCGTAGCAAGAAGAAAAGATCTCACGTTCGGTGAGCACCACCTCGAGTACCAGGGACAGTACTTGACCCGTCGTCTCGTTTCATTGTCACAGCAACCCAGTGAGTTGGGTTTCATTATCTCGATTTTAAGAATAAAGCATTAAAAAGTTCACAGCTTGTCCAGTCACTACAGCAACAGCCCCAAGCACACCCGGATCCCCGCCGAATGATTAACACCCAAACTATGTGTTTAACTGACCAACGGTAATGGGGAGCTAAACTGGAAAACCCTCCACCTGCCTATTTTGAAATGCCACCTACCAGTTTAAGGACAAGACATAAATGCGCAACCTGAAAATACTCTACAGAGTCTATCTCCCGGCTTCTACTTTCGAAAGGAAATAAGGCTCCACCTACTTGTCAAGCGCACTCTCTTCCCACCCTGAGATGGAGGCTGATTACAACAGTACCTGGTTGCAACTTAGGACAGCACAGAATCAAGTAACAGGCCAACTCGTAACACGAGACGCCAACCGCTTTGTTAGTATCTACCCAATGGTGCCGGGACATGCTAAGGGACCATCACTCTGCTTGGGAGAACCCCCAAAATGCAGCAGAGAATGGCGACAACCACAGAGTCTTCAGGAAGGAGTAAGAGGGACGAACATTTCAAGCAAAGAAAGCGATGCATATAATACAAAATCAGCAAATGGGTGTTGCGTACTGAAGAAGAGTAAGGTAGTATTCCCTTCCTTATTTGAGCCTCACAACAACCCAGTGAGGTGGTACCAGGACCATTCCCTTTTTACAGACAGGGCAACAGAAGCGATGTCTACACCCGATGGAAGAGTGGAGCTCTGTGTACCACCAAAGAGCACACTTTGGGATGTGTGTTGAATTGAGAAGCAAAAGGCGGGTGCATTTCACAAACCACACACTTCATACACCAGTAAATGCCGAGGCCGACAGATAAGTAAGCATTGCTAATTATTAAGTTCTTGTTATGTGCTTGACACTTTTCACCTACATAACCTCATCCCATCCTTCCAACAGTGATCTCTGAAGTAGTTATTCCTACAACAGCCATTTTACAAATGAGGCCATTAAGGCTAAGAAAAGGTATGTAACTTGCCTGAGATCACACAGCAAATAAATGCTGAATTCAGGACTTGAAATCAAGTCAGTCTGACTAGCAAGCCCATGCTTTTAACCTCTATGCTATGCTGCCATTTGATTAACCACGAACAGGTCATCGGAAACAATTAAAAGGTTGTTCTGTTTTGTTTTGTTTTATCTCAGATTCAGCCAATACCTTGTATTTATTTGTGTTAGAACAGGACCAGTTATACGGAAACATTACTGCATTCTTACCAAAATCATTTACCCCGAGTGCCCATTTACGTAGAAAATATTTTAAATTGTTCCATTTAAAAAACTGTAGTCCTGAGGGAGCTCTGCAGCTACATTCAAAATGTATTATTCAGATTTAGAACATTAAGCATTTCATGACTGAAGTTTTTTAAAGAGCTTAAAGAAATACATTCTAAAGGGAGGGCAAGATGACTGGGGTTCTTGGCAAGGAGAGAGGAAGTGATGCGTCCTAGCAAAACAAACCAAAGATAAAAGAACAGACTGAATGAGGACAAGAGCTCATTTCCAAAAAGTCTCAGTCAGAACCTGAGTTAACAGTGTCTTTTAGCTGCCACGAAAATGTGCTTTGACTTCAGGGATGTTTGTAAAACACCATCGCTGTACCGGTTACGTGGTTTTCCTCAACCCTTGGCAACACGCATAAACCCCCAAGAAAACTGAACCTTCTTGGTTTTCGCAAAACTTCTTCTCGTAACAAGTGCCACAGGTACCATTTTTAAATCATGCCTTCAGGCACACAGAGCGCCCTGTGCCCCTCAGAACTGACTTGAGCACGACTAAGTTTTGCTCAAACTAAACATACAACCTGTGGGAATGCAAGCTGGTGCAGCCACTCTGGAAAATAGTATGGAGGTTCCTCAAAAAACTAAAAATAGAACTACGACCCAGCATTTATCCACGGGATATAGGTGTGCTGTTTCGAAAGGACACATGCACCCCCATGTTTATAGCAGCACTATCGACAAGAGCCAAAGTATGGAAGGAGCCCAAAAGTCCATCAACGGATGAATGGATAAAAAAGATGTGGTATATATATATATATATATATATATATATATATATACACACACACAATGGAGTATTACTCGGCAATCAAAACGAATGAAATCTTGCCATTTGCAACTATGTGGATGGAACTAGAGGGTATTACGAAATTGGTCAGAGAAAGACAAAAAAATCATATGACTTCACTCATATGAGGACTTTAAAGGACAAAACAGATGAACATAAGGGAAGGGAAACAAAAATAATATGAAAACAGGAAGGGGGACAAAACAGAAGAGACTCATAAATATGGAGAACAAACTGAGGGTTTCTGGAGGGGTCCTGGGAGGGGGGAGGGGCTAAATGGGCACTAAGGAATCTACTCCCGAAATCATTGTTGCACTGTATGCTACCTAATTTGGATGTACGTTTTAAAAAATAAAAAATAAAATTAAAAAAAAAGAAGAAGAATGATAAAAAAAAATACTACCTGGAAAGGGTATATAAAATCCAAAGGACAAAATTACTTATTGTTCTAAATAGATAAACTGTTTATCGCTAACTAACCAATAAGTCCCTTTGCTGTTGCTTTCTCACCAATGAATGGCTGTACTCTTGACAGTTCTCTCTCCAGCGAAAATGAGATCGGTCTTCTGTCGCCCTCCACCTCCACCCCCCCAAGTCCTGCGACTGATATTCTCCTGTGTTTTCCCTTCTTGGAGAAATTTTAAAAATTAACAAACACACGTATAGCCACCACCCCACATTGGCAACTGTTGAAATGTTGTCATAATCTTTTCTATAGAAGAAATGAAATCTTTCAGGGGAAGGTGATATATACATGGTCTCCCTACCCACAGATCATCATTCTCAACTTGATGTCAATCCACCCAATACTTAAAATATTTTTTAAAATTTTTGAGAGAGAGAGACAGAGCTCGAGTGGGGGGGCGTGGGGGTGGCGGAGAGAGAGGAAGACAGAATTTGAGCTGTCATCACAGAGCCTGATGTGGAGCTCGAACTCACTGACCACGAGATCATGACCTGAGCTGAAGTTGGACGCTTAACTGACTGAGCCGCCCAGGAGCCCCAGTCCTCCCAATCCTTAAAACGCTTTTACATATGGAAATGTATGTACATGGGATATTTGGCTTTTTGTTTTGTTTTTAAATGTTTATTTATTTATTTTGAGAGAGAGAGAGAGAGAGCATGAGCAGGGGAGGGGCAGAGAGAGAGGGAGAAGGGAAATCCCAAGCAGGCTCCGTGCTGTCAGCGCAGAGCCCGATGCCTGACTCAATCTCACGAACCTCGAGATGATGACCTGAGCCGAAATCAAGAGTTGAACACTTAACCGACTGGGCCACCCTGGCACCCCACGTGATATTGGTATTTTCGTGTGCCTAATAAAACACTTAACTAAATGGTACCATATTATTAATTGTTCCGTAATTGTGTCTCTCTTCTCTGTTGATGAACCCAGTATTTAGCACTAAGTGCAGACATGGTATATATTAGATGAATATTTGTTGAACGAATGAAAGACAGGTTTATAATAGGGCAGTTCCATCATTTTGCTGAATAAGTGAAGTTCCTCCAAACATTCCAGACATCAATCTCAAACGCAAACACAAAACTCACACAACTTTTTCCCCCGTACATTTCACATGCATGCTCCACAAATATCCAATTGGATAATGACATCATCTTAATGTAGTATTTGAGTATCCACTAAAATTTGGAGCACCCACGCATATCAGGACCACATGAGTTAAACACTGGTGCTCAAAGAACGACGTTATTTTCCAGGATGTGGAGGGGTATAGCAGCTTCAGCCCCCATGATACGCAGGAATGACCTGATTTTTCAGACTTAGTACTGATGACTATTCTGTGATGTATTCTCCAAACCCCTAGCATGGCTTCTTTCTCCCCTGCTCCGCACCCTCCGTTACAGCATGTAGGACACCACAACGTAATTTTGGGGAGTTACACGTCTGTCTTCGATACATCAAACCATGGGTTTCGAGGGTAGTGCTTCTTTTCGGCCATCTTTGCACCCATAGCGCTGAGCTCAATACCCAGTTGTAGCCTCAGTGAACTGGATCTTGTAGATTTTAAAAATATCACAAAACTCCAGAATGATTCTGTGCTTCCATATCGCCTCGTATGTTTTAAATTCTTGATCACTTTTCTTTTGAAAACAATTTCAACATGGATAATTCCCAAAGTTCGAAAGCTTGACAAAACGGCATACTGAATATTCATGTACCTATCACCCAGCTTCAATAATCAACGCATTAAAAAATTTTTTTTTAATATTTGAGACAGAGAGAGAGACAGACAGAGAGAATTCACATGGGGGAGGGGCAAAGAGAGAGGGAGACACACAGAATCTGAAGCCGGGTCCAGGCTCCCCACTGTCAGCGTAGAACCCGACGTGGGGCTTGAACCCACGAACCGCGAGATCACGACCTGAGCTGAAGTCGAACACTTACCGACGGAGCCACTCAGGTGCCCCATTATTTAACTCATTTTTATCTCTCTTTACACAAACCAAAACTGGATATACCATAGATGATATAGGTATGCTTATGAAAGAAAAGCTATGCAAAATCACATGCCAAGAAGTGTCCGTGGCCCTATATCAAAAAGGTGTTTTCAGTTAAAATATTTTGGATTTTTAAAAAATGACTCCCTGCTTTAGCTAAGTTCATCCACTAAACAACTAGCTACCAGTCATGTTCACGACAACATGTTCTGGATTGTCAACTTCGCAGACACGGGGTCACGGTCCTATAATATGCTGCATTAACCAACAGTTAATGCTAGTTAAACTGATTACATGTATCTAATAATGAAGGACCACTGTTCCGTCCCAGCCTAAACTTTCATCGGCAATAGTGAACTGTATCACATTTGCAATCTCCCGGTTTCTTCCGTACATCACTCTGAAAACCGTTCGCATCCCAGAGCGACACATTCCTCTAGGAACGTTTTAACTCACTCTTTCCAGAATTGGAATTCAGAGCCCTGGCAATTAGACAGACTGGTTAAGTAATGCTCATACAGTGATCCAAACAGTACCTTTTTATGAGATGAAACTATTGGACTAGGAGAGTAATAGGAATCAATTTCACCTCCATAAGAATTGTTTTCAAAAGGAAACTATTTTTTATTAAAAAAAAATTTTAACGTTTATTTATTTTTGAGAGAGACAGAGAGAAAGTGTGGGGGAGGCAGGGGCAGAGAGAGAGAGGACACAGAATCTGAAGCAGGCTCCAGGCTCTGAGCTGTCAGCACTGAGCCCAATGGGGGGCTTGAACTCACGAACACCTTTTTGGTGCCCCCAAAAAAGGAAACTATTTTTAAAAAGACGTTTTCTAAAGACCACGTGAGAGAGAGAAAAATCCTTAGAAAGTCATGTGTCTCTCCATTTGAACCTGTCCTAGCTCTGTAGTCTACAAAGGTCCTGTTTTGTTTTCTCAAGTTGAAACAGCAGTTGCCCTATTATTTCACAAATAAGAGCTTTCCCCCCTCTTTGTGGAGTGCCTACAAAGTCAATTTACAAATGTAAATTAGGCAGGGGCACCTGGGTGGCTCAGTCGGTTAGGCTTCCGACTTCCTTCCAACTTCTGGCTCAGGTCATGAGCCTGTGGTTTGTGAGGTCCAGCCCACCCGGAGTCAGGCTCTGTGCGGACAGCTCAGAGCCTGGAGCCTGCTTCGGATTCTGTCTCCCTCTCTCTCTGCCCCTCCCCTGCTCACCCGCTCTCTCTCGCTCGCTCTCTCTCTCTCTCAAAAATAAATAAACATTTAAAAATGTAAATTAGGCAATACAGAATTCCTTTTTTTTTTTCCTCCCGAGAAAAGGAAAAATACAGTTGAAGGGAAGCTGAGGGACTATAGGATTTGCATATAGGTCACAAAAATGAAAGAGGGCAGGTGTAGCTGTATCCTAGATAGGAGCCCCGAAGAATCAGAGGCCTCTCAGTGACTTTTCAGCAGGTGCATGGAGACCCAAACCTAACAATCTCAAATCTGGTACGTCGACGGGGTGAGTCACGAGTGTCCCACAATTATCTATTTTTTTAATTTTTGTTTTGTTGCTTTTTTTAGGCAAGAAGCTTTGCACATATGCATATCGCAAATGTGTAAGAAAAGCGTTGACAAATGTCTAAACTAAAAGGAAATTAGCTGGTTGACGAATCAATAGTAGATTTGACTGTGCCTTTGTTGACATGTCTGCTCTCGGTGTCAAAGTTTATTTAACTGTTGGCTGCTGATCTGTTAACATCAAAATTACACTGATTGAGCCAAAATCAAAGATTCCTCTGCTGTTTACACATTAGGCATGAAGGCTAATTACTTACTAATCCTTGAGGGTTTTAAACACGTTTGATGTACTAAATACCCCTGAGGACCATACATATTTTTTAATCGGTTGAGGACAGATCCTTCAACACATGTGCAGTCTAATAACTGAAGAGCGAGGCATGACGATGTGACAAATGTCGACAAGGGAATCATTATGTCTCTTGTCATAGAGAAGTCTCAAATTCTCTCTCTAGCCAAAGTTTACAATAAAATATTCACGATCTACTGATTTATATTTCATCTCTGTGTTCTTTCTGGTGGAGTTTTTCAATGCATAATACATAAACTTAATAATATTAACATTAATTCCATCTGCCATTTGCCAGTGACTTACTATGCGCCAGGCACCGTGCTAAGTGCTTTAAGCGCGTCATAGGTATAGATGCCCACTACACAACTACTGGGGTGCTCAAGAAATATTTTTTGAGGGGCACCTGAGTGGCTCAGTCAGTTAAGCGTCCGACTTCGGCTCAGGTCATGATCTCGAGGTTTGTGAGTTCGAGCCCCGTGTCACGCCCTGTGCTGACAGCTCAAACCCTGGAGCCTGCTTCGGATTCTGTGTCTCCCTCTCTCTCGGCCCCTCCCCTGCTCACACTCTGTGTCTCTCTGTCTCTCAGTAACAAATAAACATTTAAAAAAAATTAAAAAAAATATTTTTTTGAATGAATTTAAGAACGGAAGAGTAGGAAGAGAACCAGAAGAATGGGTCAAAATGAATATGACGAACAAGGATTACTCAAAGGCTCCATCAGTCTACTGAATCCATAGTTGAGTACAGCCATTTCACAGAGAAGTTAATTTGGTTCATGAAAAGATCAACTGAAGATAACCTCGTGCATTTTTACCACACCATCCTTATCTCTGGCCCATGTCAAAGAGGCTAGATCAGAGCCTGCTTCATAAACAGTGGCTGGTCAGCCATAACAGATCAAAAAACACAGAGCAAGCTTTGTATCGTCCGTGTTTATCTCTGTTAGCCTGAACAACAACAACAAAACGGGTTTCTTTGACATGGTATTCATCAAAAAGCATTTCCTGAACAATTATTTTATGCAGGAATTATAAAACAAAATTTTAAAACAGTAAAATGGGGGTGCCTGGATGGCTCAGTCTGTTGAGCATCTGACTTCAGCTCAGGTCATGATCTTGCCGTTTGTGAGTTCAAGCCCCCCATCGGGCTTGCTGCTGTCAGAGCAGAGCCGACTTCAGATCTTCGGTTCCCCCTCTCTCTCTGTCCCTCCCCCGCTCCCGCTCACACACTCTCTCAAAAATAAATAAAACAGTAAAAAAAATTAAAACAGTAAAATCAATAGGGTTGGAAATTCCGAAAAAAGTACTATGTTTCGGGTATAATGATATATATATACATATTATTTAGGGTAATAAAGAGTAGTAAATTCTTAGAGAAAATGTAAGGTACGCTTTAACGTCGCCGAGTTGGTTGTAAATTTAGTAGAACCAAATTAGAAAACAATATTTGACCTCTGTCTGATCTCATGCCAACAACCAGCTGGGGTTATCGTACAGCCTCAAATTAGATTGTGCTCCATTCCTGTTGACGACAACATCTCTGAGATTCTGGCTCTTTGATGGCTGTGATAAAAAGCAGTGCTGTGCGAATATCAGTGCGGAACACGAATAAGGGGGGCCGCGTCCAATCTAATTCCCAGGTTTGGGAAGTGGTACAGTGTTCTGAGTATGCACACATCTCCTCGGTAAGTAACTGGAGTTACTTAAGAATAAAAAATATACATTTTTATTAAAAATCCATGTAACTTATTAATTATTATTAAAATTGTTACTAAGTTGTTAGGACATCACTTAAATGGACCGAACTAATGACTGAACAGGATGACGAGGTATTTCTTTTGCCTTAGGAATGCCACGACAACATTACTGAGCCATGAAACGTAAGATGAATCAACCAAGCCAGCAAACCAGTGGTTCACGTCCAGGGATGCCCTGAGTTCAGAAATGGAAAAAAAAAAAATGCATCTTACAAATAAGAGAATTACCATCGTTGTGATAATAATATGAGAGATATTCTGTCTCTCTCACACTGCTCAGAATTTTCAGGAATAGCATGTCTCCTCGCCATGTCTTTTGCAAATGAGGAAGCTGAGGTGCAGAGAATTTAAGAAACAGGCCCCCCCCAGGTCACAGAGCTAGGAATGTGCTAGAACCAGAACTCGGACCCGGGACTGAGCCGGCCCTTTTCACTCTGGCACTGCTCCCAGCCCTCCAGCCACAACTGGCACATACTATAAAACACTCAGATGCTCAGTAATCGTAAAAGAATGTGTTACCGTCGGCAGCAGATTGAGTGGCGGTCCCCTCAAAAGTATACGTCTAAGCCTTAACCCCCAGCACCAGCAAATGTGACCTTATTTAGAAAAGGGTCTTTTCTTGAAGTTATTTCTTTATTTTTGAGGGAGAGAGAGAGAGAGAGAGAGTGTGTGTGTGTGTGTGTGTGAGAGAGAGAGAGAGCGAGAGCGAGAGAGCATGTGAGCAGGGGAGGCACAGAGAGAGGGAGAGAGAGAATCCCAAGCAGGCTCCGTGAGGTCAGCACTGTCAGCACAGAGCCCGATGTGGGGCTTGATCTTACGAACCTCGAAATTGTGGCCTGAGCTGAAATCAAGAGTCGGACGCTTAAACTGACTGAGCCACCCAGGCGCCCCTAGAAAAGGGTCTTTAAGGTAAGGATCTCAAGATGAGAAGATGATCCTGGATTAGCTGGCTGGCCCTAAATCCAATGACAAGTGTCCTTATAAGAGAAGAGGAGAAGGCCACATGAAGAGAGAGATCAGAGTGATGTGGCCACAGGCCAAGGAAGCCGTGGAACCACCAGAACTGAGAGAGGAAAGAAAAGATCCACCCCTTAGAGCCTTTGAAGGGAGGAAGGGCCTGCCGACACCTTGCTTTCAGACTTCTGGCTTCCAGAACTGTGAGAGAAGAAGTCTCTGTGATCGTAAGCCACTTGGGTTATGGTACTTTGCCAGGGCACCACTAGCAAACTCAAACACCATCCACAGGTCCAAGCTACCACATGACTAAGTTGATTATAAATCACTTAAAATTCCAAATTATCCGGCTAACTACTCAACAGCCTTTACAAGTGCAAACTCCGAAGGCAGTCTCCCACTCAGTAGATGCCAAGGAACTGACTCGACCGATTTCCTCACACGGCTCTCATTTTAAAAATAATTCATTTTCAGAAAAAAAAGTTCATAACTAGTAGCCTATTAAAAGACTGGTATTTTAAATCAGAGCTGACGGAGTGTAACAACTGATGTTACACAGCTAGAAAAGGCATCTAAAATGCATTTCAAAAACAATCATCCTAAAATGAGGCAGAACGTTGTCTCCAAGATAAGGAGGAGTTATAAAAACCAAAGTTATCACACAGAAGCCGTGGCATTCGAAAGAACAAACTTTGGGAATAAAATAGATTCCTCCTATAAACAAACAAAAATAACTTAGAAAAAAACAATTCACCTTTATTTAAAAAGAACCAAGGGGCGCCTGGGTGGCTCAGTTGGTTAAGCATCCGACTTCAGCTCAGGTCATGATCTCACGGTTCGTGAGTTCAAGCCTCGTGTTGGGCTCTGTGCTGACAGCTCGGAGCCTGGAGCCTGCTTCACATTCTGTGTCTCCCTTTCTCTCTGTTCCTCCCCCACTCGCACTCTGTCTCTCTCTCAAAAATAATTAAAGATTTAAAAAAAAATTAAAAACAAACAAACAAAAGAACCAAAACTGGGTGCCTGGGTGGCTCAGTCGGTTAAGCATCCGACTTTGGCTCAGGTCATGACCTCACGGTTCGTGAGTTCGAGCCCCCCGTCGGGCTCCGTGCTGGCAGCTCAGAGCCTGGAGCCTGCTTCGGATTCTGTGTCTCCCTCTCTCTCTGCCCCCACCCCCACTCATGCTCTGCCTGTCTCAAAAGTAAATAAACATTAAAAAAAAATTTTTTTTAAAGAAGCAGAAAAAAAAAATGATGGGGACCCTAGGTGTCACAGGAATGTCACAAGGTTCAAGCAATCACTAAATGCTCTTAGAAAAAGGGATGTTTGTAAGATGCGCATATAAAACCAAGTAACTACTGGCTTCCTCAACGTCAGCTGGGTTCATCATACCCGTGCCACACTACCTGTGCCAAGGACACTTCTGTAAAATATAATAAAAATGAATTATTGGGGGAAAGGAAATTTAAAAAAAAACAAAAAGGGAAATCCAAATTTTTTCCATTTTCTATTTTTTCCCAATTTTTATTATATGCAGCTATCAAATTACATTTCAACAAATATAATCACAACAAATAAGACACAGGCAAAAAAAATAAAAGACAAACATTACACACTGATCATTGAAAGTGTACTCAGACAATGAATTTCAAGAAATGTTACTATACTCGCAATTCTTTGTCTTTTCGTAACTGTAATGGGACAAAATTTATAGGAGAAAAAGTATTCGTCATTTTCAATGTCAATATGCACACTCTGAACAAACAAGTGTATCAATAAGGTTTTTAATGTGACAGCTGAGCTTGAGTCTTGGTTGTTAATTTACTAATCTAAACTGGATGGATGGCGAGGGTCTTACAGGAGACAATGCATATCTCAAATGCTTCTGTGTTTCGTTTTACTAACAGTCGTAGTAGGGAAATTAGTCTCAAAAAGGTATGTTAATGGGAATGGAGGAGATGTGAAAGCAATTCCACAAGCTTGGGCTTTTTTTTTTTTTTAACTTTTACTCAAAGCCAGAGATCCTGTATTTTCAAAATTTATCTTTAATCCTTCATCAGTAGTCGATGCCAACAATCTATCCAGTAAAGTCAGAGCTAAGTTTAAATCATCGATCCACGATAAAAGTGGTTTCCAGATTTTGTAGCCTTTTGGGTTACAGAAATTAATCTTAAGATGGGGTATACAGTAACAACATCCTACTATCTCCAGCTCAAACCACACCTGAACTGGGGACAATCCACTAACAGTATACTTGGATGTTGCTAAAATGTCAATCTCCTCTCAGGTTTAGATGCCTACTCTCAATATATGTTTAATTTTTAAAAATTTTTTAATGTTTCTTTATTCTTGAGAGAGAGACAGATTGTGTCTCTGAGGGGGGAGGGGTACAGAGAGAAGGAGACACAGAATCCGAAGCAGGCTCGACTCTGAGCTGTCAGTACAGAGCCTGATGCGAGGCTTGAACTCACCAACTGTGAGATCTTGACCTGAGCCAAAGACGGACACTTAACTGACTGAGCCACCCAGGTGCCCCTCAACGTACTTCTTAAATTTTTAAATTGTTTTTATTTTGGAGAGAGAGAGAGAATGTCCACAAGCAGGGGAGAGGGGCGGGGGGGGGGGAGAGAGAGAGAGAGAGAGAGAGAGAGAGAGAGAGAGAATCCCAAGCAGGCTCCATGCTCAGAACCTGATGCAGGGTTCGATCCCAGGACCTGGAATCATGACTTGAGCTGAAATCAAGAGTTGAACACTCAACTGACTGAGCTACCCAGGTGCCCCTCAATACAGCACTGTGCTGTATACTTAAAATTTTGCCACAAGGGTAGATCCTATGTTAAGTTTTCTTATCACGCACACCCACAAAATAATAAGCCGGGAGGAAACTTTTGGAGACGATGGGATATAATCGTATTTCTATAACTTGATTTTAGAGCCTATAGGCAGGCAACTCACAAACTGAGTAAAAACTTATGTATACACCAAGAGAAAAGAATATGTTTTAGATGACCATAACTAACACAACTTATAGCCCTACCTTTAAAAGAAGACTGCCCCCCCTCTTTTATTGAGGTATAATGACATGCCTAGTCTTAATTTTTGAATGTAAGTCCTGGTGGACGTGTCCATCAACGCCACTCAGAGTAGCCCTCAAACAAACTGCTAACATCCCTACGGAAGCACCGTGGCCTCATACGATAAAGGCTTATTATGGCTTCTTGTGTGCATGACCTAAGGTGAAAAGACATAGTCTTCTCTCCACTGGGAACTCTCTCCTTCAAGTCAGATGAAAAAATCACTACAGCCTTTTAAGAAAACTATGTCTCCATGGGGGGCTGAAATTAACTAGGAGAATTCATAGTTTTAAAAAAAAAAATGACAGATTTCTATCCCATCTGAAGCATCACATATGTTAAACCCTAGTTTCAATATGTTTGGGATTTTCCTTGCATGTTACTGAGCTTTCTCTTAAACAGGGAATGGAAAGGAAAACCCCAGTGACTGTCCATCGGATGCAGTGAAGATCACCACAGTGCCCCCCAAACGAGGGAGGCCTTAAGTGTGCATCAAAGACCCCCACGCACTGCTCTGGTGCATAAAAATAGACGCACATGGAAACTTAAGATACCGTCATGATTGTTTTCCTCCTTGCTTGTGGTGCCTATTCCAGAGAAAATTAAAATCAGTAAGATGATGCCTTCGTAAAGAAAATTCATAACACACAAAACCGTCAATCCTCTGGCCACAAGATGAGGCCTCAAATTGTTTTAAGAATTAATCATTCTTATGACACTCTTTTCAACCCCAGTTAGGATGGAAATAAGGTAACACAGCATCTACCAGACCTCTAGGTGGTTACAACAGACAATACCGCACGGAGTTAGGAAAGTAGGCAGAGTATCATGCAGCACAAAGCACCTCTAGGAATACAAGCAGGCTGGTAATTCCAAATGTTAAAGAACCCCATGCATTTATATTTCTTCTTTAAATAAACTTATTTATGATTCAGTGTACTCAAAACGTCCTAAGTTTCTTATACTCTAGATTTTTCTTTTATGGTCTTCAGACACAGTTCTTCCTACAGAATGTTCGCATATAATCAGAATATCAACGCTTTGGTCCATATTTCCCTTTTTTTTTTCTTTTCTTTATTTTTTTGAGAGAGAGGTGGGGGAGGGGCCCAGAGAGAGGAAGTCCGAGAGAGAATCCCCAGCAGGCCCCCTACCCAGAGCACAGAGCCCAACATGGGGCTCAATCTCATGATGGGGAGATCATGACCTGAGATAAAAATCAAGAGTCGGACACTTCACTGACTAAGCCACGCAGGCACCCAGTATTTCCCATTTTTAGCAACCTTCATATGCAAAAACAGAAAAGCAAACGACAACAACCCCATAAGGACTTATAAAAAGGTAAAATAATATATTATAATAAAGTGAAAGAGCGTTTTCAATAAACTCATGATCCAATGGAAAAGAAAAGAAAAAGGAAAACCTGTACAGGAGAAATATAAAGTGATGTACAGCCGTCACAGCCCTATGACAAAGAAAAGCCATGCTGAAGCAATTAGAATGAATATAATCATGCGGGCATTTCACAGCAGGGTGGCTTCTCTAGGACAGGTGCGGAAGAGTCACATGGACAGTGCAGCGACTCCAGAAGGGAGAACAGCCTTGGCCAAGGCCAGGAAGGGGACCGAAGGAGCACACGAGTTCAAATTCTACTAACGTTGGTTATCCTTCGGGAGTTGGAGTGGGTGGTAAGGATTTCAAGTTTAAGTTTATTTACAAGTGTTTCATTTGAAGTTTCTACAGCACAGTATTTCTTTTGCAATCTTAAAAAAATACCCTTTTTTGGGGCGCCTGGGTGGCGCAGTCGGTTAAGCGTCCGACTTCAGCCAGGTCACGATCTCGCGGTCTGTGAGTTCGAGCCCCGCGTCAGGCTCTGGGCTGATGGCTCGGAGCCTGGAGCCTGTTTCCAATTCTGTGTGTCTCCCTCTCTCTCTGCCCCTCCCCCGTTCATGCTCTGTCTCTCTCTGTCCCAAAAATAAAAAAAAAAAAAAAAAAAAAAAAACGTTGAAAAAAAAAAATACCCTTTTTTTTTCCTCCAAGGAATGTTTTAAAGTGTAAAACCCAAACCTGAAATGCAGAGGGTTTGTTTCAACAAAAATCCAAAGTGCTTCAAGGTATACAATATACCATATATGAGGTTTTTGACCTTAAAAATTAAGAACCTAAGAAATTAAGAACCTAAAAACCTAAGCACCTAGAAAAATGTCACCTAATTATTATCCTTACATCCCCCTTCTGGAATGCCAACACCAGTATTACAAATCTCAGTTTGTGAGTACATTCTGGGTCCTACGCACAATGTCAGTTACTTCGATATATTACCATGCCATTCATTCCCATAACCAGCCTACAAATGAGGCATAAGCTGTTGTGTTACGGAAGAAGCCTCAGAGTTTGAAAGGATTTTTCCTGATCATATAGCCAAGTGCCAGGGCTTGCATTCAGTCTGGTTTGACTTCCACCAGCTACCAAACTGATCTGCCTGACTGCTCACCCACCTTTTGACCCTCTCAGCTGTCTGCCTGCTAGCTTTTCTGGGACAGGTAGATAGATATATTCACCCTTATAATTCTCTAAGGAGTTGATCCCTGAATGCTGCACTCCAAACCTAAGGGAAAGACAACCCTAAACATGAATTTGCAATTGTTTTTTCTTTCTTTTTTTTTTTATCTTCCTCTTTTTCAGCAGGCTGATACCGATTAGAGAAGTTTTGAACATGAGTGAGGCAGTTCTGTTTGCCACAACACTAAAGAGGGTGTCACTGTGTTCAGTGGCAGAGGTCCCAGGGATGCCGGAGGTTCTGGAGGGCACGGGGCAGACCCCTAGAGTGCGTGATCCTGCATGGGCTCTCCACGTCCTGCTGGACATCCATTTGTGTGAGATACTCATTGGCAATTAGAATAGAATTCCATTTTACAACACAAAACTGTTTCAACCGCCTTTAATAAGCACTGACTTTTCCAGGAGATTACAGCTGGACACGGAATAAACTTTGCTTTGTTTAAGATGTTGACTTAGGGGCGCCTGTGTGGCTCAGTCAGTTAAGCGTCCGACTTCGGCTCAGGTCATGATCTCACGGTTTACGGGTTCAAGCCCCACATCAGGCTCTGTGCTGACAGCTCAGAGCCTGGAGCCTGCTTTGGGTTCTGTGTCTCCCTCTCTCTGCCCCTCTCCTGCTCGTGCTCTGTGTCTCTCTCTCCAAAATAAATACACATTAAAAAAATTGTTTTAAATGTTGCCTTGAGTGATTCCTCACTGCCGAAAATTGTGCCAATAATAGCAATGGCAATTATCGTTTGAGCCACCCCACAACTCAGCTGGGTTGGGCAGCGTTTGCATTCGGGAGGACTCTGCTGACAGGTGCAGGCGTCTGACCGCTTCAGGGTGGCTTCTAGTAAAGCCTACTCACGCACTTACATATTAAAGTACCCATTATCTTATTACACATTACATTCTTCTTTTTTCCCACTGATTTGGCAACTAGGTAAACATATTGGTTTTTTGAAATTATGTGTGCAGGTAAGATTATATTTCTGGGTAGGAAAAGAAGTATTACCAAAGTATTTGTTGTAACAAAGGAGGTCTGCTGAGGCTAAGGGGGCTGAAAACCACTGCTTTAAATCAAAGAAATACTGAATAAGAGAATTTGGATATTTGTTGTAATGAACTAATTACCGTATTACTAGACAAGTCAGTAAAAGGAGCCAGAGACAAAAGATAAGCTCCATAAAAATAAGAAATGACTAAACACTGAACTGAAGGTGTTGGAGGAAGTGCTTACCTGATTCAAGAGAATGGGGGTGGGGTAAGACATCGGGAGAGAGGGGCGGAGATGGTTTGATCAAACATCGTATTTATACTTCATCTTTAAATAGGTGAGAATCAGGTCTGAATTGCAAGTCACTTCCAGCCATGTATCCTCTTTTTGTGAATCCTTAAATACTCTACCTTGAGTTTACTTTCCTTGTATTCTCCCTAGGTCCGTTTTTCCACTTATTTAATTTTTAAAATTGTGTTGTATTTAAATATGTCCCTAAGACATCTTAAATCTTCTCGAGAGAGGGAGGATGAGGTGGAGTACAAATAAATAATAAATGCTTTCCCAAATATAAGATACTACAATTTTAACTACTGCATCCCAACTGAAGTGGCCAGGGATACCCAGGTTGGGCAGTGTTCTATGCCCTAAAACTCCCTCATCTTTTCGCATAGGTTTTTATATAATCACTTTAATTTCGGTAAGATTAAATATGCTTAAGAAAAGCCATTCCCAAATTTAAAATGAATCCCTATCATTTCAAATACATTAAGGAAAAGTACAGTATTTGTATCTGTCCATAAACTGAACTAAATGTTTCACGTGAACTAGATAATCTGCTTCTGAAATTATCCAAGAGATTAAGGAGAAGCCTTTATATGGCTGCACATTTAAAAATGTAAATATTACTATAATATAAGCATTCAATAAAGCATTCAGAAAGCATTGTGATATTTATATATTTTTAATTGTCATTAAGAATGTGAATCTGCCTCAAAAATGAACTTTGGGACCTCATCAAGATAAAAAGCTTCTGCACAGTGAAGGAAACAATCAGCAAAACTAAAAGGCAACCGACGGAATGGGAGAACATATTTGCAAATGACATACCAGATAAAGGGTTAGTATCCAAAATCTATAAAGAACTTATCAAACTCAACACCCAAAAAACAAAAATCCAGTGAAGGAATGGGCAAAAGACATGAATAGACGCTTCTCCAAAGAAGACATCCAGACGGCCAATGGACACATGACAAAATGCTCAACACCACTCATCATCAGGGAAAGACAAATTAAAACCACAATGAGATACCACCTCACACCTGTCAGAATGGCTAACGTTAACAACTCAGGCAACAACAGATGTAGGAGAGGACGTGGAGAAAGAGGATCTCTTTTGTACTGCTGGTGGGAATGCAAACCGGTGCAGCTACTCTGGAAAACAGTGTGGAGGCTCCTCAAAAAATTAATAATAGAACTACCCTACAACCCAGCAACTGCACTACTAGGTATTTATCCAAGGGATGCAAGTGTGCTGTTTCGAAGGGACACATGCACCCCCACGTTTATAGCAGCACTATTAACAATAGCCAAAGTATGGAAAGAGCCCAAATGTCCATCGAGGGATGAATGGATAAAGAAGATGTGGTATATCTATACAATGGAGTATTACTCGGCAATCAAAAAGAACAAGATCTTGCCATTTGCAACTACACGGATGGAACTAGAGGGTATTATGCTAAGGGAAATTAGAGAAAGACAAGTCTCATGTGACTTCACTCATATGTGGAATTTAAGATACAAAACAGATGAACATAAGGGAAGGGAAGCAAAAATAATGTAAAAACAAGAGGGGGGAAAACATAAGAGACTCTTAAATACAGAGAAAAAACTGAGGGTTGCTGGAGGGGTTGTAGGTGGGGGGATGGGCTAAATGGGTAAGGGACATTAAGGAAGACACTTGTTGGGATGAGCACTGGGTGTTACACATAGGGGATGAATCACTGGAACGGACTCCTGAAATCACTATTGGACTCTATGCCAACTAACTTGGATGTACGTTAAAAAATAAATAAATAGATAGGTAAATGGATAAACAAATTAAATTAAAAAAAATTTTTTAATGGACACAGAATCTAACTAGGCATTTTTCCAAAGAAGACATACAAATAGCCAACAGGTACACAAAAAGAGGCTCAACATCACTGATCATCAGGAAAATGAAAATAAAAACCACAATGAGATATGACTTCATACCTGTCAGAATGACCGTCACCAGAAAGACAAGAGGTAACAAGTGTCGCCAAGGATGTGGAGAAAAGGGAACCCTTGGGCACTGCTGGTGGCAATGTAAATTGATACAGCCATTAAGGAAACCAGTATGGAGGTGCCTCAAAAAATTAGAAATAGAATTATCCTATGATCCAGCAATTCTCCTTGTAGGTATGTATCCAAAGGAAACAAAAATCACTATCTTGAAGTGATACCTGCATCCCCATGCCTACTGCAGCATTATTTACAATAGTCAAGTCAGGGAAGTAATCTGTGTCCACTGACGGATGAAGGGTAAAGAAAATGTGCTATATAAATAAATATACAATGGAAGAACATTCGGCCGTTAAAAAAAAAAAAAAGGAAATCTTGCCATTTGTGACAACACGGATGGACCTTAAGAGTGTTATGCTAAATGAGATAAATCAGACAGAGAAATACAAACACTGTATGATCTCACTTATGCGTGAAATCTAAAAAAAAAAAAAAAAATCTCGTAGAAACGAAACAGATTGGTGATTACTGGTGGGGGAGGGGTAGCTGGGAGAAAGTGGCCAAAGGCACAAATTTCAGGTGGTAAGGTTGAGTAATAAGCTCTTGGGATAGAACGTACATGGTGATTATAGCTAAAAAATATTGCACTGTATATTTAAAAGTTGTTAAAAGAGTGGACCTTAAGTGTTCTCGTCATGAGAAAAAAAAACTATGGGACGTGACGGACGTCAGCTAAATTTACTGTGGTCATCATTTTACAATATACATTTATATACATATATATATGATCATTATGTTGTACACCTTAAACTGATACACTGTTATATGTTAAATATATTTCAATAAAACTGAGGGGAAAAGTTAAAAAAAAAAAAGAAAGAATGCAAGTCGGACTCCGGCTGACGTCATATGCACGTTCTAAGGATGTATGGAGAGATGCCAGCAAAAGCTCTTTAGAAGAAGTGCTTTATAAATACTAGGCATTTTTGAAGTAGGATTCTACAAGAGGCTGTAAATACTGCCCAGATGAGGAGCTCTCGTGTGGGACGTTTCTTTAGTTCCGAAGCTGCAGAAGCACCCACATCTTGCACGGTTCTGACGCGGGGAGGGGAAACACTGTTGCTGTAGGAAGCCGGGTTCCCCAGTTTCCCCCAGTTTCGTAGCCAAACTGAAGCTGCTTCAGGAAGAGCAACCGTCCTACCTACTCTGGACGAGGCTCCAAACAGTAACTAGATTTTTTCAAGATCGACATGATCCCTTGTGAGAAATAAGGTAAGTCTGCGCGCTCAAGATCTTGATACCGTAGGGAATGAAAGCTATACGTCCCAACACTAGTATATGGTGCAGGCCGATTTCCAGGTTAACACAAAGGGAAAATGTCCACCAAACATCTCTGACTTGCACGTCTGCAGAAGAACCTCAAACACAACAAAGCCAAAATGGAACTCGCCACCGTCCCTCACCCCACACCTGCTCCTCTCCTCCTGTGTGTCCCTCTCAGTGAAGGCCATCCCCGCCTCACCCAGTCGGCTGGGTGCCATCCTCTACTCCTTCCTCCTTCCCGCCCAGTCGCAGTGTCTGATTGATCACCAAGAGCCTTCGGTTGGGTCCCCAGTGGACACTTGAGGTCTGTCCACCACTCTGCCTCTGTGTTGTCTTTGTAAGTTCCCGGCCGTTACCTTCTCAGGCCTCGGTTTCTGGAACAGCCCTCACCTGGTCCCTGTGCCTTCCATTTTGCCTTCCACAATGCAGTTTTGTTACTAAAAACCTGCCAACGGCTCCTTGTTTGCTACTTCTTGAATAATATGCAAATTCCTTAACTCTGTAAGTAGGGTAACCATGTGTCTCTGTCTGGCTGGCATGGCTGGACCCCATGCTTGCTATTCTAGTGTATTTATTAATAGTGCCCCCTTTCACCGGCCCAGGGGTGCCCGTTTGGATGATAAATTATATGGTCACCCTACCAACAAAGCCCCTTCTGATTTGCCGTACTCTCCAAAGTCCATTCTGGCTGCTTCTTACCTTGCCCACCACCCTCCAGGCATAGTGAATTTCTTTCAGTTCCTTTCTTTCCCGATGTCTGCAGACTAGGAGAACAGGAGCCTGTGTCTTTCACTCTCCTGAGGCACCTGACGCCTAATATCCTGCTTGCACACAGACACCAGGTATCACTGAATAAACCAACCAAAGAGAGTACCGGGAAGACGGTAGTTCCATAACGAGCGTATTGTAGCAGATGACTGATGAAGATCTTTTGAGAAATTAAAAGAAAAAATAACTCAGCAAGCTAGGATCTGGGTTTAATGCAATCATTTCAACAATGACCTCTAGTTTCTAGATGACTATTATAAAGGGCTATTTTGATACGAATACCTTTTCATAATCTCTCAATAGAAATTTCTCTTATGGCTCATGCTCAGTCTCTTTGATTTGAAGACATCTCTACAGAAGCCACGTATGGTTCTTGGAAGCATCATGCAAGAAAAACAAAACAAAACACGGGAGAGCTGGATCAGCATTTTGAACCAGGTTTTCAGAAATACTGACTGATGGCATTAAAAAAAATATGGCTTCTTCCTCCAAAAAAAAAAAAAAAAAAAAAAAAAAAAAAAAGGAGGGGCACCCGGGTGTCTTAGTTAAGCGTCTGACTTCAGCTCGGGTCATGATCTCACGGATCGTAAGTTCAAGCCCCACATCGGGCTCTGTGCTGACAGCTCAGAGCCTGGAGCTTGCTTCAGATTCTATATCTCCCTCTCTCTCTCCCCCTCCCCTGCTTACACACACACACACACACACTCTCTCTCTCTCTCTCTCTCTCTCTCTCTCTCGCAAAAATAAATAAACATTAAAATGTTTTAAATATATATATAATGTTCATTTGAGTGCATTCTCGGGACAGTTAGAGGAGTTGCTCTTTCTGGGCTTGAACTACATCACAGATCCAAACCATCATCGAAGTTCGTATTTCACACTTTATCCAAAGTTTCTGTTTCTCTGTGTAAGAACTGTGGCTTTCTCAGACATTTTCACTTCCTTTCAATTCTCATCGGTAAAAGTAGTGGTCAGTGTTCTTTTGGGGACCTTTCCCAAAAGGAAACTAAGGCAATTCCCTCCTGTCTCAGAAACCTTAAGAGAAGATTCAGGCCACATTGGATTGGACCCTGGACAGCAGGCTCAACCCACTCACTGGGTTAGCTGCCCACACCCATGTGGACAGGATGCAGGATTGAATTTTGTGCCTCTGCACAACTATGAGTTTATTCCAGACCTCCTTCATGATCACCAGTCAATCACTGAAACCTCTAATAAATAAATCCCTGAACGCCAAGGCTCTCCCCTGCTGTTCTCTCCAAGGGGTTCTCCACCTGAAAACAGAAATTTCTCAAGAACCTCGAGAAGGCGAAATCCCAAAGCCCTCCGGCACGGAGGCACCCTTCTATGTATGTGTGCTGGGACTGTTCTTGTTTTTAATCCCGAGCGCTTATCTTCTGCAAATAAAGGCAGCAACCGAGTCTACCAGCATTCAGCGGACAACTCTGGGAAGACGCCACAAGGCACAGGGAGGCCAGACCAGATGCAAACATGTCCCATCCTTAGGGCCGTGCCCCCTTCCACACCGAGGTAAGAGCAACCAACAACCATATTCAAGACAGATGGCCCCAGCTGAAAACGGACGTGTCAAAAAGAAGCAGCCACAAAAGCAAACAGTGCAAAATGGAACGAATGAAATAACACACTGTGGATCCCGAAGGCCTCTATTCATCTGGGAACACATATGCAATTTTGTGCTCTCCGTAGAGGGCCCTGAGCGCCAGGATGGTCCCATCACAGCCTCTGCAAGACAGTCCTTCCGTAGCAAGGACAGGCACAGAGCCAAGTCCGCTTCTGGGCAACTTGCGGGGGAAGCCAGTGCCCTGCTAAGGGGTCTGCTCAGCGATCTGCAGACAGAATGTGGGGTTATGTCCCAAGGGAGAGGAGGGAACAGACTGGTGGTAGCTCCTCACAGATGTAGAGCCCTGGGTAAGTCCCAGAAAGGGCAAAACAAGGCGGTAATTAGGACGCCACACCAGCGTACACGCACACTCCTACCTCCTATCAAATACATCAGTTGGCAACCTCATGACTATTAAGTCCTAATTGCTACTTCCAGATCAGTAACACGTGCACTGAAAAAGCACCCCGTCTATCCCGCAAAGCCAATCTATTTTAAACACACTGTTTAAAACTGCTCCCTATAGGTCAGGGAAATTGTAATTACTGGCAGTTAAGTCTTTCCTACCCCTAAAAAAAAAAAAAAAAAAAAAAAAAAAAGGAACCAGTTCTAAGAAATAAATGACCCATTTTTAGAGACCCAAAGCTGCTTATTGCTATCCTCAGACCGTAAGATTATTACTAATAATAATAACTATTAACTGTTACTGAGCACAAATTAGGTGCCAAGCACTACTTTCACAGTTTTGTATTTATTAAGGTATTTAATCCTGAAAACAACCCCGTGAGCAGGTGCTGTTATTATCCCGTTTTACACGAGACACAGAAAGGCCAGGCTACCCAGCTGGTTACGAGCACGACCCGTGTCCAGACTCCGGCAGCCTTCTCCCAAACCTGGGCCTGGGGCCACAGGCTACAATCGACTCTCCTGGAAAACCAACTGAAAAGTCTGTGTGTGTAAAGAATCGGTAACTGGCCAGAAAAAAAGATGAGGGTCAATGAGTAATATCCACCATGATGTATTGTTGTGATGTTCATGGTACGCTGCCTTTCTTTTACCAACAGTTTTTTCTTTAGCAGTTACACTGATAACCTCACTCACTGCCCAGGTTCCATCTCTTAATACTGTTAGATCTGGTTAAAAACACCATTTACTCTGATTCTAAACTCGAGCATGAAGTGCTAAGCGTTTTTACTAAGGAAACCTGGACCTGGCTTCCAATCCTAGCTCTGATGTTCACGGACTATGTAAAGTTCAACCTCAGACTGATAGAATGATAGTACCAACCTCAAAAGATTGGTTATCCTGTTAAGTATCTATGGAACCAACATCTCATAGACCCTCCATAATGAAGGACATTATTAGCACAAAATTCTAAAATTCTTTGGGAAAAAAAAACATGGTTTATTACTTATTTCTTCTGAGATATATCTTTATTATTCTGAGTGTTTATCTTGTACGCTTTACTTATTTTTAAGTTCACTGTCTTATGATCTTTTTCAATTTTTTTTTCATTTTTCTAATGTTTATTTATTTTTGAGAAAGAGAGAGGGACAGAGAGAGAGACAGAGCGTGAGCGGGGGAGGGACAGAGAGAGGGAGACACAGAATCCAAAGCAGCTCTGAGCTGTCAAGCACAGAGTTCGACACGGAGCTTGAACTCACGAACAGTGAGATCGTGACCGGAGCCAAAGTCAGATGCTTAACCGACTGAGCCACCCAGGCGCCCCTCAATTTTACTTTTTAAATTTATCCTGAATAAACTCTTAATTTATCTGGAATATGTATTTATGCATTATGTACTTACATAACATGCATTTTTAGTGTATTACTTATGAATTTGAGAAGCATATCTGTTCTCATACAGACAGCTGAGATATGTATTTCTTTTCAAAAAGAAAGCAAGAAACCTAAGATGGCTTTAAGGATGCAGAATTATCTCATCCTCCCATATAAAAAAAAAATCATTTTAATTTGTAACCTACCAATTCGGAGTTAAAAATTACAGAACGGGGCTAGGCTGAAGGTCATCTTTATGTTAGTATGGATAGTTAGTATGGATCAAGTGGCATAAATACAGTTTCAACGGACCATATCAATTACTGAAGAAGGAAAAATAACCTGTTTTCAAACACTAAAGGAGCAAACTCTTATACGGCAACAATTGATATGCTAATTATAAATAATTTATCCATTTGTTAGATAGCCCGAGGACATGAAAGTAATGACTCCATTTCATTAACATTCTATAAAATTTAAATCTTTCACTTATTTAGACAAGTCTTCCTCCTAATTATCCCAAATTAGTGCAATTCTAGCCCTAGTTATATTTATTACATTGTCTAGTGGGACATTATATACATAGCGAGTCCCATCTGACAAAGGCCTAATTAGATGATCAATTTTTCTTGACTAGAGCTGGAGACGAACACCACTGGTCCTGAAGAAAAATTTCTTCACGATGCCACACTCAGATCTGAATTATTCTTGCAACAACTTCAAAATGAGTTTTGGATGCCTCAGTGTGAGAACATGACTCAGACCTCGGCCTACTGTGTTTCTGTCGAATTTGGGTTCACCTTCTGAGTATTCAGAATACCACCACCAGAGAGCCATCTGGAAGAGGAGGCAGAGTCTATGGATCCCTAGTCACACGCCACACCTGTGCCTCCAAGACCACACCTTAAATGAGACACCAGCTCCGGGTTTCACTTGGCAGGTGATGACACAGAGAAGCCACCTCGATTTCTTAGGACTCTTGATCCCTCTGCTCGGCAAAGTGCCAATCCGAGAAAGATCTGAACGTCTGGTTCTTCCACTCTTGCACTCAGATTACAGAGCGCTCATCATGGAGACCACTCAATCAAACTAAGTTAAAAATTAAACGTCACCACAAATTCATGGTATCGGCCTCAGCTGGGCTCTTCAAGCTGCTCACCAATCCGTCTACACATCCCTCTTCTGGTAGCAGCACGGCTATTCTGACTTCACTACCTTGCCCATCTCCTCTCCCACCTCTCACAGCCGATGGCCAACTTCCTGCTTCAAGGAGGAGACCGACACCATGGGACTGAAAGCCCTCCACATCCTGGTCCCTGTGACCATTGCAGGCATATTGATGACCACTCTCCTCTCTGGCACTTCTTCCAGGTCCCTCAATCCATTGTCCCCCACCTCCCCCTCCCCTGCCCAGAGCCAGGATGATCTCCGATGCAAATCACAACGTGTCACAACCCTGCTCACAATTCCTCTGTGACTCGGTCACAGGTCCTTGGTTTGAACTCAAAGACCCTTCTAGATCTTTACCTCTCCTGTCTTTGTCCTTTACCTCCCACCATCCCCAGCTGGCCTCCAAAAGGAGAGAGCTGTTTGTGTTGAATCGCCCTCTAGCTGTCCTCCCCTGCCCACCCCCACTGCCACCGCTGTGCCTCTTCCCAAGTCCCCTCCTGTCTCCCAGATTTCTGCCAGGTGCTCCTGCCGTGTGGAACGCCTCCCTCGGCTCCACCCAAGCCTGCGTTATCCTATCTTAGAACTGCTTCCCCGAAGTCTCCAGAAAATTGCAGGATTCCTGAAGGCCAGAAGCGGTCTGCATTCCCCACAATGCAGAGAGAGGACAGGACCGGAATGAACACAGGGAGGAATGAACTGACAGACGCACCGGGCAAGGAGTGCAAAATCAGTGGCCGCCAAACCTCAGTGTGCCTCAGGATCACCTAGGGAGTTTTTAAAACTACAAAATCCTGGGCCTCATCCCAAACTTACAAATCTAAATACTTGAGGAATGAGGCCAAGACAGGGGTCTGCTTCACAAGCTCCCTGGATGATTCTGCAGAAGGAACGAACTCAACACTGAGCCACACAGATGGCTTCTAGAAGCCACCGTCCACACAACATGCTCCCATCTTGGCTATCTCGGGGTGAGTGTATCCAGAATACCAGGAATAGGAACCTCCGTGCCGACACTGCCAAATGCACACAACTTCATGCCAACCCCCTCTCTTTACCCTTGATTAGACCTGCCACTTCTCACCATCCAGCGTCCGGCTTTTTTGCAGTTCACCTCCATGTGTATTTCAGGCTCTCAAATATGTTTTAAGCACCCTGAGGGTAAGGGCTCATGTCTTTCCATCCCATAGCACCACCTCAGGAATAGCATTTGGATGATTAGAAGTTGACTTTACCCACATTTAAGTACGTCTCTCATTTGGGGGGAAAAATAAGAAAATAGTATCCGAAGAAACTAGAAGCTCCTGGTTGCGTCAGCCCTACCTCTACCTCCCACCGTGCCCGTTAACCAGGAGACTGTTGCCTTCTTACATAAAAAAGAAAACAAAAACCCAGCCTCTGACACTCATCACGTCTCTCTGTATGGTCACCTCCCACACAGAGATCACTCCACCTTCCTTCCAACCCCCCAGAGAAGAAAGACCATCCGGAACATAGCGAGGCTATGAGTATCTACACTTCCTAAAATACATGACTAAGATCACCTCACATCCGTCAGCATGGCTACTGTCAAAAGAGACGTGAGGGGGGAAGGGAGGGAAGGGAAGAGGGAAAGACAGGAACAGGTGTTGGTGAGGATGCAGAGAAAGGGGAACCCTCTTGCACTGTTGGTGGGCATGCAAACTGGTGCAGCCGCTCTGAAAACCAGTATGGCGGTCCCTCAAAAAATTAGCCATAGAACTATACGCTCCAGTGGGGTGCCTGGGTGGCTCGATTAGTTAAGTGACTGGCTCTTGGTTTCAGCTCAGGTCATGATCTCACGGTTTGTGGGTTGGAGCCTCGCATCGGGCTCTGCACTGACAGCATGGAGCCGTCTTGGGGTTCTCTCTCTCTCTCTTTCTGTCCCTCTCCCCATTTGCACTCGGGTCTCTCCCTCTCAAAATAAATAAATAAACTTAAAAAGAAAAAAAAAAAAAAAGAACTACCATATGATCCAGCAATTCCACTTCTAGGTATTTATCCTACAGACCTGAAAGCAGGGGCTTGAACGGATGCCTTTACACCCATATCCGTAGCCGTATTATTCACAACAGCCCAAAGGTGGAAGCTGGCATGTGTCCACCGACAATGAATGGATAAACAAAACGTGGTCTATACGGACAATGGAATATTACCTACCCTTCAAAAGGAAGGACATCCTGACACGTGCTACAACATGGATAAACTCTGAGGATATCGTGCTGAGTGAAAGAAAAGGACCGAAGGACACACTTGTCACAAAAGGACAAACATTGCACGATTCCATGTGTATCGGGTACTGAGAGTTGGTCACAGTCGCCGAGATAGAAAGAACGGTGGTCGCCAGGGGCTGAGACGAGGGGGACAGGGAATTACCATTTCATGGGAACAGAGTTTTCGTTTTGCAAGATGAAAAGAGTTCTGCGGACAGATGGGGCGAGATGGTTGTACAACATGACCGTCCCTAATGCCACTGAACTGTTCACTTTGAATTAAGATGACAGGGGCGCCTGGGTGGCTCAGTCGGTTAAGCGTCCGACTTCGGCTCAGGTCACGATCTCGTGGGTCTGTGAGTTCGAGCCCCGCGTCGGGCTCTGTGCTGACCGCTCAGAGCCTGGAGCCTGTTTCAGATTCTGTGTCTCCCTCTCTCTCTGCCCCTCCCCTGCTCATGCTCTGTTTCTCTCTCTCTCAAAAATAAATAAACGTTAAAAAAAAAAATTTAAAAAAAGATGATAAATTTTATGTTACGTCTATCTTACCACAATAAAAATAAAAGTAAAAAAAAAAAAAAAAACAACCAATCAGATGACTAAAGAACGAGTCTTTAGAATTAAATATACTTGTACCTGAGGAGCAAACTATCCATCTCAAAGCAGCAGGGTACAGGGAATTTGTAAGACGTCTTCTGGCTGAGATGAATGTAATTTCCATATGTTTAATTTCCTGCATATTGTTAAACTCTTTTCTTTCAAGAAGTAGTTGGCTAATCAAATCTCTCCCACATTGCCTGCCTGGCAATAAGAAGTTAAAACAAAGATATGCAAATATTAAGAAATTCTACTCTAAGGAAACTGAATATAAGTGCAAGTGACCTTTTTCATTCTTTGAGTTTATCCGGTTTGGTGCCTTGGTTCTAAAGTTAATAATACAGAGAAACTGTGAGTCACATTTTTTTTTAATTTAAGAGCTGGCAATTTTGTTATATTTGTTTAGTATTTTTAAATCTGATACATACAGAATATACGTATTCACTGATTAGCCATAAAACAGGGGAAGAGTTGATAAGAGATACAGTTTTTAACCGGTACATAGTGTCTAAAAGCAATTTGTTTGTTTTTTTTTAAATACACTGTATCATAAAGCTTTGTGACTGTTCTTTAATTTTCTAAAGAAGAGGGGAGTTTGCTTCATTTGTATTACTTTATTTTATTTAAAAATTTTTTTTAAAATTTATTTATTTTAGAGAGAGAGAGAGAGACAGACTGCGAGCAGGGGAGGGGCAGAGAGAGAGGGAGACACAGAATCCAGAGCGGGCTCCAGGGTCTGAGCTGTCAGCACAGAGCCCGACTCGGGGCTCGGACTCACAAACCGTGAGATCATGACCTGAGCCCAAGTCAGATGCTCAACCAACTGAGCCACCCAGGCGCCCCCTCATTTGTATTACTTTAAATGTTATACCCACTCCAGGGGCACCTGACTGGCTCAACAGGTAGAGCATGTGACTCTTGATCTCAGGTTGTGTGTTCAAGCCCCACGTTGGGTGTAGAGATTACTGAAAAATAGCCTTTTTAAAAAAATTATACACTCCAAGGGTTAGGGAGGTGCTCGATTTTGCAAGTCCTCTGACCAGGAGAAATACAAAATGAAGATTATGTTTTCTTTTTTTTTTTTTTTTTTAGATTATGTTTTCATATTATTGACATTCACTCTGTTGCCGTGGGTTACTGAGCTCATATTCTTTGTCCAGTGACAAAGTAGGAGAGACTATACAGTATGTTTTCAGAGTGGTTCCTGTAGGGAATCCCAAGGACACTTTTCTTCATTTTCCCCCAAACTGAAGATTTTAGAACATACATCTGATGTTTTCAAAATCAGTTAACTGATTCTTTTCAAAGATATAGTCCACTTACCTGATGTTAGCCATCTGTACTTTTTTTTCTACAATATTCACCAAAATTCCTAGTTTATTAATTTCTTGACTACCTTGTACTTAATCCTACCATATACCATTCAGACCCATACAACTCCTCCTTATTTTCTCCCCCCACCTGCTACTGTCATTTAAAATGATTGTGCAGAGTACTGCCCAATTACGCCATTATTTGGATGCCAGTCTATTGTAATGCTCAGAATCGTGCTCAGTCTGAACAACAACATGGCAAAAGTTTGATGCGCTAAACTAATGCTTCCTCGGTGATTTTCCGTAACTCAAAAAGTAAAGGAGAATACAAGACAAAATGAACCTGCAGAAGAAAATGGTTCAAAAAAATAATAATAATAAAATAAAATAATAAATTAAAAAAATAAATTTAAAAAAAAGAAGAAAATGGTTCACCAAATACATGAAATGATGTTTCTGTGGGAGACTTCTTTCCATTTCAAGTTTCATATTTGGGGGTGCCTGGGTGGCTCAGTCGGCTAAGCGTCCGACTCTTGGTTTCAGCTGAGGTCATGTTCTCACAGTTCGTGGGTTCAAGCCCCGCATCGGGCTCTGTGTGGAGCCTGGGTAAGATTTTCTCTCCCTCTTCCTCGGCCCCTCCGTCTCTCTTTCTCTCAGAATAAACAAATACATAAAGTTTCCAATTTTGTTGTCAGGTCCTTTTGTGCCAAACAAATTGAGACCCAGGAAGTGTGTGGTCCCAACCGCTTCCTCTCCTCCAAGAATCAGGGATGTTCACCACATGGAAACACTAGGCCAATTAAGACACCAGAGGAGATCACGTGGATGAGGAAACCCTGTCTAAGGTGCTAAGGGAAAGAGTCAGCAAGGAAAGAGTCCAGCAACGGCTCCCCCCACTGTCCCCCACCCCAGCGCCTGCCGGATTTCTTAGGAGAACACTGTCCTTTAGGCAAGTCAAGGTCACGCTCAGAACATTCACTGACAGAGTAGAGATAATTTTCAAATATCATACACAGATATTTGAGGTTAGATTCCTTAAAATATGCAGGAAAGGCTAAGATCTGTCCTCTCAGTAGAACACAGGTGTTGCAAGAGGGGGCCCTAGGGTAAGAGCAAGACGACCCATCAAAGAAGTTGGTTTTACTAACATTTAACATAGAAACTAATAGTTGAATATGTACATGGTTTAAAGTGTGTGTGTGAGTGTGTGTATATGTTTTATGTATGTGTGTTCGAGTACGTGTGTACGTATGTGTATGAGTATATAAAATCTCAGGTTTGTCATCTTACTGCTTAAGCAGTAATTAGTGGCTGCCCCCCAAGACCGTTGTGTGAGGGGTCAGTGAATGAGATCATTCTTTTTTTTTTTTATTTTTTTTAACGTTTATTTATTTTTAGGACAGAGAGAGACAGAGCATGAACAGGGGAGGGGCAGAGAGAGAGGGAGACACAGAATCGGAAGCAGGCTCCAGGCTCCGAGCCATCAGCCCAGAGCCGGACGCGGGGCTCGAACTCACGGACCGCGAGATCGTGACCTGAGCTGAAGTCGGACGCTTAACTGACTGAGTCACCCAGGCGCCCCGAGATCATTCTTACCCACTGGCTGGCACAAGTTGTGCCTAATAACCAATGGTTCCCTTCTGCTGGGGGAAAAGGGGACTGAGGGTAAAACGGCTCCCCCGGAATATCTACATCTCAGGACCACATGGGAACTCTGTTATCTTTTTAGACATTTCTTTTTTGGGGAGTGGGGGGAACTCTGTTATCTTGTTGGAAACTTGTTCTCAGACTGACAGAGGAAGCCTGTGCTCATGTCCCAGGGCCTTCGACCTCTGGCTTCCCTCCACCAAGCTGAACAGAAACCTTGCAGGGCCAGACCAGACACACAGTGGTGCGAAAGACACCTTCCACAAGCCCACAGCATCGACTCCAGCCTGAGGGAGGACACTCGCAGGGCCTCAGTGCAGAGAACATACTTTCATACCTCTGGCAGCATTTGGTGACCCAAACCTCCATTTCTGGACCTTGAGATCAGGATGGTGTATCACGTCTTCTTTTGCATTTGGCATCCCAAACACGTCCCTTGAAATTCGCACGTGTTTAAATTACCCACATCAAGGACAGGACAACCTATGGGGAAACAAGATCTGCATGCTCCAAAAAACGATGCTTTAACCAACAAAAGCCAATGCTTTTGTCCCATTTGGGATGGAGGAGGCTTCTGAGGTTCAGTCAGTTGGCCACGGCCGTATAAAGCAAGGTCCTTAGTACCCTTCCGGTTCATTAGGTATTTTTACCTAGACTTTAAGGAAGGAGGGTCTCGGGAGGGGGAGAAGTGTTGAAAACAAATAGGTAAAATGCAAATTCAGGAGTAAACAAGGCAAAATGAAAAGCTCGGCGCTCCCCCCAATCCCAGTGGATGCAGCTCGCGTGTCTGCCTGGAAAGGGGGGTGAAGGGGGGAAGTGACTTGCTTTGAAAGCTGCGGAGAAGGGGGGCCCTTTATCCCCCAGCTCAGGCTGCCATCCCATCTGCTCTTAGGAAAGCAGCCGAAATATTAACATATTTGACAAGTGGACCCCAACCTTCAGCACCCCTTTACCTCCTACACCATTCAGGGGGACTTCTGACCTGAGATTCCACGGGACCATCACTAAACTCCCCAAGGAGGGGAAATGGGCTTGGCTTGGAGGAGAGAAGCCACTGGGCCTCACTTTCAAAAGTGCCCTTGATAGATGGACCTTGGCCTCAACGCTGCCTTCCTACCTCCCACCCCATTTCTGCAACGCTCAACTGCACACACAAACACACACAAGCACACAGCTCAACCCTCAGCTCAGAAGCAGCTTTTTTTTCCCTTTGCCTTCAACTGAAAAGTCAATGCATATATCTCAGATTAAGCGGAGCCTGATCATATGGGGCACTGTCTCTCTGATTTTCGTGAAGCCAAGTTCTCTCAGATGTATATCCTGCAGGTGCACTGAATGCACAATGATGCTCTACCGTTCTTCCAAAGACGGACATTCGAGGACAGGCGAGCCCACGTAGGTACGTGAACAGTTCCGCAGATTTCTTAGAAGATCGTGTACCAAAATCAGGAAGAAATGGAATGTCTGACTTCTGATTAAATGAGTACCAAGCGTAAGAAAAAAGATTTAAAGCTGTTTTTTAACTCTGCCGGATCATGGACAACACTACCCGTTGTCGCCCTTCTTCGCTAGACCCTGAGGACTGAGTCTGCCCCGTAGTTATGCCCCCAGAGAAATAATGATATCGTAGCAAGAACGTACTAAGTTCTTACTGTGTGTCAGGCACTATGCTAGTTGTTTTGTGTGCATTTGCTCCTTTAATGCACAGAACAACTGTAAGGAAGATACTATTTTATCCTCATTTTACAGACGAGAAACAGAGAACAGAATGATCGTACAAACTGCCAAGATCACACAGCCAGCAAGTGGGTGTCAGGACACCAACCCTCTGACTTCAAAGCCCTAAGTCCCAACGCTCTGCTGCTCTCTAAAGGCACTTTACAAACGTAAGACTGAAGCCACTATTACAAAGGTGGAAAACCCCATCTGACACGACGACCATCTTCCCGTTCAGCTCTTCTGGGCATGTTCGGTCCCCGGAGAAGCAAACTCTGGTAAAGCATCTTTTTTTTTTTTTCTGTTTATCAGCAGCCGACCACTGTCTTCACTACAAATAACCAGTGAGCAAGTGTAAGGAAAAAAAAAATGTTCAAATACTTGTTTCAATTATTTTAGAACCAACCAAAATGAAAATTCAAATGAGTTCACTGGGTTCACAGAAACCAGTGCGGGCTCTTTTGGGGTGCCTGGTGCCTCAGTGGGTTAAGCATCTGACTTCAGCTCAGGTCATGATCTCACGGTTCATGAGTTTGAGCCTCAAGTCAGGTTCTCTGCTGTCAGCACAGAGCCTACTTCAGATCCTCTGTCCTCTTCTCTGCCCCTCCAATGCTCACACTATCTCTGTCTCTCTCAAAAATAAAGACTGAAAAAAAAGAAAGAAAGAAAGAAAGAAAGAAAAGAAAGAAAGAAAGAAAAGAAAGAAAGAAAGAAGAAAGAAAGAGAAAGAAAGAGAAAGAAAAAGAAAAAAGAAAAGAAAGAGAAAGAAAAAGAAAGAAAGAAAAAGAAAAAGAAAGAGAGAAAGAAAAAGAAAGAAAGAGAAAGAAAGAAAGAAAGAAAGAGAAAGAAAGAAAGAAAGAGAAAGAAAGAAAGAAAGAAAGGGAAAGAAAGAAAGAAAGAGAAAGAAAGAAAGAAAGAAAGAGAAAGAAAAAGAAAGAAAGAGAAAGAAAGAAAGGAAGAAAAAGAAAGAAAGAAAGAAAGAGAAAGAAAGAGAGAAAAAGAAAGAAAGAGAAAGAAAGAAAAAGAAAGAAAGGAAAGAAAGAAAGAAGGAAAGAAAGAAAGAAAGAAAGAAGGAAAGAAAGAAAGAAGAAAGAGAAAGAAAGAGAAAGAAAAAGAAAGAAAGAGAAAGAAAAAGAAAGAGAGAAAGAAAGAAAGAGAAAGAAAGAAAGAGAAAGGAAGAAAGAGAAAGAAAGGGAAAGAAAGAAAGAAAGAAAAAGAAAGAAAAAAGAAAAGAAAGAGAAAGAAAGAAAAAGAGAAAGAAAGAAAGAGAAAGAAAGAAAGGAAGAAAAAGAAAGAAAGAAAGAAAGAGAGAAAAAGAAAGAGAAAAAAATGAAAGAAGGAAGGAAAGAAAGAAAGAAAGAAGGAAAGAAAGAAAGAAAGAGAGAGAGAGAAAAAGAAAGAAAGAAAGAAAGAAAGAAGGAAGGAAAGAAAGAAAGAAGAAAGAGAAAGAAAGAAAGAGAAAGAGAAAGAAAGAAAGAGAAAGAAAAAGAAAGAGAAAGAAAGAAAGAGAAAGAAAGAAAGAAAGAAAGAGAAAGGAAGAAAGAGAAAGAAAGGGAAAGAAAGAAAGAAAGAAGAAAGAAAGAAAAAGAAAGAAAAAAGAAAAGAAAGAGAAAGAAAAAAAAGAAAGAAAGAAAAAGAAAAAGAGAAAGAAAGAAAGAGAAAGAAAGAAAGGAAGAAAAAGAAAGAAAGAAAGAAAGAGAGAAAAAGAAAGAGAAAAAAATGAAAGAAGGAAGGAAAGAAAGAAAGAAAGAAGGAAAGAAAGAAAGAAAGAGAGAGAGAGAAAAAGAAAGAAAGAAAGAAAGAAGGAAGGAAGGAAGGAAGGAAGGAAGGAAGGAAGGAAGAAAAATGCTGGCTCTTTTAATAATGCTAATGACAAGCAGTACTGATATAATGCTTCTCGTGTGCTGTACCTGGTGTTAAGTGCTTCACGTATTTAATAAGTCACATAATTCACCCCACACCTCATGGCTGCATACCATTATTATTCCCATTTTGCAGGTAAGAAAACGGAGGAAAATACATTAATTTATCCATGTGTACCCAGCCAGTGCTGGAAAGGCTAGATTATGAAGCGCCGTGGCCTGTATCTCTGCTCGAAGTTGCTATGCTACACAGCCTCTCAGAGAAGAGAGGCTGAAATATTTACCGGGATATTTTGAGTAACTCGGAGAATTTCGGGGGGCAGGGTGTTGGAGATCCAGGCTTGGAGCTCTGTGGCCAGAGCCGCTTCCGTGAGGCCTCCTCAGCAGCTTCTACCAAGCATGAGCGCCACCAACCCGGCCACACAATGCACACAACCTGCCAGCCATTACCCCCCCCCCCCCCCCCCCCCCCCCCCCCCCCCCCCCCCCCCCCCC
>NC_064811.1:186197273-186282584 GCF_023721935.1 Panthera uncia
CCCCCCCGTCCCCCAACAGCAGCCTCCAGAGCGCGGTCTTGCACAACAGCGCCACCCTGTGAAGGGAACGTGCCTCACAGCCCCCGCTGCTCTGTGCACAAGCGAAGGGCGTGGGTAACAGGTGAAGCCTAGGTCAGCACCCAGGCCCTCCACGTCGGGCAGGCCAGGAAGGCAGGCCCATGGCGAGTTCAGCAGCAACACAGAGAGAAAGGAGACTTCCACCTGCCTCCAACCTTCATAAGGTGGCTGTATTAATTCCCGGGGGCCGCCAAAACCAAACGCCGTAAACCAGATGGCTTAAAACGAGAGACGTTTATTCTCTCAGGGTTCTGGGGACCGGAAGACAGAAGCAGGACCATTTCCCCTCAGGAGGCCCCGAAGGAGAACCCACTCCGTGCCTTTCTCCCGCCGGTATGGTGGTGGCCAGCAAACCCTGGCCTTGCCTGTGGCTTGTAGACACATCATTCACATCTCTGCCTCTGTCTTCACATGACCTTGTGCCTGCTGTGTTTCTCTTCTTCTTCTTATAAGGACACCAGTCTTACTGGATTTAGGGCCCACTCTGCTCACGTATGACCACATCGTAATTACATCTAACCTGTTTCCAAAATAGTTCATATTCACAGGTACCAGAGGTTAGGACGTGAATGTTTCTTTTGGTGCGGGCGGGTGGGGGCGCTCATTCAATGCAGGACAGCGGAGGGTTCAGATGCTGGGCAGCCAAAAAAAAAAAAAAAAAAAAAAAAAATGACAAATATCCAATGTATCTCAATTGCTATGAGGGCCCTTCGTTTCATGTAAGGATGAAATAAGTGATTTCAAAGCCAAAGTTGGATATGCCAAAAGCAATTAATGGCCTGTTAGCTCTCTTCAGGGAATCAGCGAGACAGGAATGTGCAGTTGGGGTGTGGTGGGGGCGTTAATTGCAAAGCTGGATGGTTCCTCCCTCTGAAACTATGGCCATCAGCAGGATAGGGCCAGGCATAGGTCCTGCCACCAGTAATGCCCACAGGCATCTGCCAAGTATCTCTCTTTCATCTTCAAAAGGAGAAAACTTGGCCTGGAGGGGCCATCATGGATTTGAGTAGAAAGATAAATGGAGATTTTAACTGTGTGTATGAGTTACCTAAGCCATAATTTTTCAACTGCATAGGTGTATGACAGATGTTTGAAATGTACATTATTTACATAGCTGGTCTAGTCTCCTGGGTTGCTACACCCGTTACTCTAAGCCTTTTCACACCTGACTGTACTCACCAAACATATATCCCTTTTATCATCAGCACCGTGGCTTCTGAATAAAGGCAAACACCAATAAAACAAATCCTAGCGTTACAAAGCACTTGACATTTAGGAACGGGAGAGGAGATGATCTCCAAGCAACCTTGTCCTTGGTCCCCCACGTTTTCAGAAAAACCCAAGCGGGACTGAAAGTTCACGGAACCCAACTGACCCTCCATGTGCCGGGAATAAAAATAAGGCAGTCATCTGCTCCCCTCTAAGAAACAGAACACCGAGTACAAAAAAAGCTAAGCTAGACTTGTGTTCTCAACCAACATTGCTAACTGGATGACCCCCAAAACTGTATCTCTAACTCTTACTGTTCCTCGTGTGTCTAACCAGCCCATTAGGTTCAAAATGGAACTCGTCACCTGCTCTACTGTCCCAGCTTTCTGGCCGTATACTGCACTCTTCCGACAAAAATCTGGTTTACAACCCCCCTTTATTTCAACATCTTAAATCCAGTTATAAGGAATGGCCAGCTCTTTGTTCTTGAAGATTCTCCCCTTCCCCTTCGGACCCGTCCCTCCTTCCTTGGCTGATACAAGCTTTCCACGATGTGGCATGACTACCGCTCAGGTACGCGAGGTCATTTTAGGCAGTATTTAGTTGAGTATTTTAATTGGTACAGTAATATATTAATCTTAATGGAGATCAGAAAAATGGAATTAGCAAATGAACCCTGTAATGTCACACAGAATACAAAACTTTCTTCTTCATTCATTTCAATCAAACAGTGGGCTCAGGTTAAGGGAAAACATTAAGTAACCGATACGGGTGGTTTACGGACATGGCTAAAATCTTGGGGGTGGTGTGCAACTGCCTGGCAGTGCTGGGGAGCCCTCCTCTGTGGTGGTCGCTCGGCATCATATGGCTCGATCGCATCGGCCCCTTCAACCACATCCCAGCTGGCTTCCTGGCCTCAAGACTCTCCTGTTTTCCATCTGTCCTGCAGGCCACCACAGACACTCCTCCTGAAACGCTCCTTTCATCCTTGGTTGCTACTGCTTCTACAACCTTCCCTCCATCCCCCTCCTTCCCTGTCTCCTCAAATCCTACCCAGTCTTTCAAGACCCAAGGAAGTCTCCCCTCCGGGAAGCCTTTTCTAATTGATATCCTTCTCTGAACTCCTATTCCCCTTACACCAACCGTATCGACTTCCCCACCTGACTCTTGATCATATCCTACCTATTATTTACCACTTTCTAATGGTCGATTCGCTGACAGCTGGTCACGTCTTTATCCAATTTTTAAAGAGGAGTCGTATTTTATTCATTCACGCAATAAACATTTACTGAGTGCCTGATATGTGCCAAGCCCTGTGGTTGCTGGCAAAATAGAGATGTGAATAAAACACGTAGTGCCATTGAGGAACTCGCTGGCTTGTACTGGAGACCCACGTGTGAACTCGTGGTATGACACAAGGTGACCGTGTTGCTGTAACACAAGTACAGAACAAATGTCATAGGAGGGATTTGCTCTAGAAAGGATGTGGAGGTCAACTGAAAGAGAATGGTGTATGAGCTGGTTCTGGAAGGTTCAAAAGTATTCCTTCAGACCTTTAAAGATGGGGAGCCTATGGGGCACCCGGGTGGCTCAGTCGGTTAAGAGTCCGACTTCGGCTTAGGTCATGATCTCACAGTTCGTGGGTCCAAGCCCTGTGTCGGGCTCTGTGCTGACAGCTCAGAGCCTGGAGCCTGCTTTGGATTCTGTGTCTCCCTCTCTCTGCACCTCCCCCACTCGTGCTCTGTCTCTCCCTCCCTCTCTCTCTTGAAAATAAATAAACATAAAAAAAATTTAAGAAATAAAAAATAAAGATGGAGAGCATAGTCTAAGCAGTGGAACAGACATTACAAAAGGCACAAAATGGCAATACGGTATTGTTGAAGGTATTTTCAGGAGCCTAGAACACAGGATGGTGGGGAAAGAATGGGAAGAGGGGGTGGAAAAGGCAGTCATGCCAAGAAGAGGTCATGCCAAAGAGAGGTCATGCCAAGAAGAGCCTTGGTCTAGGACTTCTCCACAGGCATGAGAAACACTGAAAAGAGAAATGATGTGACCCTAACACAAAAACCCTCTGGGGACCCAAGGAGGACGAACCGTACTTGAAGACAGGTCAGTTTGGAAGATACCGTAATAGAACAGAAGGAGATTCGAGCAACACAAGATGAAGAAGGAGGGCAGATTTTAGAAATATTTAGGTGGTAGACACTGGATTTTCTGACCAACTGGTTGTACATTCTAACGTCACATAGAAACAGTCTAGGGATTAACCACTCGAGGAAAGGTTTGCTGTCTACTTAAAAAATTTACCCATGACATTTCTTTCCGCTGGTACGGTGGCTGAGGTTAATTTAGAGTTGACTATAGCCTACAGTCTTATAACATGCAAGAGCCTTTACACCTTATAGATTAGGCTCCATACAGCTTCTCTGATCCACAAAAGCCTGTCCGAAACTGAAAAGTCAACGTATTATCCCACCAGCAAGGACCTAACCAGATTTTGTTTCTTGGTTATATTTGCACCCAGCACAAGCAATCGTTTACCAAAGAACATGCTATTGTCTGAACTGTCCTAACTCTCTGGGGTGTTGGGAACTTAAGCCAGAATTGCTCCGGAGGTGTAAAAATGCTAAGGTTTTTATACAATACACTCATACTCCTTTTTCCAAATAAAAACATTCACGAGAGCGTAAAAGATATTGAAACACCAAGAGAGGTGACCTTTTGTAAGTGCATTCGTGTTCTCTTGGGAAATAAAGAATAAAGTCATTCACCACCAAGTGTAATATTCCTCACTTCCACTTGCCTGATGAAAGGAGTCAACACAGGTAGTTTCAAATTAAAACACAGTTGGAGTAGCTGGCCGAAAATGGATCTCTCCAAAGAGGGGAAAGGAGGTGACAGGATGTTATTTATGAAAACTTGCGTGTGATTATAACTTCGTCCATCACCTCCCTCCCACGTCACTCTGCTGGCCAGCACAAGCCGCGCGCACATTTAACACAACGCTTGAGGACGGCAGGAAATAGGACTGTTTTGCAAAATGAGCACACTTCCCACACACCCCACATACGGGGAAGCACGTGACTCCAATAAGTAGAAAGGGCAAAGGTTATTTCTAACGATTTCTGTGTAAGTGCTCACGAGTCCTGTGATGGCTCATTACAGAGTCACCGCGGGGCCCAACTCTGTAATGGAAGCAGGGACCAGAAGGACCCGTTACAGACGGGAGGGAGGTCATATTACTCGCCAGGGACACAGCCGGTTGGTGGCAGGCCCAGATTGGAACCTCGAGTGTCCATCCTCCACTCCCAGGAAACTCTCACGTCTCTTAAAATAACAGAACAGAAGGATCTGGGACACACAGTCAGCTGTGCCCCAGAATTAGTTTCTATAAAATTAAAACTAATAAAGTCATCAAGGTGGTTGTGCTGGTCATTCCGCCCCACCAATGACATCAGTTGGGTCGGCAGACAAAACGGATTTCAATTTTCTTCAGATGCCAATTTGGGCCTTTTGTGTTCTCTCTCTTTTCCAACCCTTTAAAGTCATAGCGGTAAAACTGTCTGCTTTGCCATTCTTTAAAATCTAAAAGCACCCTAAGTTTGGAGACATCTTGCATTAAGCAACAGCTTTGATGGACATGCTCTGTAGAACCTTTATGTGGGAAATTGACTTTCCAACTCCTGATCAATAGAATACCCCCGACTTGATGGCATTACACGTGGAACATCTAGACTCACTCTTCCCCGGGACTGGGGGAGAAGAGAGTCAAGAAAATGTAAAGTTAGTAGCAACATTTGTGCAAAGAGGTCACACAGTTAAGGCTCTAATAGCTTCACCGACAAAAGGTTTGCTGTCTTGAAAATTATTTCATGGAGGTATGTGAGCATGTTTTCATGTGGAAAGCACTAGAAATTATACAGCTATTGCCCTCCCTGGGGGGAGACAGACTTTTATTTCTGGTTAACTGATGTCATAATATCTAGTTTTAGAAAACGCAGAATGATTCCACATCCGTTTGATCTAACCTCTTTTCTTCTTCAGATAATGCCTGGGCACTGAGTTATTCATCTTGTTTTGAACAAAAGGTAAGATTTTCCCCCTTCTGCCCAGAAACTACCATTGGGAAATTAATAGTCAAGATGAACAAGGAATTCATCTCATGGCCTGTGAACTTGCTGGTTGCCAGAAGGAGGCCTGTGAATTCTTAGGGTTATTTTAGATTTGGTAGCATGAATTGGGAGCTTTAACAGTCATAAAAGACATGGTCGTCAAGATTTGAAGTTTCAGAATTCTCTGTACTTCCAGAGGATCTCTTTTAAGTTTTATATGCGCCTGTTCTAACCTCTTGAGTTTAAGTGTAGTTTATCCTGAAGCTATACGAAAAAGCCACGGCTAAATGTCAAGCCTACTGCTATAAATCACGTTTCAAACTGGTAATTACTTATTAGTGGAGAGAAGGCTGTTTGAAATGGTGCTGTCTCATTAGAAAGCTATTACGGACGCCTGCAATTCGGCCTTAATAAACAGAGGTAAACTTCAAGTGTCTACTGTGTGACAGGTATGCCAGACCAAAACAACTGCTATTAAAATTCCCAAGGATCTCTCTCTCTCTCTCTCTTCTTTCCTAAAGTTAAAAAAAAAAAAAAGTGATCCCCCCCCCCATATTTTTAAGGAACATTTGTTGGGGTGGGGGGAGGTGGATTTCTAAAAAGAGTCACAAGTGAAGTTATTTTAAGTTCCTTATTTTAAGTAACTCCCTAACTTATTTTGTCCTTTGAACTCAATAACAAAAAAACTCTTTCTACTGAAAATGAAGTACGATAATACCAGTCGTTATCATGCCAAATGACTGGACAAACAGAATATGAAAAGACTCACGTTCTCAGCTGCCTCATTTCCTATTTCATTTTATGCGACAAAGCCTCTGTTTATATCCAGAGTCACTAACTTGATGCAAGTAGATTTCCTTTACCTTTCGTAAGAGGAAAAGAACTTCCTGTAAATGATCTCTGAGTGTTTCAATATACCATCTATTCCTATCAAGTTTCATATTTGGAAAAGAGCCATTTTTGAAAAGGAAATTGATAAGATACCCACCCCAAACACACAAAAGATGCATATGAGCGATTCCATCTACTCTCCCAACGCTCATTGTAGGTGTCTGTCTTAATATTTACCATTTCCTTCCATCAGCACCAACACCACTCATTACGTGTTTTAGCTAACGTTTTAAGGATGGATAAATAATACCCCTCCCTCGCTGGGCACACCATATTACATCCAACCTAACAGATAGGTGAGAATCTAGCAAGGCACTTGGCCCTTAGGGACACTCCAGAGACTACTGAATGACTGACACCGCTCTTCGTCCCCCACCTTTTGGGTTTTTTGTTTTTTGGTGGTTTTTTTGTTTTTTGGCTTTTTTTGTGTTTTTTTTGTCAGCAGGTACCTAACATTCAATCTGCATAGAAAACCACTATCCTGAAACAGCTTATCCTTCAACATCACTGTCAGACCTGCTTACCATGTGCAGATCAAGAAATGAAATAAGAAAAGAGAATCAAATAACATTAAGAGTTTCTTCCCCCACGCCTTCAGAAACACCTCGCAGATCCGGCAAACGCAGAGAAGTACTTCAGCAAGTAACGAAAATGTGATCACAATGAAGCCATGCCAAAGACAGATAAAAACAGGCTCTATGGGAATATGCCTGAAATCGTTAAAGAATCTCACAGGTTTGTTGAAGAAATTATGGCCACCTGCCCTCCCATAGCTTCACACTTGGGTGTCAGTACTGGGTCCTGAAGAGGGATAAAAAAAAAAAAAAAAAAAAAAAGAGGGGAACCATTCAGTGTGGAATGAAGACATTCAAACCCAGGCATCTGAGACCTGGGATTATCGAAACACTCGGTGCAGACATGAGTTTATGTACATATGTGTTTTGAGGTTAGATTTCGATTTAGGTGCATTTCAAAATTTACAATCACAAGTCTGAAGACTGTAGCAACCACAGCAGTGATTGACTTGAATTACTAACGTATAAACTGTACTTGTCACTTTGCAAATCTGGCTTTTCATGAAAGAGAGAATCGAGGGCGCCTTACTGCCAAAACAGTACAACATCCTCTGTAGCCAGATTTTGCGATAAAAAAGATGGTTATTTTATTTCGATTTTATATTTATGGAAATGTGGTCACAAGACATTTTTAAAGCATGAAGTACTGATCCCAGGGATAATACATATTTTAAAAAAAACTTGCTGTTTTAAGGGGAAAGATAGCAAAGCTACCCTGTGAGCACCAACCACACGCTTAAAGCAACCTCGCCAGTGAAGACAGGGCTCGGGATGACTTGGAATAGTATGTGGTTTCAAATATAATCTCATCTCTTCCATCACATTGTGTTGTAGAAAATCACTTCTTTCAAACTGAAAAAAAAATGAACAAAAATTGATGTCTGACCATCGCACGCAAGTGGTCAACAATAAGTAAGGAGAAAACAAGGAAAGAGTCCCAGGATTTGCCTCCTTTGGCATTTCCTCCAGTATTTTATCCCCTGGGTTCCCAAGTCACAGCCAAAGCCATTCCGTCGTGCTGCCAAAGGGAACCGGCTCCTTCCGAAATGCTCTTAACAGCCCTGCGTTTTACCATGATGAAACCCTTTCTGAAGCCTCCGTTTCCATTCACCGTTTTGTTCGTCCTTCCTGTCTGACATGCAAATACAGCCTCCATTCTTTCCATACAACCTAATTCGAGGCAACATATGTTAAATCCACACAGAATCATGTGAGCGTTCAATCCGCATACACACCATTACCCCACGGAATTCATGCAATGAGCTCCCACAGAGTTGTCTGCGTGCAAATCACACGAGCTCTGAGACGTATGCGGGGCTCTTCCCAGACTCCAACCATCCAGAGTTGTGCACGGAACCTGTTCCCTTGTAGGCACAAGGGGCTGTCTAAATACCCACCAGGATAACTGGCCACCATGCAGGAGCCGGCCAGCTCGCTACGGCAGGCGGCCCCGGACGCAGGCTCTCCCACAAAGCTCAAGGAGGCTGCCGCGCAGGAGCCTTGCAGTCATTTATCTCCTGCAGCCAAAGCGCCAGGCACGGCCCCCTCCCTTATTTTACCTAACTAATAGCTCTCAAACCCCATATTGAGAGGGCCTGCTGTGGATCTTGCGGAGGTACAAAATGGTGGATGTGAGCTAATTTTTCCTGCTTTCCCCATAACTTATCGCATCCATCACCGGCCGTGCTCCCACCTAAGCACCCCGGCGGCGGCGCACCGAGCACGCCCCGCGGACCCGGCCCGGGGGCAGAAACGCGGCTACCCACCTGATGTCATGTAGCCCCGCGAAGCCTGGGGCGCGAAGGCCGCGGGGAAGCGCTTGTGCAGGCGGTAGTCCTTCTCGCTGCGGGACCTCATTCGGTCCGAGGCCCGGTCGGAGAAATCCGAGCTAGGCCAGGCTCGCCGCAAGGTTGTGCTCCGGGTCTTCTTCATGGTGGGGGAGCGCGACCTGCCGCCCCGATCCTGGGGGCCTCAGCGCCGGGGCGCAGCGCGCTGCTTCATCCGTCTACGGCGGGCACGACCCTGGCGGACTCTGCGCACATTTTCCCAGCCCCTCCTCGTCGGCGTCTACACCGCCAGCGGCGGGTCCGGCCTTCCCCACGCCCCCACACACCCCCACGGCGAAGGCTCCGATTTTACACACGTCCCACAATGCATTACACTTCATTTGCAATCCGCCCGGCTTATAGCTTCCAGATTCCTGGGGGGGAAAGGCACGTTAGGAGGCTCCCCGGCCGGGAGGAGGCGGGGAGGGGGCGGGCGGGGTGGGGGCGCCGAGACTTGCAGCGTGAAAGCAATGGGAGCGCAGACAATGGCCCGATTCAGCGCAGGAGTGCTTAGCCAACTGTGAGCCACGGCACAAAAGACCCAAACAAATGAGGAAGCCGAGGCCTCCTCCGGGGCTGACCCGGGATCGGGCGCCCGGGAAGTCGGAGGGGCGGCGGCAGACCCTCTCCGCACCCGGCGGCTCAGAGCGAGGCGTGGGGATGACAGCGTCCGAGTCGTGTCCCCCCGGGCCTTTCGGCCGCGCGGCCCGCAGTCCCGGGCGCAGGCTGGCTCGGCCTCCCCTGCAGTCCTCGGGAGGCAGTCTTCATTACAGAGGCTCGAATGGGGGGCGCGTGTGCACAGGGATCCGAGCAGACTCTGCAGACAGCAGCTGCGGCAGGCGGGCTCCTGCGGAATCCAGGAAGAGCCCGAGTCCTCCTCGCAACTGCAGCGCCTCGTCAATCTTCCTCCTTCCCAGGCTCAGGGTGGTGTGCGTGTGTGTGTGTGTGTGTGTGTGTGTGTGTGTGTGTGTGAGTGCGCGCGCGCGCGCGCGCGCCGACACGCATGTGCCCCCCTACACATGCATGCTCCTACTTACTGGCCGAGGGGGCGTCTGGAGCCATGGCTGCCAGCGATGCCGAGCCTGCCGATCCACACCCGCACGGTGGCACCAACGCCCGGTCGCGAGCGCGCAGAATGGCTATTGAAGGGCAGGAAGCGGGGCAGCCGCCCAGTCTCATGCTAATCACCGAGCTGCCTTAAGTTAGAGCACGGATCCTGTCAGGCTTCTCATTTTCATGTAAAACACCCTGCGGCGGCGCGGGGACCTCGGCGGGCGCCCCAGCCCGGAGTCCGTGCTCGGATATTTACATATTTTTAGGATAGTCCCTCCCCCTCGCAGGAAGAGACAGAACCCCCTCGGTGGGAACAGGGAGATCTGAGGTGCCCTGTCTTGCCCACCTGCGCCAACCCCGGAGTCAGCTAGAGCCGGAGAAGGGGGCGCCACCGGGAGCTCCTGCGACAGCCGCAACCGCCGGGGCACCTGGTCCACGCCGCCTGGGAAACGCAGTGGAGGTGGTCTCCGGCTCTTCCTCTCTCTCCCTGGATCCCTCGTGTAAGTCACCAGCAGCCCGCTAACCTGCATTCAGGTCCTTTACACAGCACGGCTCTGCACAGCTGCTTCTGGTCCAGCAACCAATCGCTAAAGGACAACAATGCGCGCGACGCGGGAGGGGCGGAGGGGGATGCGCCGCCCCGGCCGAGGCGCGGGGCCGGGACGCCGAGGTCACAACGAGTTAAAGGCGCGCGGTCACAATGCTGCGGACCCCGACGACACTGTGCGGGCTGCCGGTTTTTTGTTTTTTGTTTTTTTGTTTTTTGTTTTCCAAAGCGCTTATACCCCCATTTGGGTTTCCAGAAATGCTCGGGTGTTCTAAACAAAAATAAACCTGATTTCTTTTCGACAGTATACTTTATTGTACATTTTCGCGCTTTTTTATTACTGACGATGCAACGTTCAGAATCATTTTTACGTTGTTGTTTCGTAGACACAGGTGCCAAGATGCAGAGACAAGGATACGAAATGTTATGGGGCTATGATCTTAGGCTGATGCCACAAAAACAAACAAACAAAACCAGAAAAACAGCGGGCTCTAAATGGTTAAGATTCAAGGGTTCTAGCATGATTTGGTGCTATTCGGAGGCTTGAATTCTTTGTTGGGGGTGGGGGCGGGCAGCAAGGTTCTTGAAGAACTATGCATATGGGGGCGGGGTTTAAGCCAAAGCATTAGATAATCTAGAACCAGAGCCTCTATTCGGTAATTTAAGGCTGCTCTCTAAAGAGCCAGAACTCCTCTAAGGAGCCAGCGTAACTAATCTATCTCTTGGGATAATGGGAGTACACAAGCCAGCAAACAAATAAAATCACTAAGTATCATATGGAACTTATATTTCCACTAATCAAAATTTACTACAACTGTAAACCAATTAGCCACAGTTTAGTGACATTTGTTAAAAGTTAGGAAAAGAGACTCCCCCAGAAGGCACATTTTGCTAAGATGTCTTCTTTACTGTAAGAGGTCTTCTAAGAACAGAAAGACCACAGTGTTAGAAGCTACAGAAGACTAAATGTGTAAAGAACCATAAAGGTAATATAAAATAAAAATGCATGAGATATTGACATTTAGATCTCTCAATCCAATTCAACATACAATTACTCAGTACCTCCCATGAGCCAAAAGTGGTGATGTGAATGATTATAATAGTTCTGACTGAAGGCTAATGGTGATTGCTGTGGCAAATGTGATATTTACTCATTCAGCAAATAATTATTGACTATCTAGAATATGCCAGCCCTGTCATGGGCGCTGAATACCACACATGGCCCCACACAGTTTATGGTGTAGGTAGTAAGCAGATAAATGCACCACGTGTGCTAAGTTCTAGAAAGAAGAATAACCTCTATGAAAAAAAATGTTCATCTGAGACCTAGGGAATGGAGGAGTCATCCAAGCAAAGAGTTGGGAACACGGTATTTCAGAAAGTGGGACCAGTACGTACAAAGGACCTGTGGTAGGAAGCGAGTGTGGCCTCTGCTGGAAGGAGTGAAGGAGGGCCAGTGGGGCTGGAGTTGGAGCAGAAGAGGAATGCGTGTGATGAGGTCATAGAGGAAGGCAAGAGCCAGATCGTGCAAGGACTTGCAGGCTGTATTAAAGATTTTGTATTCTATTCCCCGGGGGGTGTGAACTGCTGAAGGGTTTTGAGCAAAGACGCACCGAGAGTTTTAGAATTTCTCAATAGAAGGAGCTCAGAAGAGGGAATCTGTTTGAAGGGAGGGGTCAGCCAGGAATTTTCTGGAGAGTAAGTCTGAATTGCCCTTGACTTAAAACTGAGAAAATATTCATTGTTCACGTGAAAAAAAAAAAAATGGGGTAGGGTGATGGAGGTTTGGGGAGGAGAGCTACCCTCAGCCACCTCTGAGTGTGGGCCGTAGAGGGGAGTCGTACTGTCCCGTGTACCTACCCAACAGAGTGTCCTTGGAGGCAAGGCCCAAGAGCCAGGCACAGAAGCATCAAAGAGCAAATGGGTGGGGTTAACTGAATGGAATCAGATAGTAAATGGAGTAGGAGAGTTTAGGGACAGTTAAGTAATTTATCCATCCGAATCAAGAAAGGTTATGAAGGTAAGGCTTGAATCTCGTAAACACATTATGAAACCAATCCTCTCGGAAGAAAGTGGACGTGGAAACCCCTGTGACTGTAGCCACTGTGAAAATGAGACTCAGTGTGTCCTGTGCAAACATTCACTCTGCTCACACCCAACTTGTAGGTCTTCAGTACTGGTTCCAAGTCTCTCCACCTAAATGAGACTGTCCTGTATCTGGGTCACCCACCGTCTCTCAAGGAAGTTCAGTTGCATAACCCAGTATTCAGTACTAAGCAAGTTTAGAATTCAATGGAAAAATGATAAAGCAAATCAATTTTACGGTGTAATGTTTAAAATCAGGCTCCAGCATAATTTGTACATTTGGTATTGACATATGAGCTTATAGACGCTGATAATTAGATACACGTTTGCTTTGTGATTCTAACTCGAATGTATAATTGATCTTAGACTTCTGATTCTAAGTGGAAAAGTGTAAGAAATTTGACTTTGAAATTCTCACTTAAAACTCTGGTTTTTTAGGTTTCTAAGAGTTTAATGAACTTAAGAGTTTTAAGAATATAAACTCCATGAAGGCAAGGGATTTTTCTGTTTTACTCATCGCTGTTCATTGTTGTTTTATTCAGAGTTGTATCTCCAGTGGCTAGTAATGCCTGGCATGTATTTGATGACTAATGAAGCCTGACTGAGTATTCTGGAAGATCTGGTTTGAAGCCTTCCCAGTCAGACGTAATAAGTGCTTTTTTAAAAGTTAAATACACCAAATTTATAAATGCGATTTAAATTTTTAAGGGAATGGACTAAACCATATTTCTGAATGGAACTAATTGTTGAGTAAAGGGACTTTATAGTCTTTAACTTGAATTAATCAAATATTTTTTCAACATTCCCCCAAGAGTGGTCGTTTTTACTTTATTTTATCATTTGAAATTTACAAACAGTAAACCGAACCTAAAAACTTAAGGGCATTTTTATTTTTTCCATTTGTATCTCTTGTAAAAGAAAATTTGATTTTTTGAATTTGTATCTCTCGTATACTGAGCATTAACGAAAGACCTAAATATCTGTAAATGATCTTTGCCGTGCACAGAAAGCCCCCCTCAGACATTAGAAAGCCCACCCTGACTACAGACTGAACATGTCATAATAGATCAGGGAGAAAAATCTCTGGAGTAAAGAAAACGTTGATATGAGTGAAAAATGAACACAAGCATAAACGTAAGTGGTAACAGGTCTGAGCCTTGACCCTGTCACCTAGAAGAGGAATTTCAATCCAGGACCTCCTAGGCTCACAATACTCTGGGATGCAGGGACGCCCGCTGATAGGACACTGGCAATTTCCAATGGCATATTAGACTCCCCAAACTAGAATATCCAGGGGACATTCCATTGAAACTGCAACCAAAGTTGCCTGTGGCCTCATTTCTCCGCCCAAGTGCGACTATAGTACAGTAAGCGACCTAAATGCGCAGAAAGGAAATAGGCATTCTCGTATTTACGTATGTTCTGTGATAGAGGCATCGAATATTGTGATTAAAATACCTGTTAAATAAAAATGAGAATTCTGAGTCTGAGAATAATTTATCTTTCTGCTTCTTCTTGAAACATGATTTGCAGATGAGATTAATAGGTTAATTTGGCAAATGAGCTGATTAGTAAAAAAAAGAGAGACATAAATGCACACCTTGAAGTTGGGCAGGTGGGGGACCAAAGCTAGACGCGAGTCTGGAAAAGAGCATGCCCTTGAAGGACTAGGGCTTTTTCAGAGGCTTGTGAAATGGAAAACCGGAGGAGTCTCTTTTGGGACACGTATCTACACACGTGTGTTCATATGTATATATGTTCGCACGTCTGTAGGGCCTGGGATATGCTGGCCTCCAGAAGGCAGCTGGCTAAGGTAGCTGACCAAGGCTCTGTCCCCAGGGCAAGTCTATCCACATCTTGTCTTCCCTAACCCAGGCCCCAAACTGCTAGTTAACAATTTTAACAGAAAGCTCCAGTACTTACGGTCTTTCTTAAAAGATGCTAGACAGGTGGTGGCTGAAACACCCTGGGAAGTGATAAATCCATAGGGGGAAACATGGTTAGGAGAGCTCTGAAGAATAAGGAGAATGCATTTATATATTGTTCTTTCCACTGCTATCAAAATCTAAGCTGAATTTCTCTTATTCTCCACTTAGTCACCTGTCATTTACTCCTAACAGGGCCATAATGAGTCACGGTTGTCAATGAATGCTCCCTTTAAAGACAGCAATATTTGGGGACGGAGGGATTCACCAAAGAGAAGTAACTCAAGAGGGCCTGAGATCTGGAGGACTGTTGCTGGAGTAAACTGGCATAATTGTGATGCCCACCTCCAGACCAGACTAATTGCAGGCAGAGAAACAGAGAGCAGGGAGGCATGGTGATGTCCAAGGTACTATATCCATATCTTTGTTGGGGGCCTGGGAGAAGTTCATCTTTGGGTTCCATTTGTTTTTCTATTGTGATGGTAGTAAGATTTCTCTTAAAGGGTTGCAGCAAGAATCGGAGGTAAATACACAAATGTCCCAGTTCACTGCTGACAAGTAGAAGGCATCAGTAAAAGAGAACCAATTTTCTTATTAGTATTGATCACTGAGAGGGGGAAAGCATTTTTAAAACCTGAGTCCCTTCTAGATCCCTTTGTTCTCTAAATCCTGCTTTGTATCAAATTTACAAAAGAGGCTGAATTCCAGTGGGGGTCAAGGATGCTACCAGCTAGCTCACTGATCCAGCTAGCAGCACTGATGGGTGCTGCTGAGTTGCACAGTGGAAATATATAGCATCCACAGACCGGTTTTAGAACAAAAGAAGAAAACAGCACCCAGCCCAGCTACCGCATACTCGGGAGCCGGGGCATTCAGTGGTACCCAGCACACCTTGATTAAAATGGAGAAATTCCTGGGGTCAAGAACAGAGTCCAGACAAGGTGGAAACAACCCAAGGGTCCACCAACAAAAGGACAAACGGAATGTGGTCTGTCCATACAATGGCACAGCCTTAAAGAGGAAGGCAATTCTGACACATGTCACAACGTGGATGATGAAGCTTGAAGACACCAAGCGAAGCGAAAAAGACGCCAGACACAAAAGGACAAAAGCTGTGTGGTCCCACTTAAATGAGGTACCTAGTGTAGACAAACCCGCGGCCATAGAAAGAACAATCATGGTCATCAGGGCCTAGGTAGGGTGGGGAGGAGGAGTTGGTGATCAGTGAGTATAGAGTTCCAGGTAGATGGTGGTGGTCTGCCCAACAATAGGAATCCACTTGTTGCCACTGAACTCAAAATTAACTAAAATGTACATTTTGTCAAACGTTTAAAGATAAAAAGAAGAGACTGCGTGGAACAAAAGCCACAGGCAAGAAGTGGCTTTGTGTGAGGCCGTGCCGTTGCCAGTTGGTCTTTATACCCGCACACGCCGGCCGCACACATCTTCTCCTTTATCAGCTTTGAAAACGCAGACTAAGTTCAGGTAGGCCACGGGCACAGAACAAGCTCAAAGGTAAATGGGCAGGGTCACGTGCCACCGAAATCGGAGTGGAAAATGGGCCCTTCGAGGCTGCACTGGAGTTTGTAGAGAGGGAGAGGAAACAATTTTTAAATTTCTTCTAAGTTTGCAGACACTGAAGTGTTTGCCATGAATAAATAAATAAATACATACATAAATATATACAATTAACAAACACTCCATTCTAACACTCCATGTGTCTGCCAGCTGGCAAAAGTAGCCTGATCAATGACATTATGGTCAGATGTCAACAGCGGCAGCTAATAGTCTTGTCCAGCTGAAAGGCAGGGAGATACAGGGAATCGTAAGAGACAGGGGTGGAAACGTATATTGGGGCAGTGAGTGCAGGGAGGGCTTGAGACTTAGGCCGATTAGGCTGTGCATAACTCACAAGGAACGGGGGCACAGTGACTACCAAGCAAAGGAGAGACATAACTGAGTGGTTATAAATTTAATCCAGAGGAAACTGGTTGCAAATAGGCAGGGGGAAGCTTTTTGGAATGATGAAAATACTGTTAAACCGAACTGTGGCCACGGCTGCACAATTGCACAGATGTATCAACACACATCCAACGCTTAAAAACTGGTGAGGGGCGCCTGGGTAGCTCAGTCGGTTGAGCGTCCGACTTGGGCTCAGTTCGTGATCTCACAGTTCGTGGGTTCGAGCCCCGCGTCGGGCTCTGTGCCGACAGCTCGGAGCCTGGAGCCTGCTTTGGATTCTGTGTCTCCTCCTCTCTCTGCCCCTCCCCCGTTCGCTCTCTGTCTCTCAAAAATAAATAAATGTAAAAAAATTTTTTTAAAAACTGGTGAATTTATGGTATATGAATTATACTTTCTTAAATGCTGTGTTTTGTTTTCTTTTTTTTTATTAGCCCAGCCGTAGAGTGGGACATTATCTGGAAAAGAAGGACACCCACCCCAGAAGGCCAGCTGGGGAGCTATTGCAATAGTGTGGTTCACACGATGCGAGTTGGCATTTGAGTTCTCCCTGGAAGCATGGAGGAGTGTGGATAGGAGACACCGCCAGGTTAGAACCTGCAGACCTACACGGCTGATGTAGGAGACGATGGGCGAGGAGGGCAGGCCAAGGGGAGAGGATCGTGGATACCTCCAAGGTTTAATGGACTGGTGATTCCGCACACAGAAGCGGGGAGTCATTTTACTTCTGGGTCCCCCCCTTTCTTGAACTTTGTGGCACTTATTGTTTATGTTACATATTTTGGCCCTTATTCCCATACTTTCCAATACTACATAACTCCTAAATATGATACACACACATTTTTCTTCTTGCTGACGTAACTGACAAGCTCTCCCTTGCAAAATCCTTTGACGACTGTGGTCCTTATCTGGGTTCTTGTTTGCACTGGTGCCCACTCTCTTCTCTTAAAATGTGTCTCTCCTTTGTCTGTTTTGCTGTCCCTCTCCACTGGCTCTCCTCCCACCTCTCAGTTCTCCCCTGCCCACGGAACGCTGGCGTTTTCTGGAATCCGTCCCTAGTCACTCCTCCTTCCCCTTCTCAGTCTCCCCAGCCGAACTCAACAACACCCTCCGCTTAGTGTTGACCCCTGTAAGTGACTGCTTTCCCCAAACTCTCACCATCTGACCTCTCCCCTGATCTCCAAATCCCTATTCCCCCAACTGAGTATGTTCCCCAGATCCTCCATGGACAATCAAACTTGAGCTGCTCGTTACACAAAACGAGTCACTGTTATCCCCCTTCTCCTGGCCTCTGGCTTCCCGGCACACGTTTCCATACGCGAATGACACTCTGGCCATCCTGTGCCATACAGCAAGAACATGGGGATGAGGCAGCCCATGCTTCTCTCTTCCACGGCTCCCTCCCATCCATCCCATGCCCCTCACTCCACCCAATCATCGCCACGTTCTTGTGTCTCCACTGCCTTCCTACCTCCCAAAGGCCTGAGTCAAGGCAATGAGGACAGAGCAGCTGGCCATGCATGGAAAATCAGTGTTAACTTGCCAAAGGTAAAGAGTAACCTAAAATCTTCAATGAAGTAAGACTACATTATAAATTTAAATGTCAAAAATTAAGATATATATAATCGTATGCCTAATTTGTCTAAATACACACTCCAAAACCAGTTTTTCAATTAAAAATGGAAACTGATCATCAGTAATTTGGTTCAATATTAAAGAGTTTAAGGCAAAAATCAGACTACATAGTAATAAAAAGATTACATATTTCAGTCTTTATATTAACTGGCATGGAGAAGCCCCAAATCACACATGAATGCGGTTGGAAAGCATAAAACCGTTTAACCATCTTCTGTGATAAGATTTTGACACTGACCATGAAGCGGCTGACTTCTGTTCAACAAGGTTTGTCACCTGAGGTAAACCTCGTGGCCGGTTTTTACTCTGAATATGCCACATATTTAGTAAGATATACTGCCCTCGTCTTGGGAAAAGTACCCATGAGGATCCTGTGTCAAGCTTTCAAGTCTCTCTTCAAAATGCTTCAAATATTTCCCGTAAAATCAGAAGAGTTCACCTGGGTGGTCAGCTGAGCGAAAGAATCCAGTTCACCTTAACCTTGGTGCGTAGTCCCTCTGTCCAGCTTCGTAACCACCTCTTTGACAATCCTCCTTATACTGAAGATCTGTCTTTGCAAATTAGCACGTGGCGCGGCTGTATTCATTCACGTAAAGACCCTAAAGCTATGCTCACAAGCCTTCGAGTCATTAAAGATAGCACCAAAATATGGCCTTTTACAAAGCCAGGGGCAGCTAGGCACGCTCTCACAGAGGACAGGCATCCTCTAGAAAGGCCTAATACTTTTCTGAGATCCAAACAGACCGAGACTGAGTTCTCTCCATGAAATCCAACAAGCCTCCGAAGGAAACAATCTGAGTGAGTTGACTGAATGAAAAATCTTGAGTCACCTCGCCTCTATATAGATTGAGAGGGAAAAGAATAGAAAGTTGCCTGACTGGCGCAAATGATAATATCAACAATTCATTAAGGAAATCTTTCCATTTATCCTCAGACATGTCAGGGCTACCCTGTGCACGTGAGAGTGAGGAATGTCTATTCCCACTGCCCAGCTTCAGTAGGTAGACTGAGTTCTCCACTGGGCCACCGGACATCAGTCACAACCCGACATAGTGTCATACTTGACTAACCACAGACGACCAGCTAAAAATCACAGTATCGGTGGGTTCCTCAGATTATTGTGAGTGGTACCAACCTCGTCCTCAGAAAAGGTCAGCAAGACTGTTACCTCCCATCATTTTATAACGAAAAATACTGTAGCTTTGTGTTGACCAATTCCTTGAAGCGCCCTGCCACGAGGTGACCAGTGGGCTTGGCCGGGGTAGCAATTATTTTCACGGTTACTCCTCATCCCGTGACAAGATCTGAAGATCATGGGAGCTGTAAACCCACTTTCTGAGCGCAAATAATCTGCAACAGAGAGTAATATCCTAAACGTTAAACACACGGGGCCACACAGAAATGGCCTCTCCACCATGTATTTCCAACCCGGTGACACACTCACCCAGGACAGGTCCTGGCATCGATCTGTAAGTCTTCATTTCTGTTGCACTTTTTACTTAGGAGACCAACAGGAATACCAGTCCTCACGTTTTCTCCTGATGCTCCAGTAAATCACCGTGGGCTCTCACTGCGGTGTGCCCAACTAGCTCAACTACTCCTACTCCTCAACAACGTCCTTTCCGTCTCCTGGCCTTCTTGGAAGCCATCCTGTTTCCCGGAGATGCCTGTGGTCCCTCTATCCTCCTAAAACCTCTCACTCATCCTTCCAGATTCCAACTGCGGTCAGTCCTCTGACAAGCTTTCCACCTTCTCCCTCCCTCAGCCCTTCTGTTCTCCTGCAGCGTGAGAAGCCCTTGTTTTGCTCCGATTATGGCCCTCACCACATTGTAACACAACGTAATATGGCACAGAGATTCCCACTGCTTCCCTGGCTTGTTTGCCCCTTGAGACCAAGGACCGTTTTGTGCGCTGAACCCATGTGCTCTGAGCACCTGCTCTGTGCTCATAAAGGCTAGAAGTTCTGGGATAACAAAATAACCGCAGTAAGAACAAAACGTTCTGTCACTAAGGAGCCTGCACCCTAATGGGAAGAGATAACAATAAACAAAGAGAGCAGCAAGTTATAGAGAACGTGAAATAGTGATGTGTGTGATGCAAGAAAATAAAGCCAGGGACAAACACTGAGGCTGCTGGTTTGCGATTTAAAATGGGGTAGCCAGGGACAGCTTCACTCTACTCATCAGTGATGCCTCGTGCCTTTCCAGAAGTAGGCCCTCAATAAATGTGTGCCGTGCTGTGCTAATTTTAGACCCTCTTCAGTGCTGCAGTCCTAGCAGAAATGCAACAAATGCCATGGATACATAAAGTGGATTTTGGTCGTAAAGGAACCGCTGCCATATCTACGTCGTTTTCCCCCAGATCCGTTTTACCGCTAAGGGATAGTAAATGCTGCCTTATGTTTGCACAGGACTTGACAGTTTATGGAGTGTCCAAGGTCAGAGGTGAGCAAGGCAGGAGTTATCATCGTTAAAGATGCAAAAATGAAGGCCCAAAGGCAGTAAGTGACTTGCCCAATGTCGTGCAGAGGTTGAAGAACCGGGATTCTGCTCCTGTCCAGGATTTCCCCTGCCCCCCTCCCCCCCCCACCCCGCCCCACCTCTGCCTCTGGAATGACCGATGGGAGCACTTGCAAGGGTTATCTCTTAACTGCTGTTCCGTAGTATGAATGAAGTTCATACACATTTTTATACTGCCAGAACGGCCCCCAAATTCGTAATCTTATTAATAAGTTTTTATGAATAGATGTGCATGTAAAACAGAAGACGAATTTCTTCAGATGACTCAAATGACTCCCTCGGCTGGTTTGTACAGATGGTGCATGAGATTTAGAGTTAAATCCACACGCCTCCTTCAGACTAATCAATCTTGAAAGTTTTCTTTTCTCAGTTCTGTTTACAGGTCACCACAGACCCGTTTCCCAAGCCAGTGAAAACCCACACTGTACCACAGATGGATTGTAACGGATGGATCTTTTTTCCAACATGTGGCTTCCTGTAATTTAAGGAAATGTTATACGTGAACAATTAAAATCATATATCAAAAAAGAAGCAAAGCCCCAATAGTTTCCTATTCTATCAAATTACAAAAATTGGAAAAGGGAAAAAAAAAAAAAAGGTCCCAGATTATGGAAATTCCAGACTCTATTTAAGAACAACTACTTCAACTTATAGCAAAATACAGGACTTCTAGGTAATAGCACGTAATGACGACTAACAACATTTTCAACCCTAATATAGAGTGAAAAACACACAGATGCGATTATTTAATACATTCTGCTAAGTCCACTTGAAATATTGTTTCGAGTTGAAGTAATTGGGCTTATGGATAAAAATCTTCAATCTTCCTATGATTCTTCGTTTGGTATTTTAAAGGTGCTGTGGACCCTCTAGTTCAAACACAAAGGATTAGTTATAACCTAAAAATCATTTGCAGCCGCTTTCATTAGAGTTACCGTATTATTTATTATTCCATTAGGACACTTTTTAAAGTAAAAGGGACGCTATTAATTAGACTAGGACAAAACACTTAAACCAATGCCCTCCTGGGCCAACAGGGACATCTGGTCACCCTACTTTCAGGAAGGTCAGTCAAAAAATGTAAGTTGTGCTCTATAAGAGCCCATAAATAAATAAATCTAAAGTGGGGGGACAAGTAGAGTCTCCAGGACGGTCAGTTATTTGTAAATGTAAAATAGTAATACTTTGGGTGTCTCTCTCTGCTCTTCTCCGTCCTCTGACTAAAATGGTGAGGATCCGAAGGCCGGTAGCAAAAGTTTAGTTTGGGCCAAGACGTAGACTGAATCGGCTCTGCTATGACCCCATTTACCAAAAAACATAATGGCAACTGGCTCAGGTGACTGGCACGTGATGGGAAATGCTCCTCGAGAAGGGAACGTGAACCCAGCATTCCCGGATTTTCCTCCCTGGCTCTCTCCCGCTTCCCACAGAGAATGAGGGGCTGTGTTAAGACACCAGTGGTGGCTCCCTCTGGGCCACCAAGTTGGGGAGACTGGCAGCAGAGGACAGGGACAGAATGCCACATTTCCTAACATTTTACACGTGGAACGTGCTTTGGCACACAAACGAGACTACGTGCGACGGTCGAACCCTGGCCTCAGCCTACATTCGGGCTTCGTGTGGACACATCTCTGTGCCAGTCGGGAAACTTCACCTGTCTATCAAGGTGGCTTCTCAAAAGAAAGGAGAGAAAATACCCCAGAAGTGGGAAAAGGCCGAACCCAAATTCGAAGCACCAGAAAGAGACCAAAGGCAATGAAGGAAAGAGAATATTGAGCCCAGAGATAAGAAAGGGTCACAGTTTTGCGACACAGTTTTCTTCCAAAATCTCAAGGACTTATTTCCAGAGGATATCTGATCTTGCTTCCTAGCTCCAGACACTGTGTTTTAAACATCTCCAAGTCCTTGGAAGCAAGCCTTCTACGGAATTTTCCAGACCCATTATACAATTTTAAACCTACATTATGTAAGTTTTAGGCATAAGGGAACCCATCCATGTTTGGTATTAACAAATAAATGTCTCCGGAGTCATCACCCATATGCTAATGAATTGGTGGCTCTCCAAGTGTGATCTTTTAAATTTAGACCCTGTAATGAGTGAAAAATAACTGCTTGGGGTGAGAGGCCAAATTCGCCCTATGTATGCATCAATTATGAGAAGAATATCCAGTGGGCTTCCACATGTCATTACAGATTGCTGTAACCCCCACCACAACCCCAGCCACCAAAACATAAAAGCTTAAGAGAAAGTGAGTCTGTGCACTTGTCAGAATTCATACATGATGCGAGTTCAAGAACGCAGCACTGGACTGTACCCAGGAAATCGGGACAATGGGTCCCCGCGGTGTGCAGCTGAAGGTTGCTGAGACACGAGAATGGAGGGGAGAGGCTGAGCCATCTTGGGGGCATGTGGTTCCCCGGATCCCCTCTCTGGAATTTTGCCAGGGCAAGGATTTCCCTGCAAGGATTTTGCCAAGGCAGCATGGTTTAGGAGCAACAAGGAACTTTCTGGAATTCATATGTCAGTGTCCAAATCCCGGTATCTCCGCTTCCCAGCCGGATGACTGTTTTTCCTCAGCTCTTCCTCTGTAATGTGCGGGGGAAACAAAGGCGCCAGTCTCATGGGGTTATTCAGAGGATTCAGTGAGATACACATCAAGAGCCTAGAATAGTGCCTGCCCATTCATTAGTGCTCAGTAAATGCTAATTTAATTATTTTTAATTGACACCCTATACCTGGTCCGGGGCTGGACACAGAGACAATTTCTTCTGCCCGCCAAGGCAAGGGGTCGATCCCTGGAAAGCTCACAAAGCTCTTTACTGTGCTACATTAGATCATCAAAGTGCCCTCTGTCCTCTTCATTCCATCGCTTCCTCTCGTTCTACTCTTTCTGTGATTACCCTATTTTAGCAAACATTCTCAATTAAAAAAAAAAATCTAAAGTGAACCACTATCTCCATATTCTCCCCAACAACACAAAGACCTTAGAATGAGTCAATGCTGTCAAAACACACATTGGCTCCCAGGCTATTGTTGTTACTTCTTTTCCTTTCTTCCCTTCCTTCCTTCTTTTTCCCTCCTCCTGCTTCATTTTCCTCCCTCTTCCCATCTTCTTCCCTCCCTCCCCCTCTTTCCTTCTTTCCCTTTTTTCTTTCCTTCTTTCTTCCTTCCTCCCTCCCTCTCCCTCCCCATCCTTCCTTCCTTTTTTCCTTCCTTCCTGCCTTCCCTCCTGCCTTCCTTCCTTCTTCCTCCCTCCCTCCTTCCCTCTCTTCCTCCCCCTTTCTCTTTCTCTCTCTTTTCCCTCCATCTTGTTATTGCTGTTATAAATACTCAGACCTTGTTGCAGTTGGCCCTGTCTACCAGTTTCCTTGCACAGCACGAACAAACCAGTTCCCTTGGGTCTGAGTTGCTAGTTTCATGGTGGATGGAGATCTCTGTTTTATGAGATTAAAGAGCCAAGAAATACGATGAAATATTTCACCTGGAAATTTATAGATTTATTTTTTCTAATCTGGGGCTTTCCAGGATAGAGAGTCAGCTATATTGCTTGAAATGGAAGCAAGCACTTCACTTTTCTTTCTTTTCTTTTCTTTCTTTCTTTCTTCTTTTTTTTTCTTTTGTGGTCTCTAAACAGGAAGAATCCCTTAGTATTTATAAAATCTGATTTTTTCACACACATAAAAAAGAAAAATAGAGGGGTAAAAGAAACACACACACACACACACACACACTCATGGGACAAAAGTTCCCAGGCACCCTTTAGTATTTTCACAATTAGTCACAATGAGATATACTATGGTTATGGTTCTCGCTCCTTGTCTCCGTTTCCCTCTCAGTGGGCTCAAGGCAACATGGCCCACTCTGACACCTACGGAGAGGGCAGCCCTTACCAGGCACAGCGTGGCAAGGCTTGGGGAGCTGGGGTGGGGTGATGGAAGGCACGCTAAGATGGCAATCGGGGTTCTGAAACTCATGTCTTGCTTCTGCCACTAACTCTGCTAGGTTTCTTTAGCAAGCGTCACTTAACTTCTCTGAGCCTGTGCTTTCTCACCCAACAACCTCAGCGAGGTTCTGGGAAAGATCAGGGCTCTGGGCGGGACAGCAAGCGTAGGGAAAGAACACTAGAACAGACATATGGAAACTTGAGTCCTACGCCAGGCTTTCACGATCCCCATAACAGTCAGATCACAAAGCCTCTATGAGTAGACATCTTCATTTAGGAAAGGCGGGGAGCGTGTTAGAAGCTACCAGGCCCCCTTCCTGGCTCGAGCTCCATCGCACGTTCTTACCATGAGATGATAAATATGAACACGCTCTGAGGTCTATATAAGCACTGTATCTCTATACAGAGGAGTCGATTAGGGCTGGAGTTAATAATAGATAAATGGTAAGTCATTTGTCTATTTCTTTGTGATTTCGAGATAATAATACAGAAGGTTATGGTAAAATTTTACTTTGAAACAACAGGAATAGTAAAGAGGAATTCTTAGGAGCCCAGAATTGCTACGTATGATCTGACGGGTTCTGACAGAGCAATGCTTAACACAGAATTTGAAGTCAGATCTCAGTTAAGTCCTGTCTCTGCCTCTCACTACTTCTGTGTCCCTGGACAACTTATTGAATCTCTGTAAGCCTCGGTCGTCTCATCTTTAAAATGAGAACAATATTACGTTAGTGGTGAATTTAAAGAAGATAATAAATGTGGGGCGCCTGGGTGGCTCAGTCGGTTGAGTGTCCGACTCTTGATTTCAGCTCAGGTCACGATCCCAGGGTCGTGGAATCGAGCCTCGCATTGGGCTCTGTGCTGATACTGGAGCCTGCTTGAGGTTCTTTCTCTCTCCTTCTGACCCTCTCCCCGGCTCATTCTCTAAAATAAAAACAAAATAAGATAAAATAGAAATTCAAAGATAATAAATGTGAACCTTTTGGCTCAGGCTTACACTCAGGAAGTCCCTGCCATTGAAGATGAGCAAATGAGGCAAAACTTAGTCAAGTCAAGGATTTCCATTAAGTATTTATTTGATTAATACCTTAAGTCTTCGGGGGGAAGATAAGCTTGTTTTATCTACCAAAGAGAATAGAAAAACAGAAGTAGCAAACTGGCTCTACTCTGGCATCTGCTCAGGGAAAAGAAAATTTGCCGGGTGGGTAGAACATACCCACCAAACGAGACGCCCAGGAATTCTGCCACCTTCCCCACGATCCTCCACATCTGCACAAACCACTCAACAACACCGCCCGAGTCAGGAACTCCCACCCCCCCGGGGTCCAGCCAGGGCACAGCTCACTTTCTTCCATCCCCTTGGTACGGCTCTTGGCCACTCTCCCATACAGAGCAGATTTGGACACCACTGGGGTTCCAAAGAGGAAGGGAGGAAACTTCTAGAAAGAACGATTCCTGTCAGTAAAACATGATAGGATAGAAAGCGTAATACTCAAAGCCCTCCACAGCCTGGGTCCGTGAAGTCAAGAGATTTTCATCTTAGGCGACACAACGGCACGGTCCCATGAGTCTCTGCACCTCCTCAGCTGTAGGGCTCCAACCTCTACAAGCCCTACTCACTGCCCAGTGCCGTGCACATATACTTCACGCTGCCGCCAGAGACGGTCTACACTGTTGCGCACTCAGCGTGGATCCTAAACCCATACTCTCAGTCTGCCTGGTGTTTTCTCTTCCCTTCTGTCTTTGGTTCTTGGCCAGATCCCCCCGTTGGGAAGTCACCTATGTGTTGGCTTGTGTTTCTAACCATGGTCTGCCTCCCCTTCAGGGTTCGTGGGTGCTGCCCTAACACCCTCCTTCACCTCCAGCTGCAACCCGGTCCGGTCCTTGGCTTCCCTATCGACTCCAACTTTACCTAACACGTGGCAGAAGGAGGGCAGGTACCAGAGAGTCAAGCACAGAATATGGCATCCAAATATAAAGGCAAAGGGTAAAGGCGCTGGAGGGGGTTAAGGGTGGGAACAGATGTAAAGGTAGGGTGGTGTTTCTTCCACAATACAGGGGGGTGGTGATTTCACTTCCAGACCAGGGAAAGCTGAAAGGAAGCAGCGTATTTTTATCAAACAAGGAAGACTTAAAGGAAAAGGCGGGGAAAGCGAGAGGGGTTAGGGGGCTGAGAGGAGAAGACTGTCTCTGGGATACAGAGCTTGTGCAAGGGACCTGTTGACAAGAGTGAAGGGAAAGAGGAGGGGGTGGGGAAGCGCAGTGAGTGGTGTGCCTGGGCTCACAGCGAACCCAGCAGGTGCCCCGCACTCCCGTGCACGTCCCCGCCAGCACGGAGGTCCTCTGCTTCTAAGTTGTGGCAACGTTGGAAAAAGGAAAGCCCACCTTCGCAAAGGGCTCACATCCATCAAGCATTTTCACGTTTACTGTTTTGTTTGTTTGCTTAAGGAAAGAATTTGTACTCGTTTGCAAGGGCTCCCGTAACAAAATACCACAAACCGAGTGGCTTAACCAACTGAAATTATCTCCCAGTTCTGGAGGCCAGAAGTCCAAGATCAAGGCATTGGCAGGGTTGGCTCCTACGGAGGGCCGCGAGGAAGAACCCATCCCAGGCCCCTCTCCCAGCTTCTGGTGGTTTCCTGGCAACTGTTGGCATTCTGTGGCTGGGGCATCACCCCTACCTTCACGTGGCATCCTCCTTGTGTGTGTATCTGTGTCCAACTTGCTCCTTTTCATAAGGACCCCAGTCATTTAGGATTGGGGGCCACCTACCTGTGACCTCATCCTAACTAATTACATCTCCAACAACCCTAGTTCCACAGGAGGTCATATTCTGAGGTCTCAGAGACCTCAACATATGAATTTTGGAGGGGAGGGCACAATTCAACACATAACTGTGTTTTTGATGACAATCCTTTGACATTCTCTCAAAGTCCTAAACCAAAGCTAGTCATGAAGAAGAAGGGGGAAAAAAAAAAGATCACCCAACAAGTACTTCTTTGGCAGTTTATAAAAGCAAAACTTGCCTTTTGGGTCAACCTGTGCATATCACTTACTCAGGGAAGAAGTCACCTTGTTTGCTGTGTTCTAGAGAAAGGGAGCGTTTGCCCCTTTTCCTTGCATAAAACCGAAAGAGTTCAAGGAACAAAGTGGTAAATCACTCTGCTTTCCAGTCACTGGCCTAATTGCAGGATTTGAGCACTATCCAAAAAAAATAAAGTGGGAGATAGGGGTGGGAAAAAAAAGTAGCACTCGAGATGTTTAACTCTCATTAACAGGAGCAAGAAACCGTCTCATTCCTTTGCAGACTTTGTGAACCTCTAGCTTCCTCCGTGCCAAGCCCCAGGGCCCATAAATAAGCAAGTCAGAATAAGAACGAACCACGGGACTGGCAAAGAGCTGGCGAGAGAACACATCCAGATCCCAATTAGGCCGTGCTGTCTCAGGCAGACCTCTGTCTCAGCAGTCAGACCTCCCCAAGGCCTCCTCCTCAGGGTCCGCGGAGGCCGGGAGGACACAGACAGGACAGGGCCTCAACAGTACCTGGGATCCAGAGAGGCCGTCGGTGCAGAAGCTGGAGCCAGCCGGCCCAGGTAAAACGCACTGGGCCACTGATGACTCCTGCGTGGGCCCCTTGTGCCTTAATTTCCTCAACTGTAAAACAGGGGTAATAATGGAACTCTCACGTCTGCTGTAAGGGTGAAATAGACGACTGCACATGAACTGCTTAGAACCCTGCCTGATACGGAATTAAGCATTGTAAATATCAGCTACTATTATCACTGCTTGAGGGGCAGAGTGTAAGGGGAGGTTCTTGCTTGGAGCCTTGAATCCCCATCCTTCGAAAAACGAAGCTGTCTCAGGAATAATAAAGAATAATGGAGGTCTCCAGCACCGTATTTTTCTCCCACGGGGTAGAAGGATACGGATGGGTCTAAGATATTCGCCTACCATTCCAAGGTATTAAGAAGAGCCTGGGTTTGGGAGCTTGGATCTAATATTTGTTAGATGCACAACCTCGAGCAAAGTCCAAAATCTTTGCTAAGCCGCCATTTCCTTCAAGGGAACAATGGGAAAAATAGCTTCCTCCTAATGTGGTGTAAAGGACAAACATGAAAATATAGGTAAAGGGCTCAGCAGGTGCCCGCTAATAACTCCGTATGCGTCCAATCAGCAGCAGCAGTGCGTGTGACCATAAAGGGGGGAAAGCAGGTGGATCCAGAGCCTCAACTAGCTTCTACGGTGCCTTTGTGACAACTGGTGGGGGAGACTGTCCCGTCTCAGGACACCACGTTACTTCACCCCCCCCCCCCCCCCAAAATGAAACCCTCGCAGTTAAACCATCCTGGTGCCAGGCGGGTCTGCAGAATGGTATGAGCTGATGTGCCACAGGAAAGGATTGTCCACACGGGAGAGGGAGGAGGAGGGGAAGTGGGGAGGGGGAAGGGGGAGGGAGGGGGTTGTCGTTAAGGACTGTCCTGTGTTCAACTGATGGGTGTCAGCGCTCAAGACCTGCTGTCAGAGGGTAAAAGGGCATCTGAGAGAGACAGCTGGAAGAGAAAGACGGCCGCTGCTTGTCCTCTCCTGTGTATCTTGCCCCGCTAACACCTGCCTCACCCGGGGCTGGGTCTGTCTTCATTCTACACGTGGAAGGCACTGTGACACAGTGCCCACTGCTTCAGACACACCCTGACTGCCCAGGCCTTAGCTCTTTCCCTCCCCTTCTCCTGGGTCCGAATGTACCCCAAGGGCTCACAGACAGGCAGGCAGGATTTACTCACCAAGTCTGTGTTACTGAAAAATCCAGGTGGCCCCCATTGCAAACAGTCCACTTACAAAGCATCTCTTAAGGGGCACCTGAGTGGCTCAGTCGCTTGAGCGTCTGGCTTCAGCTCAGGTCATGATCTTGTGGTTCGTGAGTTCGAGCCCCGCATCAGGCTCTGTGCTGACCGCTCAGAGCCTGGAGCCTGTTTCAGATTCTGTGTCTCCCTCTCTCTCTGTCCCTCCCTCTCTCTCTCAAAAATAAAAATAAACATTTAAAGCAAAATAAAACATGGGGTGCCTGGGTGGCTCAGTAGATTAAGCATCCGACCTCCGGCTCAGGTCATCATCCCGCCATTCCCAAGTTCGAGCCCCGAGTCAGGCTGTGTGCTGACAGCTCAGAGGCGGCACCCTTTTTCGGATCCTGTGTCTCCCTCTCTTTCTTTGCCCCTCCCACCAGCCCTGCCCCCATCATGTTCGGTCTCTCTCTCTCAAAAATAAATAAACATCAAAAAAAATATTACAAAGCAAAGCAAAACCAAACCAAACCACAAAGCATCTCTTAAGTACGAGGCCCATCTCCAAAGATGCTTTCGGGCCCTTATTCCATTCTTTCTGCCCTGCAACATCCAACCCTCATGACGCTTACCTTGCAGAAGAGTCAAGCAACCATCTGAAACCCCAGCACACCCTCTAGCCTCCATACACTTTGGGACCCCCTCCTTCTGTCCCCTAGTCCTTATTCACTTCTAGAATCCTCTGTGTCCATCCTGCCGCCTGGAGCCGGACCTCTGGGCCGGGGAAGTTCACTCCCTCTGGCCGGCGGTCTCGGATGACAGGAGCCGAGGAGACAGGTAGACGCTGGAACCCTTACGGCAGTTTCCACGCAAACGTTGTCACAAAGGGGGCTGAGGTTCCCTTTGCAGGGTGTGCTCTATTAGTCTGGGCCCTTGGCAATTGGCCAATTGTGATAAATAAACTTTAAACAAACAGGCGACATTAAAGGTGGGCTTCCTCTAATTCCTTCAGTCAGAGTTGCACAGCAACAGGTTTAAAGAGCAGGGCTTTGGATAAATGAAGTATTGGCAGTGGGTCAGGGTGGGGGGGGGGGAGATACACAAATTTTACTCAACCATCAGGCTGGACATCCACATTGTTTAGCTTCCAGAAGCTGGGGCATCTCCTCTCCCTCCCTTAGCACCACTAACAAGGCAAATACGAATACCAGGGCAGCTCCCACGGATGGAGGAGACTCATTTGTCTCCCGCACAAGAACTAGAATGGCCATAACTCCAACAGGGCCGAGAGGCCTGGACAGGAGCTGCGGATCCCAGAGCACAGGCCCTGGAGACCCAAGAGTTCAGGCCTGCTCACCAACACCTGGTCCAGCTACAGAACCTGTCAATTGCATAATTCCTCTCTTTCTCTGTTTTCCTGAGACCCTGGTGTTTCTGAGACCAGCCAAAACCAGTGGCAGGGAGAAAAGACACACAACAACAACAACAACCACTGTGTGAAAGGTTGTGGGGAGGCTGGTAACCTTGAGGGGACAGTGAGAGACAAAACCATAAGCAAATCACAAGTATGTCTGTGGCTCTGATCACCCCAGGACAGCGGTTTTCATTCTATCCTGGAAGTCCGCCTGACCTACATCGAGCAAGTCTAAAACTGGCTTCAGATCACACCTCTTCTCTGTCAGCTTTCAGGGGTCCGGTGACAGCGGCAGGCTCCTGGGCACACACTGTCCCCTCTGCAGTGGCTGTTTCTCTGGCTCAGACACACACACACACACACACACACACACACACACACACACTGCGGTGTCCAGGTTCATGACTGCTGCGTTCAGGAAAACGCTGCTTCCTGCTTCTCACTCCCAGGACCCAACTCTCCCTAACTTTTCTCTAAGGAAGAAAACGTCTGGTTTCAGCCAGCCTGACAAAATTCATAGCTTTCTCATTACACAAGACGGGCAAGGAGGAAATTTTTGTTTTGTATTCCATATCCTGTAACACAGAATTCCAGGCCTGTCTGGATATATTACTGAGATGGGACATCCATTCAAAACCTGCTCTTGGCTTCTATCACTAAAGAGATTTAAATGAAGTCGAAGAAATGAGAAATGCAGTTATCAACCATGATCCCCTAAAGCTTCAACCCGTCTCCCCTAAAATGCTTCCCTGGAATATAACTTGCAGCGAACAGAACACGTCTCTAACCATAAAACATTTTATATCCCGATCCTGGGAGACTGGACCTCTAGGAGCTCAAGCCATTCACATCTGTGGACGTGAAGGAAAAACCCGTTACAGACCCACCATCAGAAATAACCACAACCTTCCCTTTTTCTGTGGTGATAAGTTTCTTCAATCTACTGGTACTTAACTCAAAGCGATATGAAAATAGCTGCAATGTCTTTGGAAAACGTCATATTAAAATGGACTATTTTAGGTAGAAAGGAGAATTAAAACACTCCCAAATCAAATGAATAATCTAGTGAATTCCTCCGGGATTGTAAAGTCATGGCACGTTTTATCAGTGATATTGAGAGTCCTTTACCAGCTCCTTCTCTCTTTTCATTGACTTAAAACACCCACCAACCTTAACAGTTTGTTTTTCCTTTCAAAGAAAAAACATATTTGAAAATAAAATGGTCGTAGGGTATTTATGACAGTCTTTAAAGGGCTCTAGGATATTTTGTGACTTCACGGGAACTACTGCTAATTTATTTAAGTTAGTAATAACATTGTGATGATGTGTTTTTTTTTTAAAGCACCTTAATCTTGTGGAGATTCACGCTGAAATATTTATGGGGAAAATAATACGATGTCTGGGTTTGCTTCAAAATAAGCTAAGTGGGAGAGTACGTAGGGACATAAATGAAACAAGGTGAATCATAAGCTGAGAATCGTGGAAGGTGACTATGGGTTTGTGTTTCTATTCTCTCTACCTTTGTATACATCAGACATTGAACATAATAAGAAAAAAGCTCACAACTATATAAAATGGTCTAAGTTTTATCATCTCCAACAATGACACACATTCCTTGAGACATTTTCCTCTTGATTCTGGACAGAGGTGAAAAATATCACTAAATCCCACTTGGAAATAAGTGACCGAAAATACTGGGGCAGGATATGGGTTCTAGCCTGGGCTTTGTCACTTACCAGCTCTGTGACCTTGAGCCAGTCTCCTGACTTCCACAGGTTTGTTGCTTCATTTCTAAGACAAATGGGTCAAGCCCGAGAAGTTTTCCAAGGTGTTTTCCAGCTATAAGATTCTATGAAATATGAAGCTCACTTAAAAATACGCAGCAAAATATGTCAGACAAGCAGTTTAAAGTGCAGCCCAGGCATAGTAAATCCCAACAGCTGCTAAAACTCTACAGTACATTTGCTCAACTACAAAAACTAAGCATTCCACCTAAATGTTGTAAGAAAGATACTTTCTGACATTGACCAAAGTCTTGGCTTTGTTCCTCTTTATGCAGCCAGAAGTATACTCCAGAATCCGGATAGAATGAAGTGACAGAATTTAATTGAATTAGGTTTCGCTGAACTCTTGCAATATCCCAGGATTAACTGACCCACTGGGACGTGAGAAAGAGTTTTATGTCTGGGAAATTCCCTGTTTTCTCTTTTATAATTGCTTTAAAAAGAGGGAGCCCAGCACTCAGGAACCCATAAAGATCAATGTGTATGCAGAGTAAAGGGTCAATGAATAGAAAACTCCATATACAGAAAAACAAAGACTCTAACTCCGATCAAGGGAATAGCATTTCATCTCAGGGATTCAGTTTCCCAAATTCCATTTTGGGAGTCCTTATAAAGAAAGAACAGGCCAGGATCTGTTTTAGAAGAAACATTTTCCCTGTAATTTTTCAGAACAGTGAGTTGAGTATTTATGTACATTAGATCTGAAGTCCTAATATCTGTCACTTACCCATACTTCTCACATAACACTGTTGGTCACAAAGCATATTATGGAGTGGTGCTTTAGCTGGGGCCCTCATCACTGTACTTAATTCAGTTCTAGGTCAGTTCAAGATCCAACCAGTGGAAATAAGGTATTTTAAAGTTACTGGTTCAAATTAGTTCTACTCTAGAATGGAGGGTGTCTAAAGATGTCTCGATCAGAAATAATTTTGGTCATTATTCGTCAGCATTACAGAGCCACACAGAGGATGGCTCAGATGCCACACAGAATGAAATCAGACAGAAATTTTAAACCGCAGTATGAAACAGGCTTGAGTGGAAATGCGAATAGCATAATGAAACACAGAAAAATTATTCTTTCTGTGCATTTCTGCCTAAAAATCATCATATACAGAGATTCCGATAACTTCGTCAGGTTTTTCTATGTACCCCCAGCGATAAATTCATGTTGAATTCTAGTTTTCAAAAACCGACGATTTCGTTTAGTCATTTATTTATTTTTTTTAACATTTATTTATTTTTGAGACAGAGAGAGACAGCATGAATGGGGGAGGGTCAGAGAGAGGGAGACACAGAATCTGAAACAGGCTCCAGGCTCCGAGCTGTCAGCACAGAGCCTGATGCGGGGCTCGAACTCACAGACTGCAAGATCATGACCTGAGCTGAAGTCGGCCGCTCAACCGACTGAGCCACCCAGGCGCCCCTCGTTTAGTCATTTAGCAAACACCTGAACCCAAAGATGTGCCACAGTGACATTCTTCCAGTTTGCTGACCAAGCCTTTGCTTGTTCTCAATGATTGGGCCTAAGATTTCACCTCCCTCTTGGTATCTGAGGTTGTACTTCTTTCCTGGACAATCTCTGAGCTTATAGGCAACTTCAGCAGTCTCTGGAGCTCACAGACGACACTTTACTTCAGTCTCATTGAAGGCAGAAAGGCTCTGGAAGGGACCTGAGCCAGCAACAGTATCTCTTGTCATATTAGGAGAACGTTTTCACGTCCATTCTTTTGCTCGGTATCTGAAGCACGAATCATCCCACCAATGAGACAAAGCTGACTGCCATATACAGTATTCTAAATTTTAAATATCCAACAATAACATATATTCCTTGGAAAAGTTTCCTCCTGAGAGTTTTCACACAGATTTTAAACAGCCACTAAATCTTACTCAGAAAGGAGTTACCAGCCAAAATGATTACCCTGCAGTGTTCTTTATCTGTCAGAAGTAAGACCCCCCCCCCCCACATCTCACGCACTGGTTGCTCAAATACTAAAATGAGAGGAAAATAATGAATAGCGATCTGTCCAATCTTTCTGCTCTCTCTTTCACAACCTTTTCGAATGTCTCCTTCCTCTTCTTTCCGTCTCGTCGCTAGTGGCATAGACCTCCAACTTAAGTCTAACCTAAGCGTTTCGGTTTTATCTTTTCCATCTTCCCGGCCTCCGGACACACTTTTTCTGGTCATATTTAACGTAGATGACAAAATTACCGGTGTTCCTGATCTGGCCATGACATTCGCTTCTTAAAATTCTAACGGTATCTTTCAATCCCTCTGCGAAATTAACACAAGCTTTGGTCCTCCCCACTGAGGCCTTTGGCCTGGTTAGTTGGATGAAGAAACTGAGGCAGCGAACGTTTTTTTCCGCAAGGCTCTGCAGCTCATTGGCGGCACACGGTAGGACGAGGCCCCAGGTCTCTGACCGCGGAGTCAGCTCTATTTCTGCCATATGACACACGCCAACACTTTTCCACAGCCCTCGCCTCCAGGCTTCTCAAGTATAACCGATTCCTGCTCTATCTACCTCCACCCCCAAAGCCTCCTGTGAAGCCGGTCATAGACCTAAAACAGTCCCTGCTCTCCTCCCAGCAACTGCAAACCAGCCACACCACTTGTAACTCCTAAAACGGCGCCCAGATTCCTCCAAGGTAATAGATGTGGCTGTTCACGACTGTTGCCCATGAGAACGTAGTTGTGGCTACACAAGCCTTCCTACATAGTTGCCATTAGAAGAGAAAACTAAGTGTAGCCCGCTGTCCAGCCACTTCTTTTTTTTTTTTTGGTTTGTTTTTTAACGTTTATTTATTTTGAAAGAGACAGACAGCAAGCGGGGAAAGGGCAGACAGAGAGAGAGAGAGAGAGAGAGAGACCAAAGCAGGCTCCGTGCCATCAGCGGAGGGCGAGACACAGGACTCGAACTCACAAACCGTGAGATCGTGACCTGAGACGAAACCAAGAGTTGGATGCTTCACTGACTGAGCCTCCCGGGCGCCTCTGTCCAGCCACTTTCTGAACTTACCCAAGATGTACAAGACCTTGTGAAGCCACACTGAAGTTCTGTGGCTCCCTCCACGGCATGCTTCTGGCGGATTTTTATTCCGAGGAGATACTGTGTAACACATCCGAGCGTGACATGTTGGCTGAGAGGAGGAAGGTGTGTGAATGTTATGTGCGGAGCGTGCGTTGGTGGGGAAGGTAGGGACGGTGGCAGGTGGGGCGGGCAGGTGCTATTTTAGGGAGGGGGCTCTTGGGCAAAGGGTCCATGGAGGCTGGGCTGAGGCTGCTTGATGTCACTGCAACTCATTTATACCAACCAACCCCCCCTCCCCCATGCACATATAAACCCTTCAAACGCTAAACTAACGACACACAGAAGATAATTTGAGCGAGTTTTCTGGCTTTTTATCTTTTACGGAAACAGGCTGTGAGTACATGACGTTGATCTGTAAGTGCCAAGTCCTTCCGTTACTCCAACTATTTTTTTTTAATCACAGATCCCACTGTGCAGATCTCAACATAGTTTAGAAACTCAAAAAAAAAAAAAAAATCTATCAATGAGTAAAGAACGAATCCAGAAAGTGGAGTTTTCATTGTAACTCTTTGGGACAAAGGAAAATAAAGCGAAACAAAAAAACTCAGCTGGCCCCTTACTGGCTACTCTCTGTGTTCCTAATCTCAAATACAAAGGTGAGGATTAAGAGCATCCGCATTGAAAACACCCTGCAGTGTCTGCTTTGAAGTCTAATGAGGACAACAGCTAAAATCTTTGGCAACTTTTGAGAAGGCAGAGTTCTTCAAAATCCTTTGAAATGTTAAATACTAAATCGAAGAGGTCTCTACAGAGGAAACTTTTTCATAAAAGGTGCACAAAGAACATGCTTTTTAAATTCATACTCATTCAGTTTTCTTCCAACACCAGAACTTTGTGTGTGCTCCAAATTAGCTATTGTCTGCAATTCTAATTCAGAAGTTAAATCAGGAACCAACTTTCCCAGATCGAATAAGCCCAGGAAACCACTGTGAAAACACAATAATGGGTCTTCATGAAGTGACAAATATCTCTTATCCTGGAACTGCTCTCACTTTTTATGGCCATTGAAGATCGAAGAAATAGTCTTTCCCAAAAACAACTAAAATAAATAAATAAATAAAACGCAACGCATCAACGTGAGGCAGAATTCTAAGGCCCGCATTGTAGTCTTTCTCTTTCCTGGAAATTCTACAGGTGGTACCGTGAGGGGGCAGGGCCACTGAATCTGAGAGTGTTGTCAGCAAGGCCAGGCCATTGCCAGAGTTAAAAAAAAGAAGGCTGAAATGTACAGCTCTTTGGGGATACAGCTCCCCTGGGTGCAAAGCACAGCTCTTTCCACCTTCCTACCAAATGGCCTGGGCTGGTTTCTTAAGCTTCTCTGCAACTCAGTTTCCTCATCTAAAACATTCAAGTGATAATCTTGCCTCAGAATACTGTTATCAGGACTTAACACGATAAATTATGGGAAAGGGTGAAGCACAGTGTGGCATCTGATAGGTGCTTAGAATTCTTAGTAGAGTTTAAAAAAAAAACAAAACAACTCTATTGTCATATACACGTTTTCACACATCCTACCTGGCTGCCCAGAGAATTCAAAACATCCCAACCCAAATCACAAGCCTTATCGTCTCCTTTCATCCAAATTAATTTTCCTATGTTTGACCTATTCATTATTTCAGACAGTAAATTAATCTAAAGTCTGGATTCATGTTAGCACACCAGTGAGCATTGGTGTTTTCCCCTACTCTGAAATATTTCAGCAGGACCTTCCCCGAGATGATGCTCTGCTCTGCCATTTCTCCCACCACAGTATTTGGGGTCTTGTGAAAATGCAGACCCTGTAGACTAGGGTGTGGGTCTGAGACTCTTCATTTTTCTCAGGCTCCCACGAGAGGCTGATCGGCTGGTCCCCAGATCACATTTGGAATGACAGGATTCTAGTTCAGGGTAATAAGAATCAAAGACTCATCGAACTTCGAGCTACAAGAGAACTCCGAGATTGTTTTTCATCCCAAAGATGGAAAACTGGTCACATTCAACTCACGCATCAATGTGGGTTTGGGGTTTTGTGTTTTGTTTTGTTATTTTGTCGTTTTGTGTGTGTGTGTGTTTTGTTTTGTTTTGTTCTGTTTTTTGTCCTCATACTGTTCTCAGAAATTGGGAAACCTTCACAGATTTACGGCATGAAAAAAAAAAAACTCCGAAGATACCATAACCCAGAGACTTTATTCTCGAATGGCAATGAACACGGGAGCTGAATGATGGCCCCTGGGACGGACCACACGCTCTCCAGGACCCCAAAGCACCACGGTCCTTCCCAACACAGAGGCCAGATGTCAGTGGCTGCGTATGGTGATACATGCACTGTTGTAAACTTTTCTCACACTAGAGATATATGTCTCAACTCTCGAGTCACAACGGCACTCAGAGGACCACGTGTTTTTAAGAAATGATGGACAAGAATGTCTACGTGGCTCACCGCGCTCATTCACATGAGCTGCCTAGCAACCCCTGATCCCCTCCAGTCTGCAGACGAGAAAGCGGGGGGCACAGCAGTTAAGCGACTTGGCTCAGGCCACAGCTGGCCAGTCCCCTACTGGACGCCAAGAATTACTAGCAGCAGGGCGGGCGGCCTTTGTGCAGGTGGGGCCTTTTAGCACCTCTCAAATCGTTTCGAGTCGCCAACCTCTCCTCCCCATCCCTGGCTTAACGTGACTAACTACTTTCATTTTTAAAACTCTCCTCTCTGGTGGAGCTCCATTTCTGGATATTAATACTATAAACAAGGCACACCAAGAAGCCTATTCATCACCCGCTTACTGGTCAGAGCCAACCGGGGAGGCCGCTGAGCCAAAGCTGGCATTTCCCCCAAGGAAACAAAGCCCAGACTTCCCAGACCTGCTGCATACTCTTTGGAAGGCCGGCAGGCACAGCCTTTGCAGGCGTGTCTGGGAAGCTGCCAAGAGCTTGGGGCCTGGCCAAGTCGGGGGTAATGACTCGGACTCCCTGGGGTCTCCCCTTAATGCTCAAATTATAGACATGGTCTCTGTCAAAGAAGTGTGTGTGTCAGGGACAGGGTTCAGGTGTCCCCAGGAAACAGAATTGGGGTCAACGGGAGATCCATACCTCTTGGGGAGGACACGAAGTTCAAGGTGAGCGTGGGCAAAATGTTCCCATAAAAATTCCAGCTGACCTGGGGGGTCTCTGGGTCAACACTATCCGAAGCATTGACGTCCAACTAAAATAAGCAAAACTCCATCATTCTCGAGAGCCAGGTTTTAAGGCGACCCTCCTCTTCATCTTTTTATTTTTTTTTTTAATTGTCAACGTTTATTCATTTTTGAGAGACAGAGAGAGACAAGGCGCAAGCAGGGGAGGGGCAGAGAGAGAGGGAGACACAGAATCGGAAGCCGGCTCCAGGCTCTGAGCCGTCAGCACAGAGCCCGACGCGGGGCTCGAACTCACGGACCGTGAGATCATGATCTAAGCCGATGTCAGACGCCCAACCGGCTGAGCCACCCAGGCGCCCCTTCGTCTTTTGGTAAAGCACATCCCGGCGCTCACGCTTCTCAGAGGGCTTTGCAAAGAGGCACCAGCTACTGTCTCGTGAAAGGCAAGGGAAGAGCAGCCGTGTGCAGGCTGGCAGCCTGGCTTCCAGGGCTGCTGGTCCCATGGCATGTGACAGAGAACGCTCCGGGTAACACGGCCCTACAGGAGGCCATCCCGAGCCCTTCCCACAAAAGGAGACCCGGTTCCGGGCAGGTGCAGAGACTCCCTAGAAAAGCAACCCGGCCAGGGGAAAAGTGCTAGCTAGCAGCAAGGAGGAGAAAACAGAACCACAATGCCTCTCCTTTCTGCCCCATCGCTAAAACTCTGACCTTGACACTCATCACTACCTCACGAAGATTAAAGCCTGTAGGAAGGGAAGACGAAAAGAGCCTCTGTTTTTAAGAGAGTAAGAACCAGGGGTGCCTGGGTGGCTCAGTGGGTTACGCGTCTGACTTCGGCTCATGTCACGATCTCACAGTTTGTGAGTTCGAGCCCCGCACTGGGCTCTGTGTTGACAGCTCAGAGCCCGGAGCCTGCCTTGGATTCTGTGTCTCCCTCTCTCTCCCCCGCCCCAAAATAAACAAACGTTAAAAAAAAATAGGAAGAAGAACTTAAAAGAAGGACTGGAGATCAGTTTCTCCATAATCCCCAGGGCCTCGAGCACCCAATGATTGGCTCTGCTGGCCATTGCTTGGGCAGAATGTTGGCCAGTGAAAGAGGAAGCAGAGAGCCACTCAAAGTCTGAAGAATGGGAGCTCTTGAGATGGACGGGACTCTATTCCTGAGTATGCACCCAAACCAAAATATTCCACAACGTGGGGGCGCCTGGGTGGCGCAGTCGGTTAAGCGTCCGACTTCAGCCAGGTCACGATCTCGCGGTCCGTGAGTTCGAGCCCCGCGTCGGGCTCTGGGCTGACGGCTCGGAGCCCGGAGCCTGTTTCCGATTCTGTGTCTCCCTCTCTCTCTGCCCCTCCCCCGTTCATGCTCTGTCTCTCTCTGTCCCAAAAATAAATAAAAAACGTTGAAAAAAAAATTAAAAAAAAAAATTCCACAACGTGCACATTTAATATATACTGTAAAACCCTAAAATATACGGGTATAGTCTCTGCATAAATATGTGCACAGTTCCACGGTCAGGAAAAAAAATACCAGTGGAGAGAGTTCTGTACAGTTGCTTATAATAATAAGTACATTTTAAAACGCTCAACAAAGTGATAAAAGCTCATTAATAATCTCCAGTCCTCCTGAGACTCTGAAATTTCCATCAGTCAACCCAAGAGTGCAGCTGCTTAAAGAGAATTCTGGACATCTAAGCTCTGACCACATGGCTCTCCCCATCTCTGGGAGACAGTAAGTAAAAAAAGACTCTTACTCAGTTAGCACTGCAGGGAGGGCTGGGCTTGAAGAGGATGGCAGGACATTCACAGGCACACCCAAGGGAAAATGACTGACTAAAGGGTCACTTCTGCCAGGGCGGGAAGACCTTCTCACAACGTCACCGGTAAGAAATCAGCTCAACTGGAGTTGTGGCTCCAAGCGTGGGTTGGACGCACCCAATGCCACGTTTATTCCCTCCAAGTCTCTGCAATCTGTTTCTTGCCATCTGCTAGGCTCTGGGTACAACCACGTCTGAGTCAGAACATCCCTTCCCTAAGAAAGATGCAATGACTGTCCACTCATTTATTGCCTAGGAACCACGAACAGAATGCGATGTCCAGCCCGTGTGCGAAAAAAGGTGGACCCCTGTGCACCCAATGGCACGTGCTTGGGGGCAGGGGACAGAAAGTCAAGTCTGGAGAATGGAGTTCATCCACACTGCCCAGTGAGATCATGTGAGAAGATGTGATTTCAGGGGTGCCTGGGTGGCTCAGCTGGTTAAGTGTCCGGCTTCAGCACAGGTCATGATCTCGGGGTTCATGAGTTCGAGGCCTGCACTGGGCTCTGTGCTGACAGCTCAGAGCCCGGAACGTGCTTTGGATTCTGCGTCTCCCTCTCTCTCTGCCCCTCCCCCATTCTCTCTCTCTCTCTCTCTCTCTCTCTCTCTCAAAAATAAATAAACATTTAAAAAATTTGTTTTTAAAAGAAGAAGATGTTATTTCAAACTTGCTGCCGAGCACTGGACTGACGGTCCTGGGAAAACAAAGCCGGCCACAGGCGGGCAGCCCAGGCAGCTTCGTGCGAACACAACTGTGATATGAGTCGCCGTGGAGCTTCCCTGGGAAATTTTTAGGAGAAGCACAGATAATCATGGGGCTGAAACGAATTACATGCCTGCTTGAAAGAGCTCTCTTCCAAGAACTCAAAGCCTGTGCGCACACACGGTCTCACTATCCTTCCAGCATACCTGTGAGATGGTAAGAGGGCGGCATGCTTACGCCCACGGTCTCTGCGAAATCAGTCCCCCAACCCCAGTGTTCCAGAAGACAGGGTGCATGTGGTGGGTGCTACCAGCACAGTTGTCCTTTAACAGTCGTTCAGGCAGTCTTCCACACTCTCCTAGACATCTCGACAGAACGCTCAAAGAACCAGACCAATCCTCTAAACGTCTGCAGGCGCACAATACAAAAATGCGTATAGACAGATCAGAGCCAACAGGACGCATCATGTAAGGGAAAGACTTAAGACCCCCTTTATATTCAAAGTAAAGAGCCGGCTTCTGAAAAATAAGTAACACTTTCCAAATCTGAGAAGCAACATCCAGAGCTTTATACACACGTCTCAGAACGTGACTTTTTGAAAATTTTACGTCTTACGGTTGATTCCAGGGTTTTCACGGTTCTTCAAACTTTCACTGAAAAGCAAACAACGGAACCACAAAGATGACTGACTAATCTCATTATAGCTGATCTGAATTCCAAAGTGTCAGATACACAGATATTGCCGGGTGAGAAAACACAGGATTAAAAAAAAAGAAGAAGAAAACAAATAAGCAGATGGTCAATGAGTTATGAGGACCAGAGCCATCAATTTATGTGGGTTTATCTTGTTTATTTACTCAGATTTTGGCAAAAGCGGTACCCTTCCCCTAGCAACAGCTATATCATATGCTTCTTAGGTTACAACATACCCAGCTTCTAATTTTAAAAACCACCATTTCACAATCTGCAAGAAGTTCCTTTTGTTATCGGGGTTAAATATGCTATTTCAAGCCTCTGACACATAGCCTTTGTATTTCTCTCTTATATTTAAATTTTTTAAACGCTCCTGTGTTTTCTTCAAGCACGTATAATGCTTATACATATTCTGGAATCGGACTATGACTCTTCCTTTACAACATACACTTCAGGATAATCCTGAACTGAAGATACTTCTAAAAATGTTTTTAATGTTTTCTTTATTTTTGAGAGACAGAGAGCCAGAGTACGAGCGGGGGAGGGACAGAGAAAGAGGGAGACACAGACTCTGAATCGGGCTCCAGGCTCTGAGCTGTCAGCGCAGAGCCCGACTCGGGGCTCGAACTCACAGACCGTGACATCGTGACCTGAGCCGAAGTCGGACGCTTAACAGACTGGGCCACCCAGGCGCCCTTCCCGAATTGAAAATATGTCTAATACATAAATCAACTTGAACAAGACCCAAATGACTCCCCATGATGCCATGCTGTCTTGGTACAAGCTAGAGTTCATCCACATGATAGGGTTTTTAAAATTTTATCCCGCAACACTTCGTGTTACATTATCACGTTAACGTATGAGGTACAAATTTTCATCCTCACAAAAATAACTAAGTTGGACCCATAAAATCCACTATCTTTCCATTATAAACCCGTATTTCTGCAGTGAATTATAGCTACACTTTTTTTTTTTTCCAGATTGAATGTTTCATAAGAAGAGCTCACGGTCTGTCAGAGAGATTTTCTGAACGATAACTTATTACATAAGGAATTCATTTTTTTTCCCCTAAAAAGAACTGGGCCTGAGGTGGTAGTTACAAGGCAGAATAATCACAAGCAGATGTAAAAATACTTGCACAAAGTAAAAAAATAATAATAATAAAATAAACTTCACATGCTTTGCTCCTTTAAAAAAATGTCAGACATGGCAGGCAATATGTTGGCCCTGATTGTCATTAATTGCCATTATTATGTGCTGCTGATGACTCCTAATGGCACTATTTTACTGGGCAATGGTTTTATATTATTTTTCTGGCACAAAAGCCTGTTCACAAATACCAGAATGTTCTCATACCAAAACTAAAGTGACTAGGGGATTAAAGGCAATTAGTGTAATTTTACTCACTGGCATTAGTACTGAAAATAGATCAGGATACACATTTTTCAAGGTTCAAAAACGTTCCCAAGTTTAGCAAGATTTGAAAACAGACCTGGAAATGCCTATCAGAGGCACTGAAAAAAGACATGCCCTCTGAAGGGAGGGCCGAGGAGAGGGCAACAAGTTTTTAGTCCCTGAAGAGATGTCACAGTCATTAAAGGGAGAGAGACAGTTGCGAAAGAAAATAACAACAAAAAACTGTGGGCAAATCTGGAGCAGCAGAGCGGACCCCAAGGCATAAAGACCGTGGTTCCCATGGAAGGGTCACATCCCTCCTACACCAGAAATGGTGCCCACTCACCAGAATAACTGCCACTGTGCTTCCATGTTAGTCAAAACAGAGAGGAGAGGGGCGCCTGGGTGGCTCAGTCGGTTGAGCGTCCGACTTCGGCTCAGGTCATGATCTTGCAGTTCATGAGTTCAAGACCCGCGTCGGAGCCTGTTTCAGATTCTGTGTCTCCCTCTCCCTCTGACCCTCCCCCATTCATACTCTTTCTCTCTCTGTCTCAAAAATAAATAAATGTTAAAAAAAAAACAAAAACAGAGAGGAGAATCCAAGAAATGGAAAGCTCATAAATAATTTTAGTCAGTCGTTAGGTAAGTCACATAGAACCAGCATCTGTGTGATTTCTAGGTTTCTTAAATTTAACTCGAAAGGATAGAATCATATAAGATTTCAAGCGAGAACATTTTCACATTCAGTAAACTCCATGAATGTGGGCTCACTAACGGAAGTATAGTTGGAATGAACAAAAACTGTGAAATAAAGAACCCTCTTCGGAAGTACACCTCTGTATTTTTAAGAATATAGTTCTATCGACAAACAAGTTTCTATTAACCAGCACTTCCAATTTCCATATAAGTAAAACCTGGGTTTATGAGCATAATTTGTTCCGGAAACATCCTTGTAATCCATAGCACTCGTATATCAAAGCGAATTTCAAGAACCACTGGCTCACTTGTGATCATGTGACGTTCGGCGTACTACTTGTGATGCAAGATATCGATCGTTTATCAAGTTAAAATTTACTAGTAATGTTGATCTTGCAGAACACTCGCGGAACAAGTTACTCGCAATCCAAGGTTACCGTAGTAGTAACTGAAAGTCACTACCCTGCTCAGTGTAACAACTGAAATTCCTAATTCTGATGCTGAGAGACCTTCTAACGACAGAAATGCTACGAGCATCCTAACAGGGTAAGCAGTAACTATTCAAAGAACGAGTTTTCATCTAAAGATTCTTTTTTAAACAGAGTTTACTCGAGTCCTTATGATCCAAATATGTGCAAAGGTGTTCTCTGACTCAAAATTTATAAACCACGATCTGTGGTGGAATCCACTGTCCCAAGAAACAATATTATCGATGGTAATTCACGTCGAAATCTGGAAGGCCGACATAATCCCTAATGTGGGTGAGATAACTAGTGAGATTGCACAAGGATTAATGTACCACTTCAGGAACTGGCTCAACAAACCATCTGAATGATAAAGGGTTCTGGTACCTAGTTGAGGCAGACCAACTACTAAAGTTTGGAGATGTTATTACCATAATACACATCATAGCTGCGCAAGGAATGAAGTGGGTGTTGGTGGGTTAGTCTAAAACCTTAACTATTTTAAATGATTTTTCCCTTTGGAAATCTGAGTTCTGAGATGCTTCAAGTCAACTCACAAACAAATTTCGGGAAAGATCCGTGTGTCACATCATGGGCTGCCTATTTGAAGGAGGCCTCGATTAATCAGAAGCCCATCCCTTGGTCCTGGCATAATAAAGCCTGGAATTAACACATCACGAAAAAGAAGCGAGGAAAAGCAAACTGTCTCCAGGATTCCTTTGGATTAAAAGGAAAGATTTTTAAATAGCTTATCAGTGTTTTCAAGTATAGGGGAACTCCCAAAGAATGGTCTTAAGTAGCTTTAAAGAGTCGCTGATTATCTCCATTTACACAACTATAGAATCTAACAAGCCTTCCACAAATCCTGCAAAGGTAACCCTAGTCCAGTTTGTATCCAAATAATCACATTTAAAATTAGGGAAAGCAAAAATTGATAAAGGGAAACTGAGTTAACAAATTAACAGGGTGATAAATGACTAGTGTTAGTATTCTGACAGTTATGCCAAATTTTACCTTTACTGACTTAATCTAAGAAAGGGAAACATTCCCTGTTTTCAAACCGTGGTACGCAGCTACAGTAATACAAATGACTTCCAATGATGAAAATCTAACTTAGCAAGTTGAAAAGGTGAATACATTATAGTTTTAACCTTTCATGGGAATCCTATGGCTACAGCAAAAAAAAAAAAAAAAAAAAGAAATGCCTTAAGGACACCTGTTTCTACCTATCAATCCACATGCACCACTGACAGAAGACAAGGATTCTGAAGGGCTTTCAATGATAAGTCAGTTTCTAGCCCCATTTAATGACTCCGACAGTATGAGTCTTGAGCTGGGGTAAAAGCCTAGCATTCAGGGCAAAACTGAGCATCTGAATCCTTCTCAGCAGTCAGGATGCAGTGGGCTGTGATATGCCACCTTGGAGTTTAAGTATCAGCTCCTTATTTCCCTAGACTTTTCCTGTACACCTGAGCAGCCTTCGCCGCAGCCATGACGTTCACCTTAGGTGGCAGAACCGACACCGGCCCACCCAGCAACCTAGCAGGACTCAGACAGGTCCTCCGTTATTCAACCCACAGGCACTGGAAGGAGTTGAAGTCACGATCGTCCATGGCTAACTGGGATTCTGGCGTCTTCTCTAAAAATGTCACGATGCTTTATTAGCAAAATCGTTTCTGTGATTTATTGGCCCGATGTCCAAATGTTTTCTTAACATGTCACCTCAGATGCCACTGAGAGAGGCTGCCGTCATGGAGATGATGCTGAAGAGAGGCATTTAGGGTAAATACAGACTTGCTGAGCAAGAGCCCAAATCCCTGACCTCGGATGCACTCCAATGTCTCAAAGGCATCAGCTGGCACAGCGTGTTAATTTGATTCCCTATCACACAAATGTCAAACTACACGAATAAAGAGCTGAAGGAGTTCTGACCTTCCCAAGCAATCAGTTCCTCCTCCCGCATCCCTAGCATGCCTTGGGTGCTCTGGGCTAACACCAGGCGCTTCGTCACAGTTTGCTTCCCTGGCTAGTTCCCCTCTGGGGGGCTGGGGGGCAGCCTTCAAGAGAAGCTGTTCACCGTTGTAACTCCCGAGCCCAGCGTCGAACCTGGACCAGCAAAGGGACTCGGTGAAGATCAACAGACCGCAAGTCGTCGCACAGGACAAGTGTCTGGGATAAGAGCCTGGGTGGGAAACCCTCTCTGGGGATGATGGAGGGCAGATTCCGCGTGTAAAGCAGGACCGTGGCTAGATGAGCTACTGCTCCAAGGAACTATGACAGTTTTATATACTTTTAATGATAATCTGTCCAAGGACAAAAGTGAGACTTAGCATTCACTGAAAGCTCATTGGGCACCACCGCACAAGTGGCTCTGTCCCCAAAGTGACCATGTCTACTCTTCACCATGGCAGCCTTTGCTCCCTGGGCTCATGGACTTAACAAGTTCTATTCTTTCACCCTCCCTTCCTATGTCACATTTTAAAAAATCTCTCTCTAGGGGCGCCTGGGTGGCTCAGTCGGTTAAGCGGCCGACTTTGGCTCAGGTCATGATCTCACGGTCCGTGGGTTCGAGCCCCGCGTCGGGCTCTGTGCTGACAGCTCGGAGCCTAGAGCCTGTTTCAGATTCTGTGTCTCCCTCTCTCTGACCCTCCCCCGTTCATGCTCTGTCTCTCTCTGTCTCAAAAATAAATAAACGTTAAAAAAAAAAATTAAAAAAAAAAAATCTCTCTCTAAACCCTACATAGGAGAATAGTCCTGGTAAGTTTTAAAGGCAGTCTGGGAGTTTCAAAACCAATCAGAACGTTGCTGAACTTTTTTAAAGACCTGTCAACAAATGAGAGTAGAAATTTAGACTGATTTTTATTTTATTTTATTTTATTTTATTTTATTTTGAGAGAGAGAGAGAGAGAGACAGAATGTGACCCACGGAGAGACAGAGAGAGAGGGAGACACAGAATTCAAAGCAGGCTCCAGGCTCTAAGCTGTCAGCACAGAGCCCGATGCGGGCTCGAACTCACCAACTGGGAGATCATGACCTGGGGTGAATCAGACGCTTAACCGACTGAGCCACCCAGGTGCCCCTAGGCTGTTGTCTAAACATCCGTGGGACACGCGCATGGGGTTATGGACGGATGCTGAACACATATTCCTCCTGATCTGCTCAAATCTATAAAGTGCTTTACGCGTGGCTCTAGAGGTGAAACACGGTGAGAGGAAGTTCAGCCACCAATTCTTTGACACACAAAATAGCCCCCATTGGTGGAAATAAAAACTATAAAGCTAAGATAGCTCTTTTTTTGTCTTCTAATTTGTACCACAGATATCGAATGTGAGGACGAACTACTTTAACTTCTAGATGTGGTCATTTACAAGACAAAACAACCCTGATCATTCAGTCTACTGTATTTACACTTCTGTTCCCTACTTCTCTTCCCTAGCTGTCCATGACTGAATATTTCATATGCTTTAGAGTGAGTGAAGCTTGAGTCTATCAAGTCAGCAATGGAAAAAAAGCATTAATTTATGACCACATTGGCAGTCCAGATATACTCGTCGTAAGAAAACAAACTTCAAAGACTCCTACTACTGAAGTCCCAGGCGACTGAATGTTTATGTGTGCCTAAATTTTACTCTATTCCTAGATTTTCCAAATCACATTAAAAGAAAGTTAAAGTTAGGGTGCCTGGGTGGGTCAGTCGGTGAAACGTCTGACTTCCGTTCAGGTCATGATCTCGCAGTCCATGAGTTCGAGCCCCACGTCGGGCTCTGTGCTGACAGCTCAGAGCCTGGAGCCTGCTTCGGATTCTGTGCCTCCCTCTCTCTCTCTGCCCCTCCCCCCATTCACACTCTGTTTCTCTGTCTGTCAGTCTCTCTCAAAAGTAAATAAACATTAAAAACATTTTTTTAATAAATGAAACAATGCTATGCGAAATCCTGTGGATCAAATACGACATTCAGAATGGGAATAACCATCTGATTCAAAAGTCAGAGCCACTCGAATATTATCGCCATTGAGCCCCGTGGCCACCCAGTTAAACCCTGTGTGCTGTTGGGATGCTGGGCTCAAGTTAAATCGGATTCATAAATAAAACTACCAACAGAAAAAAAGAAAAGCAAACTCCTTGACCTTTTGTTCCTTCTGCTGGTGACGATATGCTTGTGCTAACAAGAAATAGTGACAGAATTCCAAATGGTAGTGATTTATAATCTAGGGGGAAAAAAAACCATAATTCTTTGAAAGTGACAAATAGCATGCCAGAAAAGATAAAACACTAGTACGAGATGAATCTTACCTAAAGGTGATGTTTCTGTGGCAGACCCCTTCCAGCCTCCCTCCACCCAGCCCCACACCTTCCAGCAAAGTCTATGAGGTCTGGTCATGCTGTAAGGAACTAGCCCTCATCCTACGTTTCTCTCAAAGATAGAACCTTCTCTCCACTGTTTTCTGTTAACAGCTTCAAGGAACTCTAAAGCTGGAATCGTTTCACACGTAAAGAACAGACTCTGGAAAACAAAATAACCCGTACAATGTCCCAGAGCTCGTCGGAGTCCGTGCTGACGAGTCGATGCTTGTCCGAAGTGCAACTCACTTCTTTTGACTTTAAGTCACTCACTGACTCTATCACATCCTAAAAACCAAGTCACCTTGCAACTTTTTTTCATGTTTATTTATTTATTGGGGGGGGCGAGGGGCAGAGAGAGAAAGAGAGAGAATCCCAAGCAAGCTCAGTGCCCGACACCGGGCTTGAACCCACAAACCGCGAGATCACAACCTGATTCGAAACCAAGAGTCGGACACTTAACCGTCAGGTGCCTGGGTTCAGATCTCAGCTCTGCCGCTCCTACTATTATTATGACCTCTCTCTCTCTCTCTCTCTCTCTCTCTCTCTCCCCCTATTCCCTCACCCATCCTATGCTGGTAATAACACCAAGATCTACCTCGGGGGTTACCAGGAGATGAGATGAATTTGCATTATGTCTGGAATATAGGACAACTCTTCAAACTATAGTAAATGCTATACAACCATTACCTAGTTCTTCATGCAGGGAGATAGTATGTGCATAACATAAAGAAATATTGTGAGAAAGACTCAGTTATTTTTACGTTAAAAATCCAAAGTTCTCGGGGTGCCCGGGTGGCTCAGTCGGTTAAGCAACGGACTTCCGCTCAGGTCATGATCTCAAGGTTCATGGGTTTGAGCCCCGCGTCGGGCTCTGTGCTGACAGCTCAGAGCCTGGAGCCTGCTTCAGATTCTGGGTCTCCCTCCTCTCTCTCTGTTCCTCCCCTGCTCGTTCTCTGTCTCTCTCTGTCTCTCAAAAATAAATAAATGTTAAAAAAATGTTGTAAAAAATCCAAAGTCTGGGAGCTCCAAAATTCTAAATTGTTGCAGTTTTAGAAACCTTCACAAAGGGCTTTGAAACTTTAAGCTAAAAAGCAATGAGAGGAAAAACAACAATGGCATCAGATAATGTAAACACACCATGGCCTGGGCCTCGGGTACTTGCATAATAATTCTGATCTAATTAGGAGAATATAGTATATACCAGCCCTTCCCCCACATCCTCCTCTTCCCCATAAATCACAGAAAAGGCCTGATTAAAACAGATGGCTCTTAAATCATACCCCGGAGCTCTGAAGACTGAACCATCCTACTCATAACACCAGGAGAAACAGGATCTTGAGAGTGTCAGAACTGGTTCTCCGTGGAGAACATTCTTTCCTCACTTGTTATAATGTGATATCTTGGAGGCTGCTGGTTAGAGAAAGCTGGGGAGAGACTACGGGAGAAACCAGCAATCAGGTTTCTGGCAAGTCAAGCACTGGCTCAGGGGTTAGCTTATCCTCCTGAACAGGTTGAGCCCTTCTGATCAGAGAACCTGCCAAGTGGGGCCGCTTGAAGGTGGACGGCAAGAACTTAAGGTGCCTGCACTGTGCACTTGGCTAAAGGAACTGAAACCCCCTTTGAAAGAAAAGGGCCTGGCGCACGTCCATCCTTCCGTCCCCCACCTAGGCTGGAGGTTTTCTCTAGTCCTTAGACCCAGATCTGGGAATAACCAGGAGAGCGGGACTGCATCCAGGACCATCCCAGCTGGACCCTCATCTTTCTCATCTACGGTCACTTCCCCCTTCCGTTGTTCCCAAAGCATATGTTTGACCACATCCCTTCGTGGCTTAAACTTTGTTTTCACGGCCTCTCTATGCCTATGTGGTAAAGAGCCCTCCACGGTACGACCCTCCCAAAATGTTACCTTTATCTCCTTGACGCTTCCCCGAGCAACCTTGCACGCCAAGGTTTTCGGGTCTGCTGGACTTGCTTCATGCTCTTTTTCCTCTGCACGGAATCTCTTTTCCTTCCTCCCCACCTTCCACACTCCCAATTCCATTTGCTCTTCTTGCCTACATCACTGTCTCCTCCCTGATGAATCTTTTTCTTAAATTCCTTGTATCTGCCTTCCGGCAGCCCTCCTCACCCGACACTAACCACCGTCCTGATTTCTGCGTTCCTATCATGGCTTTTGATGCCACGAGCATGGCCTTTTATTAAATTGTATATATCTCCCCCAACAGACTACAAGCTCATTCAGGGAAAATAACAGTGCTTTTATTCACAAAGCTTGGCACCCTCTGTGTGCTGAGTATGTTTGTTTATTGCAATTTCCACGGCAATTATTCATTCCTCTTCTGTAGCCTCTGTCCACCTGACGGACCAGGCAGTAGGTAAACGACAATCCCACCCCACCCCGCTCCTTATCCAGGAAGTGAGAGAATGAGGTGTTAGTCTTTAAAACAAAATATAAACTGTCCTTTTCACTCAATGGGGTTTTCTCTGTGTGCAAAGCTCAACTAGAGATTAAGCGCACACACACACACACACACACACACACACACACACACACACAGGTTTCAGCCTCCAGGAGCAGAGAGAACATAAACCACGAGGCAGAAATCTGATAAACCACGAGGCAGTAAACATTTATAAAACTGGTTGATGGTGTGATACAGATGATAACAATTCTAAGAGAGATTCTTTGTAGATTGTGGTGGTCAGGAAAATCTTCCCAGAGAAGCTGGGATTTGAAGAACTGTGATCTCTCACACAGGTGCCAAGAAAAGAAAATAAAGCCTTCCCGATTTGTGAGGAAAGATCATTGGATCTAAGGAGACGAGAGAGGGAATATCACAAGATTAGACTGAAAGTGGAGAAATGCGAAGTGTTTTAGGAGGATTATAAAATAATTAGTTTGGCTGGGACAGATAATCCAAGGGGGCGATGGGGCATAATGCAGTGAAATGCAGGCCGAAAGGTTTGGGTTGGATCCTAGGACAGCGTTTCCCAAGGCAGGATTTGCAGAATAACATCCCTACAAGTTGCTATTAAAGGAGGTGAGGTAGTTAAATAAGTTTGGAAAACACTATTTGGTCTCCCTTCTGGAGATTAATGACCTGTATTAGAATATTAAAGGCACTGAGAAGTCCTGCAATCAAGTGCCCCATTTACAAACTCTGGGTTTTCACATACTTCAAAATTTTTGTTTTGAGAACCCTAATTTAAGAAATGCTGAACTCCAGGCAATGCAGAGTATTAAAATAAAGTAACACTCACATTTTTTAAAAGTGTAGACCACAGAGTTAGCAGAATGAAAGAGACAACACAGATGGAGCTGGAACTAACAAATAGGGAGAAACAAAGGTGTGAAGAGATGTGAAAATCTGTGAGGAATTCGAAAGTTGAAGTTAGAAGTGAATCAGGCACTTATCCACAAACTTTGCCAGAGTTCAGTGGGGTTCCTGTGAACACCTCTCAAAAGCACTACCCGTAAGTACAGATATGGTTGTGCCACCCCCTAGGCAAGAAGAGAAAAACAAAAACAAAACCAAACAAACAAAAAAAACAAAAAGAAAAAAAAAAACAATTAAGAGGGGAATCCGTATGGAAACAGGTACAGAAGATTGCAAGTCTCTATAAATGGACTCTTTCCTTTGTAAACATATATTCTTATAGATAATAATCCAAAATCAAAGCCATGTGTGATTTAGAGCATTTATCTTTTAAACCAGATGAAACTGGCTCCAGCTTCGACATCCTAGAATCCAGAAGCGTAAGCCAATCGTGGCACAACACTAATGGAAATGCTGTGAGTCCAAAGGGCGAAGTAATTAACATTAGCGTTCAGAACAGGAGTGGATTTGGGATTTTCATCACTTCGAATCTCCATTTATCCAGGTTCTTCATGTGAAGCATATGGAAGTGCCTTACAGATGTGGTTTCTAATCCTTTCAAAGAGAGGGGAGTTTCACGCTCAGAAAATAACTGAATTCTTCCAAGGCACCATTTAGTAAACACTAAACAGCAACTCTCTGGTCTGGTCTTTCCCCAATGGCATGTCCAGAGCTCGTATTCCTCGAGATGTTGCAGAGAAAAGGGGGTCCCTACGGCCAGGTGTGGGGAACGGCGAGGTCAATACATTTCTTCACCGCAGAGCCTCTCAGAGCCTTGACAGCATTCGACTTGGAGAACCTCTGGCGGGAGGAGGTACTGATACCGTGTTCACATTTACTCAACCCAGGACCCCTTCTTTCACGAGTACCGTATGTCCCCCGATTTTCCACTAACAACCTTTTGAAAGACCACAAGACGACCTGTCGCCTGCAGGAGTTAATTCGTTTCTTAGGAAGGTGCTGAGCCATTACGACATGAATAACCCACATGTGAGGATCGGCGGGCTCGTTGGTGCGGTAGAAGGAGTCCTGCCACAGGCCGGAAGCCCTCACGGCTTCAGGGGTCCTCCTCTGACGGGAAATAATCCTGCCTTTCTTGTGCACCTCCCATGGCGGTCATGGCGACCGGTGGAGACCCTTCGCACGAGCACGCTTTAGAAAAGAAACAGCCGTTCTCCGATGTTCGGCAACACACTGTTGGAAGGAGGACAAGCATCTCTGCTTCTTCTGAATTTCCTCGGGACTTCTCTTGCGTCACCAGCTACAACTGATCTTGGAGCCCACTGAAACTAGGACAAACCCAATTTGTTCCCATGGCCAATCAGGCCAACATGACATGGACCCTTTCGCATGTCATTCTAGCCCGCTCCCTCTGCGTGGGCCGCTCTTCCCAAATGTCATTTCCGCACAAGTGTCTTCCTGACCCCACTTTCAGAAAACCTCGGCGATGGCCATCCTCCAGCCCACCAACTCGTCATGTTCTTCGTAACTCTTAGCATTACCTGAGTCAACCTATTAATTTATTCAGGCCCGGCTCCTCCTTCTAGAATGTAAGCCCCGGCTGCTGTGTCTACGGTGCTCTGATGCCTGGAATCTAGGAGACCCCTCACCGAATATCTGTTGAGTGCAAGAAGTTTAAGAAAATGGTTCCCCGGCAAGAAGAGAGGAGAACGTTCTGCAGACGGGGTGAACGATGATCCCGCCAGCGTTCTGACTTTTACCCGATCGTGCTTAACAGGGCTGCCTTCGCTTCGTGATCATTCATCAAGCTGCACGTGCGTCTTTCGGCTCTCTTCCGGGTCTCGGTTTACACTAAAATGGTTTTTGATGTATTGGTGTTTATATAATCATGAATATGGGAATGAGAGTAACTGTTACTATTGTTGAGGACCCTGTGATGAGCCCTACACCCTGCTAGGGGTGATTATCACATCAAATCCTCAAAAATCCCAGGGGTGCCTGGGTGGCTCAGTGGGTTAAGCGTCCGACTTTGGCTCAGGTCGTGATCTCACGGTCCGTGAGTTCGAGCCCCGCGTCGGGCTCCGTGCTGACAGCTAGGAGCCTGGAGCCTGCTTCGGATTCTGTGTCTCCCTCTCTCTCTGCCCCTCCCTTGCTCGCACTCTGTCTTCTGTCTCTCTCGAAAATAAAATGAAACAGTAAAAAAAATTTAAAAAAGAATCCTATTAAGTAATCACCACAACCTATTTTACAGATGGAGAAACCGAGGCGCAGAGATAACAAGTACCTTGTTCGTGGTCACACAGCTAGTAAGTCAGCCCAACCGGGACCCCAAACCAATTTGTTCGAATTCTAAAACATACATGCGTTCTGCTGAGCCCTGCTTGAAAGTCACATCTAAAGTCAGGACTGGTTCGGGGTGCCTGGGTGGCTCAGTCGGTTGGGCGTCCGACTTCGGCTCAGGTCACGATCTCACAGTCTGTGAGTTCAGACCCGCGTCGGGCTCTGTGCTGACAGCTCAGAGCCTGGAGCCTGCTTCAGATTCTGTGTCTCCCTCTGTCTCTGACCCTCCCCCGTTCATGCTCTCTCTCTGTTTCAAAAATAAATAAACATTAAAAAAATAAAATAAAAAAATAAAAAATAAAAATAAAGTCAGGACTGGTTCTGAAATGTCCTTATCCTTCCCCGTACCTTTTCCTCCCCAGAGGCTGCCACAGGCCAACAGAGGCCGAATGCGGCCCCTTACCCAGCACCTTCTCGGGTGCCCACCAGCGCCACGGCCGCACGAACTTCACCTTCGCATCAAACGCACCACAAAGGGTCTCATGTGGCATCAATGCAGGCAGTGGGCCAAAGGGGCACTGCCAGCCCCAGCCGCAGAGGTGATGACCTACCAAGCTCTCAGCAGGACGGCCCTCTCTCACTTGGAGGACTTCCCGGAGGTGGAGGCAGGTTCTTATCTGATCTGGGGGCTTCAGGTCAAGTCCTGAGTTTCAAATCTGACCAGGTTCTGGTGTTTTCTCTATGTCATGTCAAACGTTTTGGAAGAAGCAGCACTTCTAGTCAGAAGGGAGCTGGGGGAGTAAGCCACAGTGGGGGGAAAACTCACTTTTTCCCCCCAAGTAACTACTTGCATCGCTGGATTAGCGGACCGTAACAACCGAAAAGGATTTGTTTCTCCAAATAGAGGGTCACCTTGGAGTGATTAGCATGACTGCCAAAATATAATCCCTCGGCAAACACCAAATGGTGGCACTGACTTGCTTCTACAGGAAGAAGCTTGGCAGGCGAGTTCGGGGGGAAAGGCCCTGACTTACACCGGAGGAAACTCACACGGAAATGAGACTGTTCGCTTTTCCCTCCACGTGTCTCACACATTCCCCCAGCGTCTGTGGGGTTTATTATAAAGGTGTCAGACCCTATCAGAAATTTGATGGCAGCCACACGATATCAAATAAATAAAGCACATGCGTTCGTCCTATCTTTTGAGGTTTTCTGAAGTTAACTCTGAACAGCACCCTTCTGCCAAGCTTCCTGTTCCTTCCATAATGAGATACTTTCCAATTAGCATATCACGAATATTCCTGATCTTCTTTACAAGCTCGGATACATTTTTAAATGTTTCTTTTCAAGTACATCAGGATTTTTCACACTCTATAAAGGGGGAGGAGAATTAAAGCAAGGTGCCCATTCAGTCGTTCCATTGTTGTTGTTTTTTTTTTCTTTTTTTTTTTTTTTTTTTCCCTTTGGAACGGAAAGGTCACAGGACTGGAAGCCAGCAGTCCTGGATTCTGGTTTTGGCGGGGCTGCTAATTAGCTGTGTCACTTTAGGCAAATTGCTTCATCTTGGAGGGCCTCGGATTCCTTTCCAGCAAGATGAGGGAGGAGGTTGGGCCAAACGGAAAGCCCCCCACGGTTCAAAACACTATGATCCTATTTGTGAAGCTTGAATTCTCCCTTGTCTCCTTATCCAAAAGCGGGAGCAAGTTATTCTCTTTGACTTAAAATTTCACAGTGAGCTAAATAGAAAATAGGTATATACATCAGCAAAAAGGGATGTGATTTAAAGGCACACAGACATTTCACTGTGAAGTTATGCATTACCTTTGAACGGCAAAAAGGTTTCTTGCTTCCCCCCTAGAGAAGAGTACGGGTGTTTTCACCTAGCTTTAACATGTTGACAAATACGTAAATACACATACGCACACACTCGCTGGCCTGAAGGAATATTAAGGCAATGAAAATAAAGTCCTGGATATCAAAAAGATGTTCTAGTCTTCCGGTAAACTAGAAAAAAAAAAAAAAAATGGCCGGTCAGTTTGATAAAATAATTTGGATTGCCCAGTAACGGCTGGGTTTTAGGATTTGACTTGCAATATCAAAGTCGTAAAAACACAGAAATTGATCTTCGTTTTGATTACGAGCTCCTATAGAGCAGGAGCCATACTGGCTTTATTCCTTTCAGAGCCTAAACTGTCTGCTGGGCGGGTTGAGACTTCGCCATAAAGGCTTTCCACCCACCGGGCCGGCCATCTCTCTCTCGACACCGCCACACCAACACTCACAATCCCCCCCCACCCCCCCACCCCGCCGGCCCAGCCTTCCAAGGGCTGCCCTTCGCATCTCCTTCTGTGGACTTCCAGGTCTGGCTCGCCCAGCGCCCCCACCTCCCACATCCCACGTCCCTGTGGGCCCTGGCCGTCCTTATCCTCTTCGATGACAACCAACTTAACTGGGTAAGTGCCTGTGGCACTTCCAGACTAGCTCTGATGTCACCCCGTTCAAAGCCCTACACTCTCACAGCACCACGGTCCTGCCGTATTGTATCTGCCTGTTTACACAGCTGCCTCCTGCTCTCAATTCTGCAGGGACCGGAGTTAAGAGAGGCCTTAGAGGGTCACATCTGCAGCCCCAGAACACCCGAACGGCAGTGGAGAAAGAGAGAAAATGGACAAAGGGCGACCATGGTGCTGAGCGAGGTGCTGCGGACATCCCAAGAAGTGACCTCCATCAACCTGAGACCCCACCTTCCTCAGGGATGCATCCTATGACGGCGTGAATGTACAATAACCACCAAAACGTGGTCTAAGTAATCTTATCCCTCATGAGGGAAAGAATCCTGAAGACTGAGAAAGTCAGAAAAATCTTCCTACGTAAAAACAAGGGTGTGTGTGTGTGTACTCATGCGCGTGCATGCGTACGTGTGTGTGCTCATGAGTGTGTGTGTGTGTGTAGGCACTAGGAACCCACTGATGTTTTTTCTTCCACGGAAGAAGAGCCAAAATGAAAAAGCGTTTTAAGAGGGATACGTAGCAGTGATATATAAATACACTGAAGTGGCATAGAGATTAAAGTACAAATTATTTCTAATAATTACACAGCCATGAAAAAATCATTACAAATAATTATATTTATAGATGTGGAAAAGCAATCATAGAGGTCAAGTACAAAAAGTAGGCTACAAAACCATATAGCTAAAAAAATACAATGTGTACGATACTTTTCTTATTTTTATATATGAGAATATCTAGATATACAGGAGGATAAATATCAGAGCGTTAAATGAGGATGTTATCTGAGCAGTGAAATAGGCGATTTTTCCCTTCCTTCTTTTCTTCCTTCTTTCTCTTCATCTGTATTTTCTAACTTTCTTTTCTCCCATGAACACGAACCAGTCGGGTAATTTTTTAAAATCGCCTCTGAATAAGTAAATAGCCCGTTTATAAATATTGAAGAGTGCAGGAAGGAGGTGGCAAGGATTTGGCCTCAGGCAGTGGGGATGGGAATGGAAAAGGAGGCTGGGCTGAGAGCTATTACAGAGGAAGAGCTGACAGAAAGGGGACCAGCACGGAGCGCAGTTAGTTTGGAGGAAAAGATCGTTTCCCCTGGACATGTCTGCTCAAAGGAGTGACAGGTCCTCCGAGAAAGACGGAGGTTCAAGATGGAAGGGAGGGCTCGAGGTGGCCGTGGATGCAGGAGTCACGCCCCGCCCCAGGTCAGAGCAGGGGCCCCTCCACGGTGCCCACGGGAGCCGTACTCCCCGCAGGGCAGCCCTCGGGCCGTGCGGCGTTGAGCTGTCTGCCGGTCTCCCTTCCTCACTAGACCTTGGACTCCAGGAGGCAGGGCCCAGCTGACCCATCAGCACTCCACCCTAAATGCCTAGGTCAATGCCTGGGGCATGGCCTGTGCCCGAGAAGTGTAGGAGGAGCGGCTTGCCGCATCCCCCACGGGGACAGCTGAAGCAGGGAGAGGCAGTGACACGTCTGAGGGAGAGAATGAGGAGCTTGCTGGACAGACGCTTGGGAAATACTCGCAGAGGCGTGGGAGGGACAGTACTGCCTACAGAACAGATGCAGAACCCGGATGCAAAACGCGGGCAGCGCAACTTTCCGGAAAGCACCGGAGGGGAGTCGCAAAACAGAGAAGGAGACTAATGACGACGGCTGGGTAGACCGTCCGAGGGAACAGGAGAGGTGACCAATTACGAAGTTACTGGTGACTCGAGGGAGAATGGTTTCGGGAAGGAAAAAAAAAAAGGAACGAAAGCAGGACACACACTTTTAGGTTGTGTAGAGAAGACTTAAAATAACACAGCTCAAGGAGCAGCTGAGTCGGGGCAGAATCCTTCAAAATCTGCCTAGTGATTCCCATGTTTCTAACTTCTCCTCCTGTGCTCGGTTCAATTAAATCTCAATTATTCCAACAACCGAAAGGAGGCAGCCGTCCAGGGTGCAGCGGGGGGCTGGCCGGGCGGAGCCAGCATCCGCAGGAGGCGGGAGGAAGGGGGACACCCCTGTGTGATCTCCCTGTGCTCCGAACGCCCGCGGTGCTCCCAGCCTACACCGCACCATTTAGCTCTAATTACACGCTCAGATCATTCGCTGCTGCTTCCTGTGTCCTCTCCCCTCATTCAGATGGCAGGCCAAACCGTGGGGACTTTCCATAGTACAGTTCCCGACGGGATTCGGTAGCTGCCGGTTTGGGTCAGCGCCAAAGAGAAGAGGGCCACAGACATCAGTCCACATGCAATAATCGTTAAACACACACCGCCGCAAAAAAGACTCTGTCAAGGGGCACCTTGACGTCTTCCTCCCCTTTGACACCCCACGACACTTGGGCCAGGGTCATCGCCCCCCACCGTCCGTGCCAGCTTGCTGCAAGGTGACGTTCCAAGCTGTGAGTCGGCTGGGGACACGTGGCTGGGAGCAGGGGTAGCCTCAGTCAAGGCGTCTGCGGGCAGAACCCCGTGCCTGGTTGGGGTCCCAGGGCGCGGGCTCCGAACGGTTCTATGCGAGGTCCACCTCCGCGGCCAGACTTTCCGGGAACTGGTCAGGGAGGCTCCCGGCAAGGCAGGGCAGGAAAGCCCAGACCGGACGCTGACTCAGAACAGACCTGCCAAGGCAGCTGCGGGCCTCAGCTGAGCCTGCCCGGCTCCCGACCCACACTGGAGCCGCTGGGAGCACCCGGCATTCCCAGAATCTGTGCGCTGACCTCAAGGTTCCTACGGAGCCGGCGCCACAAGGCAGCCGAAGTGCCAAATGTCGCCTCAGAAAGCAGGTAGGATGGAGGTGAAGGGCTCGCACGTGCCCCCCGCTCACACGCTTCCAGGCAAACCCCAAACATGCCTCAGTGCGCAATTCCAGCCATACCTCCTGCTGAAGGAAAACCCCGCGGCTTGCTCAGGGGTATTTTGCAATAGGAGAAATCAACGATGCCTATGGAGCACTTTGTTTCTTAAGCCCGAAGATGCTCACATACACATAAAAACTGTCTTGTGAACATACTCATAACAAACTTTGCCAGAGGTTTTCCCACGCTGAGGTGGTTTCAAACTGTATGCGGAAACTACGAACGTTGGTTTTTCTTCAGTAACGAGTTTGGCTTTCCAAGCTACCCTTGCTGGGAAGTTACACTTTCTAGCAAGAAAAAGTGAACATGTGGATATTACATGAACGTTTTCAGGACACTGGGGTCCATTTAATATACCGAAGCAACAATTTATCAAACGGGACCCCAGAGTCCGGCCGCATGGCCCCTTTCACATATGCTGAACGGCTCCCCCAAGACTAGTCTATGGAGTAAGAATCTGCATCATTAATTAAAGAACTGGTACGGACTGTACTAACTTGAGAACACCCTGTTGTAGGAGAGACCGGAACGCACACTTTAATTACAAGGTAAACAGTTGGGATGAGCAGTTTCCAGAATTAAGCACTTAAAACTAATGTGTGTGATTCAACTTACTTGCTCAACCTCGTGTACAACAGGTGTGGGAATTGGATGTGTTATTTCCACTCTCCCTCACTTTAACTCGGCCAAATGTTCCATCGTGAATTATTCTGTGAGTTTTAGATTAATCACCAAAGGAAGAAAATCAGGGTGAAGCGTTTCTTGCTTCACATTAAGGTTTCTGGGCTTGTCAGAAAAGAACAAATCTATCCACGGAACATTTCACATCCAAGACTCATCTGAGCCTCAAAGATTTGAGATGTTAATGTTGCCAAACTAGCCAAGAATTGCCAAGTATTATACTAAATTCATATGCACATTAAAAAATACTCCCTGTTTATAAACAATCTTCCATATGCGTTGGACAGAAAAGTACTAAGTTACCATTAACTGTCTGACTTCTGCAATCTGTCGTTAATTGCTATTTTCAAGTTTAAATTATTCCATTAAATTTATTTCCAGGGCTCTATATCAAACTCATTTATAAGAACGTTTCTATTTCCCAGTGAGATGTCAAACAATTTACCTAATGGTTCCATTTACATAGGATTTAACTTTTTATGTAAACATTTTAGATTAAGTAAGCCTGTCTTATGCACTGCTTATTATTTTAAAACATACGTTCACTCCGTATGGAAAAGAACAAACTCTCTCCCCTTTCTACCCTCTCCCCGCCCCCCAGGAATCTAGTTTTTTTCAAGGGCTACAGTTTAGAAGTTTAGGTCTAAGTTCTCAGAACAAATAGAAATCCTAATTAAAGCACACACATGCATACACGCACCATCTGAAGTTTGTGTGTTTTATGTTTGGTCTCTACGTAGGTCTCTGCTGTAGGGAATTTTGCCATTGGCCCAAATTATAATGTCAGGCGAACATGGGGCAAAAAATTAATCTGAAGATACTTCATGCGGGCCCATCCGGAAGTACCTTCCTTTAGATAATAAATAGCAAAGTCCTAGCTAAGTGAACTATGGCAGTGATGGGACCAATTCATTCTTCCAAACACTTAAAGGTGTTTCATGATGACCTTTCCACAAGTTTCTGGAAAGAACACAAAAACACATTTATGAGAACCATCTGAAAGTGGAGAGCAATTGACAAATAATTCTACATTTACAGGGAAATCATGAAAGTATGAAGGCCTGGTATAGTAAAAGTTTACAGCAATCGTATCTCCTACGTGAGGCGCCCACATAACTCCCCCTAACGTTCCGGATTTTGGACAAATGAACTCTTAGTGCCACTGTCGCCAGAAAAAAAAACAAAAAAAAAAACAAAAAAAAAAACTGTCATGTTTTATGAAGTATTGTATTTAAAAATTCAGACCAATCCCTGAGTTTCTTCTGTCTAGCAACATACCCCAGAGTTCAATATACTTACTCTCCAGTGCGGGTCCTGGTTTCTGGTTTTGCAAGGGGTCTGTAAAACGTACAGATGGTAATAATCTGTGGCTTACTTCAAATCCTGACGACTGCTGCTTTATTCTCTTGATTTCCTTTGGTGCCAAAGATGTCGTTCTTTTCCAGAGTTACCGCACGTTAACTGAAGCTGCTGTCAACATTTTATTTCGTTCAGCATTTCAGGCTTCCTGATAGCTAACTCAAACATTAAAGATAGCCATGCTCTGTGTATTTTTCAATCTTCTTTTTTTTTTTTTCTTTTTCTTTTTCCCCCTCGATGGAAGGGTGCTGGGTTCTCCTTAAGCAGCACAGAGGTTTAAAGCTGAACGTTTCCAGACCGCATTAAAATAAATACTAATGCAATTCATTTCTTCCTTCAGACATTTCTTTCCTTCCCTGGTTGCTCCGGCCGTGTTAATTTTCCCACACTCTCCTGTAATGGTGAAGGGCTTGTCTGGGCAAGTCAGATAACACTTGGGCAGGAGATTAAAAGCCCACACTGAAGTCATTAAGTACCTACAGGGCTGGGCCCTGAAATCCACTGAGCACAGCCTCCAAACACTGTCACCTTGACTTGAAAAGCAACTGGAGAATCGTAACAACTAAGACAATCTCATTTGGGCTCTGCCAGGCCCTCGAACCACCTGTATTTCATATAACAAAGCAGTGCTTCAGCTCTGAGGCCAGAACAAGGAGGAAATGCCTTACTTTTATTTCGTTTCACCTTCAAGTCTGTGTACAGTGAACCACGGTCGCGGTGTCTAACTAGGGTGGCCCCAAGTCCTATGCTGCCCAGAACAGCTCCCCGACACTGCCTTCCATTCCCAAAACTGTCCTGCTTTCACCAATTCTTGGTTACCTTGTCTATAGCTTTTGACCTCAGTTCTGGAAAGTTCTTTACAGTTGCCACGTGTGTCTGAAAAACACCTCTACCCTCCAAATCACAGTTTTAAGTAACTGTTTAGCCATTGTGACTGTTTACAACTTACACCTTGTAGGGGCGCCTGGGTGGCTCAGTCGGTTAAGCATCTGACTCGATTTTGGCTCGGGTCGTGATCTCACAGTTCGTGGGATCAAGCCCTGAGCCTGCTTGGAATTCTCTCTCTCCCTCTCTCTCTTTTCTTTCCCCTGCTTGTGTTCTCTCTGTCCCAAAAATAAATAAACATTAAAAGGAAGAAGAAGAAGAAGAAGAAGAAGAAGAAGAAGAAGAAGAAGAAGAAAACTTACACCTCACTCTTACCTTTTACTGACACTGAGGCACTCTTACATCAACTTATAAAAGCATTTATTTTACTGTATACATTTAGGTATATTTATTTGTCCTTATTCATATAAGTCCTTAACAATCCACCTTACACAGAAGACTCCTTCACGCCTTACTGGAATGTTCCTTCCAAGGCACAAGGTGTGGTCAGGTTGTCAGTCTAGAATAATTTTGTTGTGGGTATGATAAGGCAGCACCTTCCTCTCTCCCATTTGCTGCCTGAGTAAAACATGAAGGAGAAAGTAGCAACATATTCTGTTTTTGACATTTTTAAAAGAAATCTCAGTATGGAATCTTGGGGATTTTCCATAAATAACAATTACTATAAATGGAAGTCCTAAAGAATAATAAACAGAAATCCTTGCCTGGGGGTTGGGAAAGATGATAGTCTCCAATTTTTTTTTGGGGGGGGGGGGCGGTCCTTGAAGAATTTAAATAAACCTCTTAGCATAAGAAAATGCAGATTATTTGGGGAAATCAGGTATAACTGAAAACATTAGGAAAGAAAAATCCATCAGAAATCTGAGGGATCTGGAAAACGAATTCATGGGGCAGTAAAATGAATAAGAAACAATCACCGCCATTTGAGGGAAGGGCTTCTCCTTTGTGGCACATAAACAAACGGCGTGCGGAACTCTCTCCATGCTTTCTCCCCCTCCCGTCTCTCCGCACCGTTATCCCGATGTGGATGACTGCAGCCTTTATTCTGCTCTCTCTCCCAAGTTCCAGTCTCATATGGCCCATCACTAACACCTCCACCTAGATGTCCTATATGTATGGCTCAGGCTCGAGGGGTTTTAGCTTCAAAAACGACTGCTGCCTCCACATTCCGTATTTTTAATAAGGCCGGCCACATCCGCTCAAGCGCCAACGCCGTCTTCCTCTCGCAAAGTCCCGTACATGCTATCTCCAAAATATTTCCTGTCTCTATCTCCTATGAAGCTACATCCTTTCTTCCGTCCCCAACTGGGACCAGCTGGCCCCGGTGCATAGTAGACTTGGTCCACTCTTGCATTCCCACCACCAATCCCACCCTAAAGCAGAAGACCTTTAGTTCAGCTTAAGCCAGCTCTCCCCCGGAGTCCTACAGCAGGTAGCACAGACTGACAGTCCCTCGCTAAGGTCCCAGTTTTAATCCAAGAGCTCCTGGCTCCCTAAGCCCAGCCTGCCTCCCACCCTCCGGTAACAGGGCTTCACCTCCAGGCCTCGTTCCCCAGCTCCTGTTTTGGTTTGGTGATTATGCAGTCCATTAGGCTCCTCCTGGGTCTGGGACTCCTGCCCGTTTCCTGGCTTGGCCCCGAAAAACCCTACCCTCACCTCTAGTTCAGTGCTTGGAACCTGCCGGCCTCTGCCACACCGTGTTCTTACCCAGAGTGAGCTAATCATCGAAGGGCCTAGAGATTGCCACATGTGACAGAAACCACCTGTCGGCTCAAAGACAATGTAAACTCCCACCAAGCAAAACCCAGCCGGAAACCAGGCACTCAGAAGAATTCTATTTGCTCCATCTGGGCCCTGACACGGGTTCTGGGCTCCTGTCCTAGCTTTGGACACACCACAGGCTTTGGCTTCTTTTGGCTCTGAGTTGACTGGTTTTACCCCTGTTATATGACCGTCTGGACATTTTGTATTTCCGATCCTCATCCCTAACCTTCCAGTTCCCCCAGTAACTATGGCAGCCTGCTCCCATCTGGGCATGGTCTAGGACAAAGCAGCCACTTCCCACCCTTTTCTCCCAGTCCCTGCCTATGACCACCCACTATCCACTGCCTACCTAAAATCGACCCTTCTTTTTTCCTCCTAGTTTACAGGACCCTGAGCCATTGATCTCTCAACAGATAGGCCTTGGAAAGGGTCCTAAGGAAAGGGTCCCATGGTAAATCTCATTTCTTTTGGCCAGTGGCTGATATGAGAGGGCGTATGACCCATTCATGGATAATTAAATATAAGAAGTCTACTGACAGGGATTTCTGTCCCAACATTTTTTTTTTTAAATCGCCAGGAAAAGGCCCGTGCCAACCCTCTGCCTTGAATGCACAGGAAATATCTGGAGCCACAGAAGCCGCTTTGAGATTAAAAGGCAACAGGGGAGGATGTAGGAGACAACAGTCTAATGACACCGGAAGAGAAAGACAGATGGGGCCTGCGCTCTTGACAGCATCATTGGGCTATTTCTCTAGCTCCTGGCTGTCCATCCCAGGTTTCTGGTTATGTGAGTCAAATATATCCTTATCTGTCTGAGCTAGTATTAGCCAGGCTTGCTGTTAAAGGTGACCAAACACCATTCCCCTAATAGAACAGACACATGAGCGGCATAACCTTCTAGAAGGACTGTACTGAATGTCAGGGCCCAGGCTGGCTTGGTCAATATCCCCCATTTCCTTCTCCCTTCATCTCATTCAATCTCTCTCTTCTCCAGTTTGCTTTCTACCAAAGGTAGTAGTAAGGTAGCATTTTGCACTTCGCTCATACATGTGTCTTCTTTTATACGTACAATACTTTAAAGGCGCATGAGTGACATCAGTGGAAACAGTGAAATGGGGAATTGCATGGGCTGGACCCTCCAGGAACAGCTAATGAAAACTGTCAAAATCAACTTCATCCCAAACCTGGAAACTAGTTAAATATTTAAAGTAATCAGGTGAACACACAATCAAGAAAAAGGTGTCTAAATATCAGTAGGAGAGATGTGTGGTGTTTTAACGTACCCTAGCCCCACGTCCCCCAACCTGGCTCAATGGTGGCTTTGGAGACGCAACCCACTGGCCTGGTGTGGGTTCCCGGTGCTGGAGGGAGCGGCACAGACCTTCTTTCCAAATAATTATGGTCATTTGTTTGGGCCTGTCTGGTGGATCCCTGAGGACTGGTGCAAAGGGCTTATGTTTATTTCACCTAATCCAGATCCCTCCCTGGGTAAAGAAGTGAGTACCCAAGGGGCATTTGTCAAACATATTAAAGGCAAATGAATTATCTGCTGCCACTAGGGGAAAGGGATACTCTTTGTTAACAGACACACCAAAAAGCCTAGGAGAAAAGGCAGGGAAACTTTGGGAAATAAGGACTTTGAAAAGCTCCCACATATGACTGAAAATCGAATAGCTCATACACATGCCCAGGATAAGGTACACGCTCAGAAAAGACCCTGATCTCTCACTTCTACCTGACTTCCAGGCTCTGAGCAAACAGGAAACAAAGGCTAAGGCAGAGTTGTAAACTGCACGGCTGAGTGTTTTTTTAAATTAATTAATTTATTTTGACAGAGAGAGAGTGCAAGCAGGGGAGGGGCAGAGAGAGAGGGAGAGAGAGAGAGAGAGAGAGAGAGAGAGAGAGAGAATCCCAAATAGGCTCCCCGCTGCCAGTGCGGAGCCCAATGCGGTGCTTGAACTCATCAACCGTTAAGACCTTGACCCGAGCTAACATCAAGAGTCGGACACTCCACTGCCTGAGCCACCCAGGTAGCCTTGCACAGCTGAGTGTTGAAGGCATGTCCCAACACACACGGCCTACTATGTGCTCTTCTTTGCCTTTTTAAAATGTTCTTCTCCTTCTCCTCCCCGTCCTCCTCCTTCTCCTCCTCCTTATTATTTATTTCTTTGGCTTGTTTGAGGTATTTAAGGAAATCTCTGTCAAACTGCTAGCTGATCACTAAGCTTTCAGTGACCTTACGTGACAAAGAATACAGACTTCCCAAAATTTGTTCAGAAAAGTCACTAAATCACAAAAAGCAAGAATAACCTGTGAAGAGGAGACAATCTGATTTCCCAAGTAGCCGCATTACAAGTATTCAAAAAATCCAGTTTTCAACACAAAATTATAAGGCGTGCAAAGAGACAGGAAAGTATGGCCCATACACAGGGAAAACAAAGAAATTAACAGAAACTATCTCTGAGGAAGCTCAGATGTTGAACTTACTAGACAAACTTTAAGTCAATTATTTTAAATATGCTCAAAAACCTAAAGGAACCCGTACACTAAGAACTAAAGGAGAGGTGCCTGGGTGGCTCAGTCAGTTAGGCATCTGACTTCAGCTCAGGTCATGATCTCACGGTTTGTGAGTTCGAGCCCCACGTTGGGCTAGGCACTATCAAAGCAGAGCCTGCTTGGGATTCTCTCTCTGTCTCTGTCTCTCTCTCTGCCCCTCCCCCACTTGCACTCTCTCTCTTGCAAAACAATAAACTTTAAAAAAATACTAAAAAAAAATACTAAAGGAAACCATGAAAATAATGTCTCACTGAATAAAAAATATCAATAAACAGAAATTGTAAAAAAAAAAAAAAAAAAGGGAGAGGAATTCTGAGAAGTACCATAATTGCAGCTGAGTTCAACAGCAGATATGGGCAAACAGAAGAAAGAACTGGTGAATCTGAAGACAAATCAATTGAAATTACCCAATCTCAGCAGTAGGGGGGGGAAAAAAAGAATGTGGAAAAATGAACAGATCCTAAGAAATTCAAGGGACACACCACAAGCATACCAACATATACATAATAGGAGTCCCAGAAAGAAAGGAAGAAAAGAGGTAGAAAGAACACGTTAAGTAATAATGGCGGAAATGTTAATCTACATATTCAAAAGCTCAATGGACCCCAAGTATGAAAAACTCAGAAAGGTCCACGATGAGACACACTGCCATCAAAGTGTTGAAAAGCAGAATTTCAAAAGTAGAGGGAAAAGACTTGTCCCATACAAGGGATCCACCATGCGATTTTTTTTCCTGTTAGAAACCATGGAGATCAGAAGGCAACGGGATGACCTCTAAGGGCTAAAAGAAAAAAAATACTATCAGCCAAGGGTTCTATATTCAGCAAAACTATCCTTCAAAAATGACCAAGAAATTAAACATTCCCAGACAAACAAAAACTGGGAGAGTCTATTGCTAGTGAAATACCCTACAAGAAATGCTACACAGTCCCTCTTGTTGAAATGAAAGGGGACCAGCAATAACCTGACCTGCATGGAGAAATAAAAACACTAGCAAAGTCACTACACAGGTAAATATAAAAGTCAGTATTAATGTATATTCACTTATTTCCTTTTTTTCTGTCACCTAAAAGACAACTATATAATGCAATAATCATAATCTATGCCAAGGAGCACACATGGTATAAAGATGTAATTTGTGACAGTAAAGCACATGTGCACAAGAGAACAATAAACCCGCAATAGGGTGAGAGGCTGTGTTCCTAAAGCAGTGAACGATAACAATCCCCAAGGGAAGACATCCTCTCCTTTCGCCACATCCCCTCTGCTTCACTTGTTACCTGGTTGGTATTTAGAGGCATTTGAATTTGCAACTCCCGTGTTTAAAACTTCTCCTACATGAATCATACTTCTGCATAGGGACCCCAAATGGTTCTTCGTTTCCTGGCAAATAAAATTCAAACTTCTTCTTTTTTTTTTAATTTTTTTTTTAATGTTTATTTATTTTTCAGACAGAGGGAGACAGAGCACGAGTGGGGTAGGGGCAGAGAGAGAGGAAGACACAGAATCTGAAGCAGGCTCCAGGCTCCCAGAAGTCAGCACAGAGCCCGACGTGGGGCTCGAACCCACAAACTGCGAGATCATGACCTGAGCCGAAGTCGGACGCTCAACCGACTGAGCCACCCAGGCGCCCCAAATTCAAACTTCTTGATCTGACATCATAGACTTGAAGTATTTGTCTCATTTCCGTCTTTCTGGCTTCTCCTCTAATAACTCTGTTATTATAACATGGCACATTCTATATTACAGATAAACAAAACTGCTGACTAGTCCTATTTCCAATCTTCCCATGCCCATTCCCTACCCGGCTTAACTTTACTGAAGCTTCTCCAGGGCTAGATGGAAAGACCGTCCCCAGCTCCGTAAGTGTAAAGTCCATCCAGCCTGATTCCAGTGGTATTCCTCTGTCCATCCCCCATCCGGAAGCCACCTCTCCCTCTTCTGGACTCCTGTATCACTTCTGCTGTACTTCTCTGATTGTATGTACTGCTTTCTATTTTGTATTTAGCCATGGTGGACATTTCTTATTGTTCTTTTTAGATTGTCAGAGAGTCATCTCTGCAGCTTACAAAGGTCATCCGATTGGGAATCTAAGGAACTGCATTAGAGACAGGCTTGGGTGAACTATTTTGTTTTCTAGGTTCAGTTTCATCATTAACATAAATGAAACAACGTCTGCTTTATGAGATTCTTGTGAGAATTTAATGGTGTTATTCGTAATCATTAAAGTTCATTTTACAGATGAACTTTACCTGTGAGGTTAACATTTTAGCCTGGGGCCAGAGTCCACAGTCACATTTATGCCCAAACTATTTATTTATTTATTTACTTACTTACTTACTTATTTATGTTCAATAAATTTTTGTGGAATGAACAAACATGCTAATTCTGTGATATGTAGTTGAATAATTTAAAATAATTTAGAGGAGTTTTTATCAATGATTTTAGCATCCTATCCACAATCTCTACCAGAGGTAGTCAATACAAGAATTTTTTTTTTTAATAGATGCAGTTAAATGACTCACCTTGACTTTTAACACAGCAACAACTTATTTTACTATGAACATGGCTCTTTTTGGTCTCCCTCAAGGTAAAAACTTTCTGAACCCAGAGCTATTTTTCACAATTCAGCAATCAAGTTGTCAAACGAAAGAGAGAGAAGAAAAACTGACTGCATCAGGTATAGTGAAAGTATACCCAATTTTGTATTTTTTACAGATTTTTAACACAGAAAGATTAAGTGAGGGGCGCCTGAGTGGCTCAGTCGGTTGAGCGTTTGACCCTTGATTTCAGCTCAGGTCATGATCTAGGGTCATGGGAAGGATCGCTCAGCGTGGAGCCTGTTTAAGATTCTCTCTCTTTCTCTCTCCCTCTACCCCTCTCCCACCCGCGCTCTCTAAACAAACAAACAAACAAACAAACAAAAAAGAGGGTGGAAGAAGACCAAAAAACTGGCCCCCATCCTAGTAACTACTTGTGAAGGTGTGTGTCTTTTCCAGAGGCTGATATTCCTGAATACACAACAAATATAAATTCACCAAATTGAATAATAATTTTGTAGGCTTAGATTAGAAACTGCAGAGGGGGATAGATGAAATTCAAGAACCAAACAATTTCTTCTCAAAATTTTATACCTTAATACTCCATAAAATTGATTATTACAGTACGATTTCATGTATCTACCTACATATGTATATGCAAATATAGATCGGCATATATTAACACAAATTTATTTTATACATATTTTTATAATATGTCAGCGTATACATTAATATATATCGATATACACTGAGGGAAAACAAATGTACAGAACTATGAGTCAACTATAATTATGATTATTAGAAAATACATTGGCATATGAAGAATGTGGAATAAATGTATTATGGAGTAATGGATCAGCTTTTCCTTTTTGAATTTCTCTCATGTTATTACCCTATAGTAACTAAAATTCAGACAAGAAAATTTAGAGTTTTTGTTTATGGGGGGGGGAGCAGATTTTTTGCTAAAACAAAACAAACAAAAACCACTCAAGCACTCAACCTAGTGTATTCAGTGGGTCTCCACTTTTGAATACAAAAAAAATTATAGGAATATATTTGTAGGGGGCCTTCAGGAAAATTACTTTTCTTCTGCTAACGTTATACACAGTTCGTAGTTTATTTGCAAAATTTAAGAACTGTGAAAATAACTGACAAATTATGGTCTGTATTTTTAAATGTGGAACAGAAGAATTCCTTAGCACCAAGTTTGGAAACAACCAAGAATCCTTGTGTTTGAAGTAAAACTCCAAATAAAACACTGGGTAATTAATCTTTTTCTTTTTAATACTGGTGCTCTTCTATTTAAGGAAAGGATTATAAGTTTGGGTTGCATTTTTTTAATAACTCTAAGAAACATTTGCTTTGCTTTTCTTGTTTTTTTTAATGTTTATTTATTTTTGAGAGAGCGAGAGAGAGAAAGAGAGAGAGAGAGAGAGAGAACATGAGCAGGGGAGGGACAGAGAGAGAGAGGGAGACACAGAATGTGAATCAGGCTCCAAGCTCTGAACTGTCAGCACAGAGTCCCATGCAGGGCTGGAACCCACAAACCGGAGATCATGACCTGAGCCAAAGTCAGATGCTTAACTGACTGAGCCACCCAGGCGCCCCTAGAAGCATTTGCTGTTTATAAATAGAAGAGTGACATGTGTGCTGATTATTTTAACAAGTTTATTACTTCATTTGATTTTTCAGGTGGACAATCCGGTAAGACACTCACTAAATGTCTTTTCTCTTGTTTATTTATGTGTTTCTGCTCCCTCAAGAAATCAGGAAACTAAGAATGTTTTAGCCCCCAGACTACATTAATGCCCTGTAATGTTTCTTTGTGTCACTTAATGTTTAGTGGTTTAAGATACATCTTTAATGGTTAAGCATAAAAGAAATGGCTAAAGTGCTCACAGATACATTTGTTCTTAAATCTGAAACTCACTCAAGACCTTCCTGGTCTATGGATGACCTACTCCTATATCACTGATACTTACATTCTTTGTCCACGTATATACTTGGCTTTAGCTGTTAGCTGTCAAATTCTATTTACTTTCCACATGAAATGAGATATTTAAAAATATCTGTCAGTAATTCTTCAAGAATTCTCCCAGAATACTAACACGGGGAAAAAGTTCTACAATGTCACGAAATAGTGGGGAATTCACCTTTATATATGCTTTTTTCTTAAAATTGCCTTCTTAAATTTTACATTGAAATCCACTGAGACTTCAGCCAAATGAGTTGCTTTAAGCAATTATTCCACCTTGTTGATGAGACTGTAGAAAAACCCTAGAATTAGTACACGATAATATGAGTTCCACGAAAGCAAGAACTTTGGCAATTCCGTTCCCTGCTATGTCTTGACCTCACAGTATAATGCCCGGTATACAGTAGACACTCAATAAGTGTCTGTCATGTATTTGTTGAATTTGTAGAACTAAGTCACAAGGATTTAGTGGTCAAAGAACTGCAAATAGAAATGTTATGCATTTTGCTGTCGACAACAACAACAAAAAAGATTTTTCATGATTACTTTCTGAAGTTGAATCTCTTAAATTCTGAGCCTCTCACAGGACCAGATAAAGCATCGTTTAGTCAATGTGGCTAGCTCACCTTGCTGGCACACAGGGGTTGTTGCGAAGGTAGTAGAGTCCATTTAGTAAACTGTCATTTAATGACACTCGGTGACAACTTTTCACCTGCAGAAGGGCATCCCGCTCCAATAGGTAAATGACAGTTCACTTCGCCTTGGCAGAAACAAACTCAGTACATTTGAGCCTTTTAACAGCCTTTCCGTTTATAATTAGTAGTACTCACACCATCGTGGTGTCATTAGATTCTATAAATAGAAATGCGCCTCCTGTGCCCTTTTTTTGTTTTCAGTCTCTGCCCTCATTACTTGCAACTCCCAGCTTAAAATCCTAAGACATTTGCTCGGCCCCGTAAGTCTCCAAACGGCTCAAGGAAATGATATCACTTGGTATCGTAGATTCTCTGTCCCTGACCCCAGTGGACCACTGACAGAACTCCCCTTCCTTTCCCTCAAATTATTCTCAGGGGTCGATCTGGCTATCTAAAGACAAATAGTGAGGCGCCTGGGTGGCTCAGTCGGTGAAACCTCTGACTTCAGCTCATGATCTCGCGGTTCACGAGTTCAAGCCCCGCGTCGATCGGTTTCTGTGCTGACAGCTCAGAGCCTGGAGCCTGCTTCGGATTCTGTGTTTCCCTCTCTCTTTGCCCCTCCCCTGCTCTCGCCCTCTCTCTCTCAAAAATAAATTAAAAAATTAAAAAAAAAAAAAGAAATAGCCAAGGTCTGTATTTGGAGCAAAATTTAAATAAAATGCATGAGGAAATCTAATGTAATATTGGGTGGAGTAACTCTCTTCCCGGGGGATCATCTCCTCACCATTTGGCACTGGCTGTCCTGTCGCTGGTGGGGCTTCTGGGTCCTCACTGCCCGCTGACTGGCACCCTCCCGTGGGACCAGCCTCGCAGGAGCTCTCTCAATGACACCAGTTCAGACCACAGGCCCCTTTCCCTCCCACGTCTCTCCCACACTGGGGAACCCCTTTCCTCTCCTGCAGCTGCCCTGACCTTTCCAACCCTGGGGTATACACCTTTCGGCTCCAACCCCAGTATCTTCCCTATCCGCTCCAGCCACAGGAATCTTCTGCTTTGAACTTATTCCTGAGCGGGGAGGGGCTCCTTACTCCAGCTTCAACCCAAACATCCCTTTGCTTGTTTGTTTTATAGGTTAGGCTCCAAGTAGGTGTTAATTTGAAGATGGGATTCTGTCATTAAAAAAATAAATATAAGTATAAAATCCAGAAACCATTGGTCTACGGTGCTAATTTTGGTAAACAATCAGTTACTGGATTATTTCATGTTTAGTCCTGTCTTGCAAAACAGATACGGAGGCGCCTAAAAGGCAGAATGCACCTTATTTTTTGTAGGTATCCCTTGGAATGTAGCATAATGCTATGTATGCTGTAAGTGTTCTAGAAAATAAAGCTGAGTGAATGAATTTTCCTATTAGAACAATATATAATACAGACACCCCCCCCTAAAAATGAACATTGGGGTGCCAGGAATTTCTATATCTCAGTTTGGTTGGTTTTACATGGTGTGTGTGTGTGTGTGTGTGTGTGTGTGTGTGTAAAATCACCGAGCTGTGCACTTAAGGTTAGTGCATTTTACGTGTTTTACTGTATTATGTTAGCCCTCAATTGTTAAGCAAATAAACACAACTTAAAAGTAAGAAAAAAACATATTTGGGGTGCCAGGTGGCTCAGTCGTTTGAGCATCAGATTCTTGATTTTGGCTCAGGTCATGATCTTGCACTCTGTGAGTTCAAGCCCTGCATCAGACTCAGTGCTGACAGCTTGGAGCCTGAAGCCTGCCTCGGATTCTGTGTCTCCCTCTCTCTCTGCCCCTCCCCCGGTTGCGCTCTCTCTCTCTCTCTCTCTCTCTCTCTCTTTCAAAAATAAATAAATATTAAAAAAATTTAAAAGTATGTAAAAATAAAAACAACGAGCTGAGCATGGAAGCTGCTTAGGGTTCTCTCTCCCTCTGCCCCTCCCCCACATGCGGTACGCACACGTTCACACACTCTCTCCCTCTAAAATAGAGAAAAGAAAAAGAAAAAAACATATTTGCCCCACAGGCATTAATCGGGACCATATTATATTCTGGGAAAGGCACTGCATTCCACGTTCACTCCCCAGTCACCTGCTTTTGTGACTACATGTGAGGCACTGATCACGCATCTCTGACACTAACATGGTCCTTGCCCCCACCACACGAGGGGGCTAAACAATCTCAGTCAGGACTGATGAACGTGCACTGAACCAGTGACATGATGGAAACGTCTACGTCTACAACTCAGGGATGTTTACGTGCCGACTTTCACAGTGTGAGTGGAGAAGCCCAAGTTGGGATCCAGGCGGTCACTTCTTTGGCAGACGGTCCTGCTCATCTGGCGACTTCCCCGGGTTCCTGCCCGAATCTAGCACCTCCCCAGAAGGCGGGGATGGACGGAGATGGACCCGGCCATCCAGGGGCCGCTGGCCTCACACTCCTGACGCGCTGGCCAGTTCTGCCATCTTTCGGCCTCCTCGGTCCTCCAGGGTCACTTCTCCTGGCGCCACATGGAGGGAGATGACGGGAAGGTAAGAGAAACAGAACTCCCTTACACCGCACGCCTATTCTGGGCCAGCGACTGCACTGAGAAAGGTCTACACTGTTCTCTCTAATCCTCGAACTGATTTTTTTTTAATCCTCAAACTTTTGTCAGACTCTCACGCATAAGGAAAATAAAGATTATAGGGGATGAGAGGCAGTGAAGGATGGGGCTGAAACTGAAATCCAGGTCTGAGAACCGAGACTAGGGGGTGCCCCAAGAGTTCCTCCATTCAGGAAGTTTAAGCAACTCTTGGGGACCTACATCAACCCTTTTTTATGAGCCTGCAAGAATGAGCAGGCTGCTCCCAGACCAGCCTCCCCATGTCCTTCCCCATATGGAACTGAATTGTAGAGGCCAAGTGGCCACTGGGTCCAGGCACCTGTATTCCAAGCTTTGAGGAGATAAACACACTTGACCCGAAGGAAGTGGTTCTACAAAAGCAATTCCCAAACTCCAAACACTGTAAGAAGCTACAGCCTAGAAGAATAATGCCATTTCATAAATGTGGAGATATTCTCGAGATGCAAGTCTCAAAAAAGAATGGAAGGTTTATCCTGAATATTTGCTAGGATCAGAAAATGACTTCAGAGGGGCACCTGGGTGGCTCAGTCGGTTAAGAAAATGACTTCGGAATTTCTTGCTTTTTTTTTTAATGTTTTATTTTATTTTTGAGAGAGAGAGACCGAGCATGAACGGGGGAGGGGCAGAGAGACAGGGAGACACAGAATGTGAAGCAGGCTCCAGGCTCTGAGCTGTCAGCACAGAGCCTGACGTGGGGCTCGAACTCACGGACTGTGAGATCATGACCTGAGCCAAGATCGGATGCTTAACCAACTGAGCCACCCAGGTGCCCCAATTTCCTGCTTTTTTAAAAGTTGTTTTCTATCAGCCATATCTTGTAGTCTCCCTACAAGTCTCTGCCTCAAACACCATTTCAAGAAAGCAAACTTTAAATTTTAAGATGCTTTATTTTAGACAAATCTAGCCAGTGCGCCAAAGAATTAGTTTTAATTTCTTAACCGATATAAGCTTGTCCCTAACGTCCTACAGAATTGAACATTAAATGACTGGGAGAGAATGGTGACACCTCTAGAAGAAGGAAAAAGAATTTACCCCCTAAAATCTCCCCAACACTTAAACCCAGACACAAAATAGCAAGATCAACTATGACAGAGCTGGCAGGATATGGGAAGCTGAGACAGGAAACTCTGTTATCCAGCCTCCAAGATAAGATTTAGACGAGTGCTTTTCAACTGCCCAGGAGGTTGTAGGAAGTAGCAAGATGTGACAATTACATGGGACTTCAGTGTCAGGCCTACGTTCAATCTCAGCTCTGTCACTAACTTGTGATGTGATCTTGGGCAAGTCTGCCCAACTCCCCACGCTTCCAGTCTTTATCACTATGAGGGGCGGGGGCAGCATCTTACCATAACAAAACTGGCCAGTTGACAGGGTTGCTGTGAACAGAAAATAACACAGAAGTTATCACACACACACACACACACACACACACTATACGACTGCCAAACATCATTACCATCATGGGAATATAGCTGTGCTTGGCGTGGTTGGATAGGATGAATACATGACAAGTCACAAGATGCAAAATTCTGCATGGGTATTTACTGACAGAAGTAAACTTCAACCTGCATATCCATTGAGGCACAGTAAAACCTTGGTTTGCGAGCATAAATCATTCCGGAAACATGCTTGTAATCCAAAGCACTCATATATCAAAGCGAATCTCAAGAACCATTGGCTCAGTTGTGATCATGTGACATTCGGCATCGTGTACTACTTGCATTGCAAGACATTGCTCATTTATCAAGTTAAAATTTATTAGAAATGTTTGCTCATCTTGCGGAACGCTCACAGAAGAAGTTACTCGTAACCCAAGGTTTTACTGTATTCTCCTTGCTTCTGAGTCTTTTCCTTCTTTTTCAAAAAATTTTTAAGTTTATTTATTTATTTTGAGAGAGATAGAGACAGCATAACTAGAGGAGGAGCGGAGACAGAGAGAGAGAGAATCCCAAGCAGACTCTGCACTGTGAGTGCAGAGCCCGATGTGGGGCTCAAACTCATGAAACCGTGAGATCATGACCTGAGCCAAAACCGACAGTCGGACGCTCAACCAACTGAGCCACCAGGTCTCCCGCGTATCTTTTCCTTTTCAGTTCCTCTTCTTGTCTTTAAAACCTACTGCTCAGCTCAGAGGGAAACAAATTGGGATTTGACTTTTTGGTGACGATGTGTGGTCTTGACAAGAGAAAATACAGGAATTCACTAACCTTCTGAGAGTATTAATTTCAGTTTTGCACTTCTATAAAAATGGAAACAAAGAAATTAGTGTTATGGACTGAATGTTTGTGTCTCCCCTCCCAGAAAAAAATTCCGATGTTGAAGACCTAACTCCCAACATAATGATATTCGGAGGAGGGGCTTCGGGAAGTGATTAGGTGAAAATGCAGTCATGAGGGTGGGGCCCCTCATGAGGGGCTTCTTGTCCTTATAAGAATAGGAAGAAAGGGTGCCTGGCTGGCTCAGTCGGAAGAGTGTGTGACTCTTGATCTCAGGGTCATGGGTTTGAGCCCCACGGTGGGTATAGAGATTAATTAAATAAATAAAACTTAAAAAAATAAAGAATAGGAAGAGAGACCAGAGCTGGCTCTCTGTCTTCCATATGAGGACACAGCAAGATGGCAAACATCATCAAGTCAGGAAGAGAGCTCTTACCCAGAACCAACTCTGCCAGCAGCTTGATCTTGGCCTCCCAGCCTCCAGAACAATGGGAAATAAATTCCTGTTGTGTAAACAACTCAGTCTACGGTATTTTGTTATGGCAGACTAATACGGAGCTGATGCAAAAAATAGAAATAGAAATGATTTTTTTAAGGAGCCATTGTTAACAGAAAAGATTCAAAGGGGAGGGGTCTGGCATTTGTAGAAGGCCTAGTGTGGGGAAATAGGTTCAAGAATTCCTTATACTTACATAAGTGGGTTAGAAAAAAGCTTAGGGTGGTAAAGCTGCCACCACAGGGCAAAAGTGCCCAACGTTAGTTAGCGAGATATTGTGATGGGATCATGAGAAACTTGTTATATCACCTTCAAGAAATTACTTTCCATCTAGTGCCAATGCACCTTGATCACTAACACCACTTGCCTCCCAGACCCTTTGCTTCTTACTCGCACAAGTTAACGATTACTATCTGATTATTTTCTTCATGTTCACCACGTGTATAAGATCTTGAGCGCTCCACGAAACCCCTGTTCGGGACTCTTGTCTCCTCCCGGACATTAGCCTCTCTTGTATTCAATCCTGCGTCTGCTCTCTTGCTGGACAGAACACCAGACTCATACTCTGCGATAACCTAGGACGTGCCACATGCTGTTCCTCCTCTCTATCTGCCACTCAGTAAGCACTTACTAAAGGCATTGCAAATATCCTCTCATTTAATCCTCACAGCTGTTGTGTGAAAGTGTTCTTGTCCCCACATGACAGATGAGGGAACCAAGGAGGAGCTGGGTTCGGCAGAGAGCTCGGAGTCTTTCCAGAATTAAGCTGCAAAGATCTGGGTCCACCTCTGCCTGGGGGGGTTCGGAGGGTGGCGGGCAAGAGGGGAAAGTGTCTACCCTATCTCGCCATCTCTGAAGACCTCACAAGACTCAGGAGGTGGGTACCTGCCCTGCTACCCACTTTATAGGTAAGGCGTGGAGACTCAAAGGGGAGAATCACATGGAAACTGAGCCTGCGTCCTGACAGCCTTCTTCTCCACCTCACACCTAGCTCAGGCTCCTCCCTCGTGTCCAGAGTACCCAGTCCCTCTGCATCTCCACAGCCACCATCTCTTCGTGGACACTGCAACTGCTACCTTGCCGGCCTCTCAGTCTGCTCTCAGTCCCATCGATCTCTCGGATGGTACAACCAGAGAGATCTTTATAAAATGCACACAAATGGAGGCGTCAGCCCTGGCTTAGCAGTCTTAACTGTTTTTGCAAAGCCATAAGGAGAGGATTCAAATTGTTTACAATGCGGGCCATAAGGCTGTGTTCGTCGACCTGGCATCCTCTCACGAGTCATCGCATCGATTTCATTGGTTGGCAGGGGTAAAGAAAAAAAAACAAAAAAGTTAGGAGAGAATAGAATGCCAAATCTCAGAGTCCACTGCATGTATTAAGAGCATTATTCTTGTTTTCAGCTGTACCTGTCCTAGAGCACGTGTGCTCTGGGTCATAAAGCACATCTGTGCGTGTGTGCAGATCCAGGGGGCATGGTGTTTTTCTTTCTCTTCTTACGCTTTTCAACCCGTACATGCTCAGGCTGTGACAGGAACAAGTGCACCGGGATGGGAGACCTAGGGGACCAAGGCATACATTTCTCTAGCTTGGGTTTTACATCTATTCCTGAGAAAATGTCTATTAGGAAGGAAACTTAAGACACTGGGAAGAAATCAAATATTCACTCAAAAATAAGAGCTTTTAAATTTTACACACAGCAGTTTAGCCATTTTGAAGCCTATGCCCGATGGCCTACCACCCTGCCCTATTATAACTGCCTCTTTTTTTTTTTAAACGTTTATTTATTTTTGAGACAGAGAGAGACAGAGCATGAACAGGGGAGGGGCAGAGAGAGAGGGAGACACAGAATCTGAAACAGGCTCCAGGCTCTGAGCGGTCAGCACAGAGCCCGACGTGGGGCTTGAACTCACGGACCGTGAGATCATGACCTGAGCCGAAGTCGGACGCTTAACCGACCAAGCCACCCAGGCGCCCCTATATTTAACTGCCTCTTAGCAATGTACTCAAGAAAACATTTGTATCAGGAATTAGCAGCCTCTGAAACACAAAGCAGAATCTACAGTAATCTCAGAAAAGGGGAAAGAGGTTGTCAGAAAAGCTGAAATAAACTGCAAACCCCTTTATCTGGACTTCAGCTAAACACATATAATTGCCTTTCTTCTTCTTTTCTTTTTCTTCCCCCCCCCAAAAATATCTATTGAATGTCACAGCAAACTATGACCCACAGATCGAATCCAGCTCGTGGCTCCGTGGCCCGCGATCCAAGAACACTTTGTCCATTTTCAAACGGTTGAAGAAAATCGAGGCAATTTTTCATCGTATGTGAAAATTATCTAAAATTCAAATTTTGGTGTCCATAAATAGAGCTTCACGGGAACACAGCCATGCTCATCGTTTACATATGTCTATGGCTGCTTTGGTGCTACAATGGCAGAGTGGAGTAGCTGTGACAGAGACCATATGGCCCACAGAGCTGAAAATATTTACTATCTTGCCCTTTATAGAAAAAGTTTGCCAATCCTTGATCTAAAGTTAGTTCCCACGAAGGCACATAAACGCTTCTGTACACATACGTGACTAAACAAGTATAAACAGTGAGTGGAAGATATACAGTACTTGAATGCAAAAACAATTTAATTTTCTATTTCAGTGCTTTTCACACTGAGTACTGAGGGGTCCTCTAGGTCAAGGTGATGTCCCTTTGGGAGATACGTGGGCGAGGTTCTGAGACTCTTATCCCACCTCCCCGTCCTTACGTATTGGGATACCATGTGTAATTTTTTTCCATGTGTAATTTTATTTGAAAGAAACGGCTTCCTTGAAAAAAAAAAAAAAAAAAAGAGTTTAAAACTCACCGGGACTTATGTTATCTCTGAGAAATGACTGAAAACTCAAGCCAGTTTCAAAGGCCTTGAATGAAAACGCCATCGTGTATCTAAAACCCCACAGACTAGGACCACAAGCCAATCAGCCCTCTCTCTGCTGAGGGACCATGTCATGTATCGCAATGCAGGGAGCCAACACGGTGTGTTATAAGAAGGCATGATTTTTCTCCTAAAGCACTTTCTTCCACCTCAGCTCAACCCCATGGGCACGGAGCCCTGTGGTAGACTTTATTAAATATATAAAATTACCAAGCAATTTGGGTCACATGTCCGTGTTTTTGCCACACACCCATTTTCCCGGTGGCAGCCAAATCAAAAACTTTAAAGAAACTACAAACAGGGTTGCAGAGTACCTATAATTTATTTTTATAAGTAATGAATCATTAACAGGTACTTCAGGAGGTAATTAAAAGTAAACTGATAGGAGTTAACTGTAAGGCTTGGAGTTTTCAGGTTTGCTTTTTTAGTAAACCGATAGTCTTCTACACTCCACTCAAAGCATCTGAAAAATTAGTTTAGTCATGTAGTATGCAACTAGTAAACGGATAGGGGCTAGGTTCCATCTAAAAAAGCAGTTCTCATACATTCTTAGAAAGACGGAGGCTTGCAGAATGCCCAGGGTGGTCAACTGCAAAGTGGCTTCTTAAATACTCGAATCAATGAAGGCAGTAAGAACTACTACGGAAACGGGGAATTACCTGTGTGTTATATTTTAATGACTATATGTTGTAATGAGCATGAAAAGATCAAATGACTTCATTATCCATCTAGTTTTTTTTTTTAAACAGGGATTATACGAGGAAATTAATTACATAAGCCACACACTGGCAAGAACAGAGTACTTGCTGAAAGCAATGCCAATATTCATAATTCCACAAATTTTCTTCCATATGAATGACTCTCTGAAATCGTATGCCTCCATGGGAAAACAGACAGCCCGATACAAGTGTTGATCTCGCCCATTATTTTTCAATATCTTGATTAATTCAAGGTCAACTCTATTTATTTTCACTGTTCACCCAATAATAACGTCTTAAAACAGAGTTGTTCTCCATCATCATCTGGTATAGATTTCGGGATGCCTTAATTAGTTGTTTATTTTCTCGGCTCCTGTTTTCTAAACTTCTTACCTGTTCTAAAAAGTTGTACATTTCGCACGATGCATACGTCAAATCATTACACTGTCTTCCTTCAACTTGTGCAGGGCTGTATGTCAATTACATCTCGCTAAAACTGGAACTAAATAAATAAATGAATAAAAAGTTGTTCCAAATGTTCTAAAATAGGGAGGCAACTTCCAAGTAAACCTCACTTTAAAATAAGAAACAGGTTGGGCAGAAAGAGGCTGGGGAGAGACGAGCTACAGAGGGTTCTGATTATTAGTAATGCTGCGTTAAAGACTCTCTCCCACAGATCTACAGTATGCAATGTCTCTGAGAACACACTGTATTCACATTCCTAAGCATTTTTGTAGCCAGATAAATAGATTAAGACCACGTCTCAGGGCATGGAAGAGGGGTCCTGGCAAGGTTGAAATATGCAGATTAGCCAAGCACCACGGTATTACAGTTTCCACTGAAACTGCTATTGTGTCATAATCTTTTTTTAAAAATTTTTTCAAGTTTTATTTAAGTAATCTCTGCACCCAACGTGGGGCTGGAACTTATGACCCTAAGATCAAGAGTCACACACATTCTTCCGACTGAGCCAGCCAGGTGCCCCCATGTTGCAATCATTTCTAAAGGATTTCCAAGAATCCAAGTGAAAATGGTGGCAATTTTATACAGTCAAAATACGGCGAATAACGTCCCCCCTCCCCACCTGCCACACACACTCGCACAGGAAACCTCACACGTGTGCTAGGCAAGCCTCCACTGCCTTTGCAGCCATGAAGTCAATGTCAGACTGACTCTGCCTTTCTTCGCTTGCCCCCTGGTGGGGAAACCAAACCTGAGCCAGCTTGCTAAAGGGGGAACAAAACTAGCCAAGAAAATTCATCCTTCAGATAACAAGAGTTGGATGTAAAAGGACAAGGACAAAGAAAAGGTATTTGAGACAAACAGAATTTTCCAAACAGGCTAGGAATCACTATTTTATTTATTTATTTATTTATTTATTTATTTATAATATGAAATTTATTGGCAAGTCGGTTTCCACGCAACACCCAGTGCTCATCCCAATAGGTGCCCTCCCCAATGCCCATCACCCACTTTCCCCTCCCTCCCACCCCCCATCAACCCACAGTTTATTGTCAGTGGGAATCATTATTTTAAATCACCCGTCCATTCTCTAAAGATCCCACCTTTCATAGACATTGCCTATTTCTTTTTAAGTTTATTTATTTTGAGAGAGAGAGCGACAGCACGAGCAAGGGAGGGGCAGAGGGAGGAGGGAGAGAGAATCCCAAGCACACTCTAGGCTGCCGGCTGCAGAGCTCGATGAATCCATGAAGCACGAGATCATGATTCGAGCTGAAACCAAGAGTCGGAGGTTTAATCGACTGAGGCACCCAGGCGCCCCGCATTGCCTAAGTCTAACAAAGTATTAGAACATTCCAATCTAGGTACAAAAGACTTGATTCCAAAAAGTCAAATTATCTTTTGGCATCCTCCCTTCCCCTAAACCCCCCATCCCTAAGAAACACGTGCACACACACACACACACACACACCACATCAGGAAAAAGAAAGGAATCTTTACGGGCTGTCTTCCTATACCACAAGCTTCCTCTGTTCCTCCAAGGTAATATTTTTAAAAAAGAAAAACAAACAAAACCCTTAAAGTGTTCACCAAAACTAGCTATGGACCCAATACCTACATAATTTGGGTATCCTGAAAGTTTATCATTTCATATTTCATACCAAAAAGTTGTATGGATTCAATACTCATACAACCTGCATAACATATATACGTGCCACCTCATCAGACGTAACTTATAAGAACCAAAAAACTCATATATATTTCAAATTATTTCCACTTAATTACTAATCGTCATTAATTATCAATTTAGATTATTATGCAATTAATATAAATTTTTAGAATGACCTGGAAACGTAAAGTCAACAAGCCGCAGTGCTAACTCTAGCCTCCATCGTTAATTTTCTCTGCAGCCTTGCGGTGTAAACTGTCAGGCAGTGAAAGTAACTTTCTGAACTGTAAAATTAGGAACTTGAATGGAGAACTCTCCTAGGGTTTCCTGCAGTGCTGATGTTGGTTGTTGTAAAAGAAAACAGCAAACGAGCCACATCTTCTGTTTCCCTTGTTCACAGTGCCCTCCAGTGGCTCCCAGGAAAAATCAAGTAATTAAATATATACATGTATTTTTTTTTTTTTTGCAGATTCATAGAACATTAAACTCTGTGGTACCCAAACATTTTAGATCGATGTGATGGTGTCCACTTGGCTGGGTGATGGTCGAACACCAGTCCAGATGTCACTGCGATGGCATTTTGTTTAGATGAGATTACTAGCACTCACTAACATCAGGTCTCGATTCCTGGACGTGGAAGACTGTATACTTCTTAGACACCACGCCACTGGATGCAGCCACGTGCCAGGGCTCACCACTGGCTTGCGAACAGAACAGATGTCTGTCACTTCCGGGAAGTCCCTGAACAACTTTCTAGTTGTTCCCCTTCACGGAAAATAGAGTAGAGCCATAAGATTGGGTCATGGACTTTGTATGAGAATGAAATAGGGCTTAAGGCATTAAAGCCACAGAGATGTTGGGACTGTTTGTTACAACACCATAAAATAGACACTGACTGACGCAGAGACTCTGCCTACGCTGACCTCAGGTACTGTTGCTGCTGGAAGCCTCTATGCCACCATCATTTTCACCAACTTAAAGAACGGGATTTGCCATGCAGCCTCAGAGGGTAAAAGCCAATCCCAACAAACTAAGAGGATTCCAGACAACAAATATTAAAAATCACTGGCTCTTAAAATGGCAAAAGACCTGAATAGACATTTCTCCAAAGACAGCATATAAATGACCAATAAGCCCAGGAAAAGATGCTCAGCATCATCAGTTATCAGGGAAAGGCAAATCAAGATCACAGTGAGGGTGCCGGGTGGCTCGGTCAGTGAAGCGTCCGACTCTTGACTGCGGCTCAGGTCACGATCTCACGGTTCACGGGATTGAGACCCGTGTCGGGCTCTGTGCCGACGTATGGAGCCTGCTTGGGATTCTCTTTCTCTCTCTCTGCCCTCCCCCACCCACTCTCTCTCTCTCTCCAAAAAAAAAAAAAAAAAAAAAAAAGAACGTGGAGAAATGAGAACACGTATGCACCGCTGGTGGGAATATACAGTGGCATAGCCATTCTGGAAAACGATCTGGCAGCTCCCCAAAACGTTCAACACAGAGCTACCCTACGACTCAGCACTCCTAGGGATATACCCAAGACGGGAAGACATACGTCCACACGAAAACTCGTACGTGAATGCTCAGAGCAGCATCACTCCTTCAGCCAAAGAGTGGAAACAACCCGGAATCCTTTCATCTCTCATAGATCCCATACAATGCGTGCAGGCGGGCGAGACCAGATCCACACTCCATGAGCCAGTAGCACAGTGATGGCAGTTTGCTGGCTGAGCCAGGACTCCCGATCCACCAATTCCAGCGCTCTTTCTCCCACAGTATTTTCTCCCCAGAAACAATATGAAGGAAGTAAGAGGAAAGAAGTGAGAACAAATGAACACTGATTAATTCTTAATTAATACATTAAAGACCTACTGGTTGCCAAACACTGTGCTAAGGTCTTCAGATGTTAGCATCTTTTTGGCCTATTTTCAGATGAAAAGGCTGTGGTGAAAGAAAGAAAGGAGAGAGAGAAAGAAAGAAAGAAAGAAAGAAAGAAAGAAAGAAAGATGGAAGAAAGGAAAGAAAGAAGGGAGGAAGAAGGGAGGAAGGAAGGAAGGAAGGAGGAAAGGGGGGAGGGAAGAAGAAAGAAAGAAAGAAAGAAAGAAAGAAAGAAAGAAAGAAAAGACAGAAAGAAAGATGAAAGAAAGGAAAGAAAGAAGGGAGGAAGAAGGAAGGAAGAAGGAAAGGGGGGAGGGAAGAAGAAAGAAA